>NW_026099575.1:24398137-24521111 GCF_025091365.1 Daktulosphaira vitifoliae | reverse complement strand
AATAAAAATATTTATCCTATAAAAAATTCCATTATTCCAAAAAAACGCACGTATCGAAAAACGAATAAAAATGATAAAATTATTCCAGAAAAATTGGTAACTATAATTATATTAATATATTTATTCGATTTAGATATGTTATTGTTATATGTTGGTTATTGTTATGTTTTGTCTGATTCAAAAATATAAAATAAACTATCAATCCCTTTAATATAAATGCAGTAACATAATGTTTAATATTATTCTGCTATTTTTTCTATTAGATTTTTATGGGAAATTCAATTATTATCGAAGATAATAATATAATATTAAGTATAGTTTATTTGTTTATTTAAATATCTCTTTGGTTACCTAGAATATGATGCAGCAAAGAGAATTCGGAACACTTTTTCAGAATGAAAAATCTGAAAAATATAAAAATGAAATTTTAAATTCAACAGAAAAAAAAAATATAGCAATTTCAAAAGACAATCCGCTATTAATATCAGCTGATTTGTTAGAAAAGGTATATTTTATTATGCTTTATTTCAATAAAAAGATTTTAGGGTATACCCTAAACCATTTTTTGGACTTAAAGAAAATTTCTTAAATAAATTTATCATATAATTAAATATATTTTTATGATCCGTTAAGAGTTTTCATAAGCAAAATTTGGAACGCAAAAAATCCGAAATAAAAAAACAACTTTTTGAGATATCTTCTAATACTACTGCTCGACCAAATTTAAAAAGAAATTCATCCGAAGAAGATGAAAAAGTCATAAAAAGTATACAACTTTTAAAATATAATTCATTTTTAAAAAATATGAAGTTTTGATTTTTGAAACAAATATGTAATATTTTTAAACATAAATTATTTTAGAGCCAAAAGTTAGTTCTAATCCTTTGACCTTAAATACGCCGAATGACGTAAATTTACTTGCTCTGTCCACTATTGAAGTAATAAAAGTACCAGAGAAAGAAAAAGGTAATTAGTTATTTAATCTATTTATTTTATGTAAAATTAAATAAAAAAAGATTATTTATTAAACATAATTAATTATAATAATACGAGTTAAATTAATATAACTTCTGCAGAGGCGTGTAATTAAGGGGGTCCATGGACGTTTTAAACAAAAGTAATTATACGTGTTTAATTTCATATTCCAAAACCTTAAATAAACCTAAATAATAGTAAACTGTTCAACAAAGTCTTTTATTAATTTTATGAAAAATGTTTAAATATGGTTACACTTGCAGAAGTAATGCAAGATCAGAACACAAAATCTCTTGATCAGTATAATGCACCTTCATTTAAATCGCCCACATCATGGTATACTTCAGACACAATTAATGAGTACATTAAAATGATAGTAAAACGGTCAGAAGGTGAAGTTTATGCAGTTGTCACTGATTTTATTGTAGCGTATCTTCGAGGAGGTTATCCAGCTGTAAGAAGATGGATAAAAAAAGATATTCACACAATAAAATTACTTTTTGTGCCCATGAATGTATATGGGAGTCATTGGATATTGACAGTGGTTAATATACCTGAAAAGACTGTGACATCATATGATAGTCTTAAGTCGTATAAGGGTCCTTATCCAATGGTATTAAAAAATTTCTTAATTGAATGGGAGATGGACAAAAAAGGAAAAGCTTCTACATGGACATTACAAATAGGCGAGACATCTCGCCAAACCAATGGACATGATTGTGGGCCATTTACTGTTGAGCTGGCAGAAAAAATGTCTCGAGGAGATACAACACCAATAAATGCAAATTTTATGCCTTTTATAAGATTAAGACACAAAAATGAAATTATTGCTGGCGAGCTATTCAATTAATATTTTTATGAATGAAATTTTATTTTTGTATTTTATATCAATTTTCTTAATATTCACTATAAATTGAAATTTTTATTTGTATACCACCAAACATTTTTTTACTTTTTCTATGTTCAATTGTTGTTTTATTATTTTATTTTAATCTTATTTTTCTTTGTAACATTTCATTTAAGAAATTCAAATTTAATATAAATTTATCTTAACTGAAATAATTTAATGTTCTTGTTATGTGAATATACAAATATTATAATATACAGTTATGGATACAATTAAGTTAAAAAGTCAGCCAATTATAAATTTTTAAATTAACAAGCGTATCTACTATCTTAACAACTTAATTTTAATTTTACTAAATGACGATTCATAAAGAATTTCATAACTTTTGTTTATTTTTTAAATACTATTTTAATTATAAAAAATTCTTTTCTGTATTTTTTATGAATGCGGTATATTGAATAGGGGTAACTAAACTTATTTGTTTATAATTCTCTAAACTGATAAACAATAAAATTAATTTAAAAATGAACTACAAGTTCAGAATATTTCCGTTGTTATTATAATTTTGCTTCGGGTATTTTTGTTATCTAAATGACCCAATGAAATTCAAATAATTTCTAGAAATCTCTGATAAAATTTAGATAAATACGTGTCGTTGAATCCTATCAAATTATCTTCAATTTTGTTATTTGTTTAAAATACCATTTATTTTATAGTAAATAAATATAGTATATTATAAAAAAAGTTAATACCAAGTTATTAGGCATTTTTTTTAAGTCGGGGGTTGTCCAGACATGGAGGACACCCCCCCAAAATACGCCACAGATTGGAGACATTTATGGCCAACGGTAATTATTAAATGATTTAACAGTATAAATAATTGAATTAATTTTGTTATTTTATTGTATTTATAGATGCTATTATTGTTTAATACATGGTCACTATACAGAGGAATGTATTCAATTAGATATTGATTCTTTAAATTTTTACTGTCCTTACATCTAAGGTACTAATACAATCTGCTTGGTTATTCTATTTATTCAGTTATTATTCAAATTTAATATTGTACAGATTTTTTTTACAGTATTTTTTTGTCAATTACTACGTATAATTGCGTATACAGCGTGTTCAGTAAGTCAGGAAACGGGTTTCTATTGTTCTCATTGTTACAAACAATGAGAACAATAGAAACCCGTTTTCTGACTTACTGAACATCCTGTATAATAATAATAAGTGTTAATAGATCTGATAATAATTTAAGAACTTTATAAAATATACTTTGTATAGCATAAATATATAATATTATTCAATATACAAACCACCATTTTTGTGTACAAAACAAAATGTAGGCCTCATCCTCAGTAAATATTTCATATCTATCTTAACCATTGTATCGGTAAAATGAACATTATACAATTGATAATGTTCATCAATTCCGTCGGTTTTATATAATTTACAAATTAAAAAACCCAGTACAGAAGGTTCGCGACAACGTGGCATAGTTGGGTCAAGTATAATGATATCTGACAGTGATTAAACTCATTATCATGAAAAACGCTTCGATGCAAATCTTTAGATAGTGTTTAATTTTAAAAAATTGATGGATTATTCCAAAAGCTACATGAACTGCTAGATCCTTATTTATATACTGATTACAAGAAGTTTTATGATTTATAAATGTAATATATAAATAAATAAATATCTATATATATTTATAATATATAAAGGGAAATGGTGTTATTTAAAAAAAAAGTTTGTTGAATGAAAAAGGGATATAAATTTTATTTCTCATAAAAAAATTGAATTGATTCATACTTTTTTCAAAAAATTATAGCATCTCAAAGTTAAAAATATAAAATATAAAATCGAAAATTTTAACATAAAAATAGCATACGGTAGCCATTATCACCGTAAAGACATAATAAAGTCTAGAATTTTTTTTTTTTTCATAATAAATTATATTACATAAGATTTATTTTAATGTATACAGAGTGGCCCACCACTCACTGACAACTTAAATAACTTTTGATCCAGTTAATATTTTTAGCTGATTTTTTTTTTAAATAATAGTTATACGTTAGGTCTATAGCTATATCTCAATAATTAATTTTTTTACATTTTATTAAAAATATTAATTATTTTTAAATTTTAAATAAAATGTAAAAAAAAAATCTAAGATAGCTATTTTGTAGAGTAGAATTTAAGAAAAATTTTAGTAAAAAAATATCTTATTAATATTCAGTAGTAAATATTCTGTAGCGTTTTGAAGTTTGTGAAAATTTGAATTTTCATGTACTATTTTACGGTATTAAACATTGAAATACGTATTGAGAAAAGGACAGAAGAAAACGCTATCTTTTCAATATACTTTTGAATGAGAGTGATAAGTAATAATTGCCTTATCTAATTTCTTATCATGGTATTAATGCCAAGTTTGTAATGTATACACATTATCATCATATGTATACACAGTAATCATGAAAAGATAGCGTTTTCTTCTGTCCTTTTCTCAATACGTATTTCAATGTTTAATACCGTAAAATAGTACATGAAAATTCAAATTTTCACAAACTTCAAAACGCTACAGAATATTTACTACTGAATATTAATAAGATATTTTTTTACTAAAATTTTTCTTAAATTCTACTCTACAAAATAGCTATCTTAGATTTTTTTTTTACATTTTATTTAAAATTTAAAAATAATTAATATTTTTAATAAAATGTAAAAAAATTAATTATTGAGATATAGCTATAGACCTAACGTATAACTATTATTTAAAAAAAAAATCAGCTAAAAATATTAACTGGATCAAAAGTTATTTAAGTTGTCAGTGAGTGGTGGGCCACCCTGTATATAAATGTATCAGTATTTCCGGAACACTTTAAAAAGTTAAGTTAAAAATGTTAATTTTTTGAGAAAAATTTGTCATTTTTAATCCCCCTCTGTGGGTGAGTAAAGAGTCAAATTTATATATCAATTAATGTAATCTATCAAATAATAGATAAAGACATTATGCATTTATAAATAAGAAATTACATTGATATAATCAATATTGAAAAAGTTATGGCAGTTTTAAGTAAAAATAAATTTGAAAATTAGTAATTTTTAAATTTATAATTTTTTTGAAGATTTTCCCCATTTACGAGGAACGAGGGAAATTTTTTCAATTTTTGAGTGTAATGTCTTCGACTAGATACGATTTGTGATCTTTTGACGTATCGTTGAAAGAAATTTTACTATTTTATTATTTTAAAAGAAAAGTTACTATTTTGAATTATTTCTTGTGGGCAAGTAAAGGGTTAAATTTTCAAAAATATTTTTCAAATAAAAGGGAATTTTACTTAAGGTTTAAATATAAAAAAAATAATTATTTTAATTTGTGCATTTTTCAATAAGTTATGGCAATTTTTAGGAAAAAAGTGAAAAAAATGTCGAAATTTACCGATTTTGTAAAACTAGGGAAAATTTTTCAATTTTTGAAAGTAATATCTTAACTTAATACGATTTGTGATCTTTTGACGTATCGTTGAGAAAAATCGGTCCAGTGAGAGCTGAGAAAAAGTAATGACAGACACAAAAAAAATAAATAAACACATCATGGTAAAATTCTCAGATTGGCATTGAATAGATTTTATTTGCCATTGAATTATTCTATTATAGCAACCGATAACGACGAATGTACACTTACAGTTAATTATAAAGATAAATTACCCAATATACTAATACTTTACCGTGTGGACGACGCTGCCCGTCGTCCAAAACCGGACATAAGATCGCGGCTGAACCCAACCCGCGTGCACATGATTACTGCTAATAATAATTAGCTGCATTATAAAGCCGGTTCCCACTACTCGTGTATTTGCCGAACATTCGCTATTTGGCTTTATTTGTCAAGCAGTGTGGGAACGGTGTACTTGTCGTGTGTTCAGCGTTCGTTCATCGGCATTCGTTATTCGTCATCTTCCCGGCGGTTGTCGGTAATAGTTGTGTACTTGTACGAGTAGACGAATATTCAGTACTCGTACTGTGTTCGGCATATAGACGAGTAATGGACACCCGCCGGGTTAATATACGTTTCTGCGTATTGCTCGGACGGACGCTGTTGGTCGTCCCAACACTGCTCGAGTGTCTATGTGCACTCTGAGGGAAACAACTTTGTTGTTCGCACACGACAAGTGTATTATAACTACATTACTATTTAAAAATTTGCATTTTTAATAAAAACGTAGAATTAAGAATATACGATTAATTTTCTTGTTTTAATTAATTTTAGTAGGGCGTCCCACCGTCCAAGTCACGAGCCGCCCCACTGCCAATATCTATGACTTTATATATTGTTTTCTAGAACAAGATAATCTTCGTAAAATTCCAAAGGGACGTGGCTACCTACAAACTAAGTCTCGTGTTTATCCAAATATTTTTGAAAGTTTTAATGTGATAAACTATTCGTTTCTCATTCGGTTAATTATCTATTATTACATTACATTTAATAAAAATTTAATACATCACTGTCGTATAAAATATTTACACTTAAATAAAAATTACAATTAAGACATGGATGATAATTACATAAAAATTATATTCAAAACGACTATAACAAATACAAGCACGCCGTTGCGAGATACGCCGTTACTTCACTACAATAATTATTATTGAGAGATTTAGAGAGCGTGTCAGCATTTTCTGATAAATATTATAAGTTTTGANAACACTGCTCGAGTGTCTATGTGCACTCTGAGGGAAACAACTTTGTTGTCTCTTTGTTTATTCACAATTTTCTCATTATTACACTGAAACTTATCTGAGTTTCATAGTCCATTATTGTTACTTTTACAAAAAAAAAAAAATGTCTCTGTCATTTATAAATCTATTGGAAATGTTAATAATAACTGTTCATATGTAATGCATTATTGAAATGAAGGTAAGTAGAAACCCGTGCGATAAATTTTTTCGTTATACTAGTCTGCGTTATGANATCTGACCCTTTACCTGCCCACGGGGGGGATTTAAAATGACAACTTTTTCAAAAAAAATTAACTTTTTTCACTTAAATTTTTAAAACGTTCCGGAAAGTCTGACACTTTTATCTATATCTTAAATTAAAGCTAACATAATGTACTATTTTATTATATATATAGGGACCCCCCACAAGCTTTTCATGGTAAACAAATTATGGAAAATGATACAAGGGCCCAAAATTGTTGGCCCCTCCAATAAACATTTTCTGGCTACGTGCCTGTATGACATTATACAAGTCCGCACGGTCAGGCTGCCTAGTAAACTTCATAATAATTTTTAAAATATATAAAAATATATAATTCATATAATATAGTGAAATATATAAATTTTTTTTTATTAAGTCACAATCTTTCCACAATGATAATTAACAAACTACTTTAAATTAAAAATCGTATTACACGTTTGATGATGTAATACATTTTAAATGTATTTATTTTCTGTGGTATAAATATTATTAACTGCAATAAAAAATCGAAGATGATTTACCCTCAGTTTTTCACTCAATTCAACACTGGTGATGTTACTTTACTAAAACTACACTACTGTGAAAAAACTTTAGTTAATTAATAAAACCCTACAAAAAATGAAATATTAAGAGAACGTGAGGTAATGGGCTTAATAAAAGAAAGTATATAACCCGAAAAATGCCATAATAGACTACGTATTTGTTATGCGCTACATTACACGTTTAGTTAAAATTTAACTTGAAATGTGTAAATAAATAAAATCAATTTTTTTATATTATGTAAAAGGTTACATGATATACTTACTTTTTTTAGAATTATATATATTTTTATTTTAAAAAATAGCTGTAACTTAAGCTTATGTAACCTTTTATTAAGCCTACTAACCATTTTTATATTACAGAAAATAAATAAATTTAAAATTTATTACGTCATAGTTATTGATGTAATATTATTAACCGTTTATTCACTGAGAAATTCTGATTTTAAACAACAAATCATGATTGAAAAGTTGTATTTAAGTTAATGATAAATATGTTTACATTAATAATACAGACAATTTTCCAGAAAACAAACAAGTGGTTTCATTGGTTGTATCAATAAACTTAAAAGGGGTTTTTAAGTATGAAAAACTTATCTGATAATCCGATTGTGAAATTACTGTTTTGTTTTAAAATATTTACTATCAAATAATAAACGTTTTTCTAAAAAAATTTAAAGCTTTGTCAAAAATGTTATATCAGATCTAAATTTTTATTATTAATTAAAAACAAATATGTTAACTAGTAAGCATTAATACTTACTTAAACAACTCATTTTTATTCACAAGAAGTAACCTTTCAAAATATTCATGATAATTCTCGAGGTTTATTTTTTTATTTAGGTCAACTTATTATAGAAAAATATAATTTTTAAAGTTATACAGACTTTTGGCAATTTTTCTTTGTTGAAAAAACGATGTAAGTATTATGCGATACAATTATGTTAACTCATTAAGTCTAGATAAGTCTATAAAATTATTATACTAAATTTAATTAACGATATGATGTGTAATACGAGCCAAGTATTAATTTAAAATGTTTTTATGTAATCAAAAGCGTGTTAACCTTGTTGCAACTACAGACAGCATCCACGGAAAAAATGAGCGATTAATATAGTGACATCTCTAAAAAAAAATAATTGGAAATTTTTTCGTGTACTATTAATGAGTGCAAATGGAGCATTAAATGCTAAACTTAATAAATTAAATCTACCTTTCTTATATTATATTTTTAGACCTTATATATAGATCTACTAGGGATAGAAGAAGGCAAAAATCACTTGTTGTAGGTAGTATTGACTCTTTTTACAGCTCTGTATGTAACGAGTTAAAGAAACTATCATTGGTGGCACTATGAGCAAAATTCTAACATATTTATCATTTTTAGAAGCACTGGTTTAAATTTCATTTAGATATCATTATAGATATGCATTGTTAAAGTGTTAACAAAAATAAATATAGGAAAATATCAACCAAATATCATTGGCGAAGTTAAATTTATTACTTAATTAAAGACACTTGCATTTTGATAATACTCTGTTACCGTCAAGTCGCATTATTTTTAGATAACGTGTGTGTATATTTCTCAGAATTGTATTATTGTGTTGATATGAATAATTCATTTTAGCACTAAAACTAGTTGTTTAACTCAATTTTTAAGATGGATTAAAGAAAAAAATGTTCTTTGAGTACTGTATTTTATTTAAGAAATCAATTGTTATTTTGAATATTTACAATTAAAGAGATTGAAATATTTATTTCTATTTGTTTTATATTATTTATTTTATTTAATTAATTTTATTCAAGACATATTTATAACCAACTTTATTTTATTCTAAAACATTAATTAATAATTTAACAACCATCAAAAAACATGATAATATAATTGTTACATGTGATAATATGGTATATTAATAACAATAACAATAACGGTGTATATAACACTATTAAAAAAAAAAGAATTTTAATCGTATCACACGTCAAAGAGGATGTAACAAATTTAGTGTGGGCTCTATTATTTTATTATGAAATTATATGAACCTCCAATAGTCTGAAATAATTTTCGTTAATCCTGCAGTACTGTGGTACTGAGATTTGCAAAAATATAGACATTTTATTGTATTTTTAATCTACTTTTAATCATATTTTTTAAAGACAATATATTTTTATATAAATTAATGAAAAGTGAAATTTACGCTATGGCTTGAAACACACTTAGTTTAGTTTTCGGCACAGCGTTTATGGTGCTGTATAAATTACATTAAATGGCTTAGTCATATACAATTTGTTAGGATGTAAATATACATTCGATCATCAGGTGCGTAATGACAAAGGTCTAGGACATTTCGCCACCAGACTCTTGATATATAAATTTATTATTAACCCCTTTTCGAAAAATTATAATTATTTTAGCCTAATCCTTCATTGCACAAGTCCTTAAAATCCAGTATAATAAAAAATTAATTATTTATATGTCAAATTTCGGACTTTATTTTGTGTTCACGGTGAAAACAGACATAAAAGTTAATAAAAAAAATACGATTTTTGTAAAAAAAATTCTTTTTTATATTCCTAACATTATATAATTTGAACATAGTGTATCTAATATATAACGTTCTTAAGACTGTTACAAAAATAGTTATAACAAGTAGACTATGTGTTTTCTTATTCTTTAATTTTAATTTTAATAAGAAATGCGCAATTTTTTATGATATAAATTCGTAAATTAGAGCAATAAATCATTTTAACAAATATTATTTATAGATATGTTTAGTAAAATTTATCCTTGTTTTACTATGTGTTTCTTTTTTTCTTCTGTCTGTTACCACTTTTCCTTAGCTCTCATCGAACAGATTTCTTTCACCGATACGTTAAAAGATCACAAATCATATCTAGTCGAAGACATTACCCTCAAAAATTGAAAAAATTTCTCTCGTTCTCCGTAAATGGGGGAAACCTCCAAAAAAATTAGAAATTTAAAAATCGCTAATTTTCGAAATTTTTTATTCTTAAAACTGTCATTACTTTTTCAAAAATGAACAAATTATATTAATTTTTTTTTTATAGATGCTTGATGTCTTTACCTATCATTTAGTATATTTTTTTTATAAATTTAACCCTTTACCTGCCCACAGGGATGGATTTAAAATGACAACATTTTCACAAAAAATTAACTTTTTCAACTTAACTTTTGAAAGTGTTCCGGAAAGTCTGACACTTATATATATATATATCTTAAATTAAAGCTAATGTAATGTACTTTATTATGAAAAAAAAAAATTTCGGACTTTATGTTGTTTTCACGGTGAAAATGGCTACCAAATGCTATTTTTATGTGAAAATTCTCGATTTTATTTTTTACATTTTTAACTTTATAATGCTATAAATTATTGAAAAGTGTATGGATCAACACAATATTTTTATGAGAAATAATCTTTTTTTCATTCGACATACTTTTTGTTAATCAGGATATTAATAAGGAAAGAGCAGATCATGTAGCTTTTAGAATAATCCACCAATTTTTTAAAATTAAACACTATCTAAAGATTTGCATCGAAGCGTTTTTTTTTTATAGTGATTTTAATCACTGTCAGATATCATTATACTTGATCCATCTATGCCACGTCACCACTGTGCCGCGAACTTCCTGTGCTGGTTTTTTTTAATTATTATTACTCACACATTTTTTTATAAAACTTAAATTAAGATTAGATAGAAGAATCAATATATCGCATTAGATATTCGTCACAAATTAATCCAGAGTACAAAAGGAACTAAAAAAATAATGAAAAAACATTGCCGTAAATAATATCTCTAGTACATCTAAAAACCGAATTAAAACATTACGAGATATAACGTTTAAAATTTAAAAGTGGACCCTGTTATTGGTGCATCATATTATATTATTATTGGTCTACCATTTTTATATTTTATGCTTTGTTTGGGGTTTGTGTCAATTGCCTCGACAACATTGAAATGAGACGCTTATTTTACTATCGCTAAGTATTTTTTTTTTAATTTATCTGAACAGTTGAAGAGTTCAATGCCAATATTCAGTTATCTCTATATTCTGAAATTAACAAGGATAGAGAAAGATGTATTACCTATAATTATAGTACTAAACTCTATATATTATGCATTTCATTTGTACTATTTTTATCCGTGAATAGAAATGCTTAGTCATCACACTAAACTGACAAAAAAATAAATCTTGAATTTGAATCACGAATAACAAAATAATCTGTTAATATGGCACTGAACCCTTTAATTATAAAGTAAAAATTAAAAAGACATAAAGAATTAAAAAAAAAACAACAATTAATTTTTTATTATATTGTTCTTCAATACATATAAATGTATGCAAGTATATATATATATATATATATATATTATATACACATATTATATTAGCTTACAATCAACAGATGTGCATCAAATTTTGGCAAAATAAAATGTAAAAAAAAATACATATATATATATGAATTACACAACCTTAGTTTATGTAGAGTTTAGGTATTAATACTTATTGTACTCTAATCACTCAAATATATTTATCGTTTACATTAATTGTATAGATGGTTGATGCTTTAGTGATTTTCATACTATAAAATTCTTATGGACATTATTATTATAAGTTGAACCTGTGGTTATAAATAATTTATATATGTAAAAATTCTATTTCTAGCATAACATACAAATATAGATGACAAGTAACATTCTGAGTATCATCTACAAATATATTTAATACAATGTTTATATATTTTTATAAATATAAGTTTACATACAATAGTTATAATAATAATCGCAAAACTGCACAGGATTATAAATATTAAATAATAATAAAAAAATTATAAAATATTAATTAGTCTAAATAAAAATTTGACTAGACACTTTAAAAAATAATTATAATCATATTTTGAGTTCAGATTCTTACGCTCAAACGTAATTGTTACCTAATTTGAGAATTCAAAAAGAAACATTATCTAAAAATAAAAAATAAATAAGTAAGAAATTTCTAAGAGGTTTTTGTTCATAATCTCTAAAATTAATTATTTGCAGTAATTGAATGTTATTATCGTAAAAAGGAAAACAATTCTGATAATATACTATATGATGTTTATACAACATAGATTAAGTCAAACATTAATAATAATAGGAATGTTGTCATGATATTTTTCAAACTGCATGTAAGTATAGTCAGACTTAAAAAATTATGTCATTCATTTGACAGAATACACTAACTGGTCTCCTTTGTCAATTCTTTTTGGTATGCAATTGGTGATTGTATAGCTTTTAGGAAATCTCGTTGAGTTTGTAATATTTGCCGTAAGTTTTGTAGCCACTCTGATCGTGACTCCAAGTTATGTGCATGGCAAATATACCATAAAGGTGGTTTTCTTGGGTCTGTAGATTTAATGACAAATGCACCTTCGGATGATTCATCTGAAGAATTACTGCTAGATGACCCATGTCTTTCTTCCAGGTTCATTTTGTTCACCTGAAAAATAGAGGTTTTGTAATAATAATGACATTTTTTTTTTCAAACTCCAACATACCTGTATATGTGCCTTATAAACATAAACTGGACTGGTGAATTGAGTTTTCTTGCCTACTTCTTCACTAAAAATTATGCTTTGTTCAAATAAGAATACATGAAGGTCTTTAGCGACAGACCTACTGCTATTGGAACTTGGACCTTCAGTGCAAGTTAATAGTCCATGAAGTAAAAGTTTACCTTGGGCTGTTATTTTTCCCTATATATATTAAAAAAAAAGAACGAAATATTGTACTTTTGCAGTTTAATAAAATTTACAATTAACAGTTAATTGTAAATTGTTATAATTACTATAACAATATATTATACATACATCAAATCCTTGTAACCTTCCAACATCCATCATATCATTAGCTGCTTTAGGTACCACTTTCATGACATGCATAGCTTGTTGTAGAGCTTCCATTTCTTCTGCGAGCCTAGCTCGTTCAGTATACTTAAACATATCTCGTAAAAGCAATTGATATTTCATAATTCTCTGTACAGGTTTTATTAAAATGTCACAAAGTTGTAATTTGTGACCTAGGAACTGTCTTATTTCCTATAGGTAAAAAAAATATGGAACTATTATTAAAAGTTTTTCATATAATAAGAGTTATTAAACAATTATAAGCTATTACAATATTTTGATAAGTTTTTAGTAAAAGTACACTAAAAATAATCATTATAACTCTATTTCAAATGTGAATACAAAAATAACACTTTTTTTACTTTGTATTTTGGTCTTTAGATTTGATTTCTTCACTATGAGTTATTTGGAATAATGCCAAGAAGTTTGGCAAAATAATTTAACAGATTATTCTAGACTAGAGCATTAAGTTTAAATTACATTGCTTTATGTATCTTCAACTAATGATTTTAAATAGTGAAAGCCCTTTATAGACATTTAATTTATTTTTATAAAGAATATATATTTATTATATTATAAGCACAAAAGTATCATTAGTGTAAGTTGGAAACAACTAGAAAAATATTAGTTATATTCTATTCAACAACTAGTATTTAATATTGTGTAATTAATGTGTTCATTTTTTTTTTTAACTAAATTTATACTTTATATCCTTTTTTGTTAGATAACTATTTAGTTATAAATTATTTATTTACAAAATTATACTGAATTACTGTTAAAATATAATATGGTCAATTGCATATTTTTTAATAAAACAAATTATTAATTGTTAATGAAATATACCTCGAAGTAGTAATCATATTCTGATACGAGGTACTCAGAAACTGGTTTATTCTGGCAATAAACAACATACATTAACAACTTGCGCTCATATTTTTTGAATAGCTTTCCAAGTTCATGAGGTTGTGCGAGACATCTTTCAACTGCCGCCAAAAAGACACTAAAAATAAACATTTCAAATTTTAATCAAATATTTTACATTTTATATAACAAATAAATGTGCTAAGATATGGCATACAATAACTTTTGTTCAAATTATCATGTTGATCATTTTTTTTTTTAATAATTATTACATTTTTAGGGTTGGAATAGATCAGACTTATAATTAAGTTATTTTTAATGGATCGAATTGAGTCAACATTTTTTGGCTTGCAAGGTTCCAGTACACAAGTACAGGCTGCATCTATCTTCGCTAGATACCCTCCTACTTATGTAATAAAATGCTTGTAAAAAAATTTGCAACAAAATGATAATTGGATAAAAAATTATTGGATTTTTCATATCTTTGTGACTCAGCCTGTATATATATATTATACATACTCTCTATGCCATTCATAAATTAGTTCTATATTTCCAAAGATCATTTTATCCTTTCCAGACTTTAAATCTTCGGGAACTGGTATATCGCAGCCAGCAGCCGCGGGATCTCTCATCACAGCCATGTAGCCTTCAACAACAAGGGATAAATCACGGACATAATCCCTTTCAGTCTCAACAAGCTCTCTCATCACATATTCTCGTTTGTGCAATGCTTCATCATACTCGTTTTCATTTTTTAACCTCGATTCACCCATTGTCTTGTCATTATGTTGTTCCTGAAAAAACAATATGACAATATGAGTTAAAATAAACAAAAAATGTAATAATAGTAATGATGACAATCGGAATTAAATAAAATAATTTATTTAAATTGCAATCGATATTAGGAATTTTTTAGAACATTATAAAATTAAGATCATGTTTGATCCAAAACAGATCAAAATTATTGCTCCAAAAGTTATAATTTTATTTAAAATTTTTTATCATATTTTTTTACATGAATGTTTCAAAATCATTTAAGCTAACTGTACACTAAGAAAAATTCTATAATAATCAAAATTGTTAGATTTATTGAATAAAATGGATTTTTTTTTTTTTTAATAAAGTTTCAAATTCTGATCAAATCAATTATCTAAAGTAAAAATATCAATTAAACCCAACACGAAAAAAAGCACTCCCAAAAACAGCTGTAACAGTTTGGCAGTAATAATGAAAATATCATTTTCGAAATATGTAATCACTGTTTTTGAAGTACTTTTTACGATGTTCAGTTTATTTAATTAATATTTTTTATTTTTAATTAATAAGCGGCAAGTAATCAATAATAATGTTTTGTTTTAACTTAATTATTTTTTAACATAAAACAAAAATTAGTATAGAAAATGTTTTAAAGCCATGCACACAACTAAAACACACGAACGAAATGTCTAAAAAAAAAAAATCACACAAGTCACACTCAAAATTCACCATTCTCTCTTTGACGATTTGCTCGATTTCAGCCAAATCAGCCGTAGACGAAGTCGATACTTCTGCCGATAGCCCCGACGTCTACAGTAGATAAATACACCACATTTCATATTTTATAATAATACTTTTAAAATAAATGTATAAAAACCATTAAAAACTCACTCTTTGGGAGGCTACGCTGACTGTGTCAGCATTAACGAGTATGGACTCAGAAATGGGTTTCATGGGTGGAGGTAGTTCTAAATCGTCATCTGGTTCGTCGCCATTTTGTTCGTCCTCAACAGGCAATGATTTTGTCACTTCTGTTACTGGCGACTAGAAAATTATAAAATTGCAATTAGTACCATTCAAATGCAAAATCGATAAATAAAATAAACCTTATATTTCTTGTCCGAACTCTTTTTGTTGGTTGAAGACGATTGAACGTGGTTCTTGTCCACTTTGTTGCCTGTACTGAATTTTCTTAAAGGCGTAGGGATCCACATTCTCCTAAATAATTTGACAAAAATGATGTTAAATACAGAAAAAATTGACTAAACGGCAGTAGTAATTGATTAAAGTCACAACAACTAGAGGCCTCATATGGGTATAGTGGAGCGTATTACCATCTTTATGGTAATCGCCTAGAGGTTAACAAATCTCTAACCCTATAAGGAAACACGGACAACAAAGTGGCGCTTGTTTTTTTGTTACAGAACATGGTGGGGTAGACACAGCGCAGCCATCATCGAAAAAATTATCTTAAGGTAACACGACTAAGCACGCGATTATTCAACAAAAAACACTACGTACAAAAATTATGACATAATGGGTTCTAACAAAAAAATTATTGTCGAACCATTTTTCAAAAAACAAATGGGTTCCTAAGGGACATGTAAATGTACAAAACAATAATACAAGAGATGTTTTGAGTATCAAGATGATAATTAAAATGTTTATATTTACCAATGATGTATTAATATAAATCAATATTAAATGTTGGTCTGGCTCCGAAAATTCTATAAAATTTTGTATATTTTATTACGGTTTTTTAATGTGGGTTTTGTTATCTAAAACACAATAAGCAAAACGATTTTTTCTGTAAGACCAGAGCGAGTTGGGCGGTCGCGTTCTCCTCTAACATCGTTTTTATACTAACATCATTGGAACAAACCGGAAAAACTTTTCGAATAATAAAAGTATAATATTTTGTTATACACAGTACAAAAACAGAACTATTACTATTATTATTATTAGATATTAGTTTTATGGGCGATAATTTTTTTTCTCAAGAACAATAACAACAATTTAATGTGATAACTTAATAAAACAAAATTCCGATAAATATTACTAACTGAATTTTACTTTGATAGTTGAACAATTAATATTTACATATAAAATAATTATTCAATAATAAATATTGTGCAAACCAAAATAAAAATAACTAAACCAAACGCGTTGAAAAAAACTCTCCATTTTATGAGTTTTATATCTTAACACAATCGTTAAAATAATATATACGCTAGTCGTAATCGTGACTAATTGAATTTACGTGCTATTTATGATTATTTTAAACATGAAAACAATTTAGAGAGGTCTATGTCAAAGAATAAAAGGAAATACACATTGACTAAGCTATTTCATTATTAATCAATATAAATATTTAGATGGTAGCCAGTATTTGATAAAAAATCGACATAAATCTCTTTTTTTCAACTATAGACATGAAATGTCTAAAACGTTTGATAATATATCTGACATAGTAATAATATTAACTATTTAAAACAATCGGTTAACACTTACCCACTGAAACCTCTTCTCTTCGTCACAGGTGAATTATTACAAATGGTATTTTCGCATTCTCCAATAGCTTCTGAAATCATATTGTTAACGTGTAAGTATCTCCAGCTCTCAGAACGCATCATTTTTAGTTATATTTTAATAGAAATACATCATGAAATAAGTAAATATTATTGTTAAACTTTGGCAAAAACAAGTAGCGTGACAGGTAAGCAGATTTGTTTAAAATTTAATATAAAAGTAGTGCTACGGAGAGCAAACGAACAAACAATGTTGGTACATATCAATAATATGTTTTCATTGATTCTGGTTATAATCTAAACAGGACATTTCTTATCGAGAATTGTTTTCATTTGTGGATGGCCAGGCGCTAACAATGAGTCATATGATAAAGGTGGAAGATATTCTGAAAAAATAATATTATTTTTCAAATTATACCTTACTGTGCTAGAAACAAATGTAATCCATCCATTTGACGCGTGTTGGACTTATAACACATTTGAAAGTGGTCTAAGGTAACGAGTGAACTATTCTCCAGATATATTAGTGTAATACACTAAACTGGACGGTGGGTGGATTTCGTTTTTTAATATAACAACGTCATTGCTCTATGCGTGCCTAACCCGAATACGCTTGCACGTAATAACATTTTGATTATTAATCACTTACTCGAACAAAACAAAAAATATAAATTCCAAGTAGCTTTAATTAAACAAAAATATGGAAATAAATCAATGCACGCGAGTAAATGGCATTTAACAATTACATTAGCGAACGAGGTCAGCGCAGAATTTTGTGGAAAAACGATTGGCAAAAAGAGAATGGTGTGAGGTGGGGGCAGCAGACGTTATTGCGGAGATAAGTTCAAGTTATTAAAGTGCAATGGAGCACGACATAGCTAATTATCGCCTAGGCCATCGAAACTAGCGTTTGATTAGAATAAAAAAAACAATTTTTCACTCAAACACTGCCTGTCGGACGACATTTGTATAGAATACCTTGAGAGTAGTAATTGTAGTGTCCCCGATTAAGAAGATTGTCATCCTCATAGGTATTCCATTTATTTATTTCAAAATAAATGTCATGCGGAGGAGATCATGTTAGTTATATTTATCAACGACAATTTTAAGAAACCGCTCACGGTAGTTTCTTTATAAAGGCATCCGTAAATTTAGCCGCTAAGCGCATAAATAATAATTTATGATATCAATATAATTTAGTGTTGATTGTAATCATCGTTATGTTGATCTAAAAGCGAATACTAGGGCATTATCAACACTGATACGGGCTCGCACAGTACATTTTATACTCTGGCGGCAGTGTTTATCGTATGTATAAAAAATGTAAACTGACAATTCTCGTTTAATCGAGACAGCCAAAAGTGCCGCATAATAATAACACGCAAAACATCTTAAGTGTTCGAGGGAAGTGCGGCGGTGACAGTGTCAAAAATAACACATGCCGGCAGCCCGCGTCTCTCTCTCTCTGTCGTTCCCCTATCATATCCACGTCAATAAAGTCCGTTATGTCATTACAACGACGGTATATAATGTATGCAGCTGACCTAAGGGATACTTTCCGGTGAAGTCAACAAACGGCTAATCGCCGTTCAACAACGTCGACATTGATTTAGATGAGTCGGCCGTCAAAATCAATTGAAAACTCGTGAATGTACAAAATTCGGTCGTTGAAAATCGGTACAGAATAATGAAAAAACTATGAACGCTAATAATTGTTTAAATCTTAAACAAGGTTGAGTCGACTATAAAAATCCACACTGCAAGTTGGAAAATGCGAAAAACGAGGTTATGTAAATTAAAAAACGTGAATATCACAACAAACGGACAGTGTCACACAAATATTGACTGTTTTATCGAGAAAAAGTGATAGTGTGCGATGACAGTAGTCTTCTGGCGATTCTTCGCCGGCGCACTAGGGTAACAATATGGTCTAAGTCCAATGCCATGTCGTAAAACCCAAGGACTTGATGATTGATGTGCTGTAGGGTATTCTAATGCGAACGACAAACAAAATGTAATAACGTTGTGCACACAAAATCGAAGCATTTCTTCAACGTATAGAGCACATATATTTACATTGTGGTGGGATACGATAGAGGCGCCACGGGACTCTGTGGGCTAAGAATTAATCCGTTGGGCGGTCCCGTCCTAGCTCAACAATAGTAATAACATTATGTTGTTAATGAGTTCATAAAAAATGTTTTCGGTCGTTACGAAATCCTGGAAAAAGTCATTTCGTCCGAGTATAATAATTTCAGAGGTTACGGACAAATACAATAAGAGCGCGGCGACGACGTAATTGGTAATTGAACGTCATTTTTCAACATATACTTTTTATCATAACTATAACCACATTTTTATTACGCAGTCGCGTTTAATTCGCGTATGGACGGATTAAAAAAAAAAAGGTTCTGACCTAAATAAATTATAAAATTTTATTCTTGCTGGATTCTCAGGTTATCGCGATTATGGTAATTTAAAACGGATGAAATGTCTATTAAAATGTATAGCAGGCGGGGCATTTGAAAACGGATAACTTCAGTACATCCGCAGGACGTCGGAATACATTTATTACAGAGTTAAGTGGAAGTCGTTTAAGGGCTACGGGGACATTTTAGAAAGGAAAAAATCTATGAAAAATAACTAGCATTTTGAAACTAATTATACAGACCCGTTGACAACACTCTGATTCGGCACACATGCGACGTGAAATCTTACTTTTTTATCCAAGTGCTCTTTTTGTCCTGTCAACTTTTGAATGGCGCTTATTTATTCGCAATCGCAACTATGTGCGTACAAACCGTTTATATATTCATACGCGAGTATACAAGTGTAGGTCGAGAACTTCTATACGTTTCAGACACATTACTACAGCGGGAAGAGTATAAAAAATAAATAAAAATTCTTTGCCGACTGCCGCCGCCGCCGTACCGATCAATGAGAAATTGTCGGTCGCGGCGATAGTGACAAACGTAATTACGCCCGTTGGATAATTTAAAATCAATTTGCAGTTTCCCACGAACAACAAATACAAAGACAGGAGGAAGGGCCAAAATTGGAGAGGGTTGTTTTCACATTGTTGTCGTTGCTTTTCGCTCGTCTCGTGTTTCCAGAACACACAACTCCACTCCCTCAACCGTATCATAGCAATAAATGACAATAACTGTTGTCGCGGTCAAGAGGCAAAGTCCGAGAAGGGAAACCGATAAAAAAAGATTTCGACGATGAAACCCATACAAAAGATAATCAAACGTGACCTTTAAATGTGGAGCAGTCTGTGCGATTACAAATTCATTACATAAAACTTGCATTCATTAAATACTCCCGGCACGTCCAAAAAGTAATATATATTATGTATATTAATTGTACTTAAAAAGTGATGCGATGACGAGTACTGTGGTCCGAGCAAAATGCGTCAAAAAATGCCCAGACGATTTGCTGTTAAATCGACAGCAAAGAATTACAATGCAAAGAGATGAATTTCGATACCTAAGCAAGTTTTTACGAGTACACAATTGAGATATTTATTTTTTTTTTACATATGATGTGCCTAAGACAATAGGCTCTATTATTATTTAATACTATACACAATAGCTATTGAAATAACTCTTTGGATACTGGCGAATTCTCAAGATAAAGCTAAAGACTTTTTAAGAAAAAAATTCTAAAAAATAGATTAATACGATTTTCTATTGCACACATAATTTGATTTCTACGCGCTTTGAAATTTACAAATGTTATGACGCATAGCGTAATAACGTTAAACGCAGAAAAAACGCTTTTTACACGGGTCTAATCTTTAGGTGAAAAATAGGGGCTATTTTTTAAGCCACCCGCTGGTTTGTTTTTCAGTATCAGTGAAAACAATGCAAGTCAAATAATTGCTTATATTTAATTTATATTGAAACTCACGGGCATCGAGAAGAGGCAATCGGTCGTCGTAGGGCATTTCGCAGACAATAAAAAACGGTAGGAGAATGCGTACAGGTTAATGTAAAAAAATCGGAACCAACGAAATTCAATCGACACACTGTCACTAGCTGTCGGCTACTAAAATGTTGTTATTGCAATACAAGCAATGTGATAGTACACTGTGTACGCCGTAGCCGATCGTAATTGGTAACACGATGGGGAGGTCAACGAGGAGGGTGTCAAAAGTTGTGGTTGGCAAATTGTTGGCATCCGTTCGGCTGTGCGACATCCGAACAATATTGCGAGTCCTACGGCACAGATAAAAAGTGTTGCAAAACCCAATTCGTTCATTTAGTTAATTGATCTGGTATTACGCGCCGACGAACCGTTTAATCTAATAAATCTAAATGGTCCAAACAGTAACTAACTTGAGTATTTCAATGACCAATTTGATACAAGTGAAATTGGATTTTGTAACCGAGTTAAATCGAGATTATTAAAAAAGTTAAAAATTGTCACCATGCACAAACATGTTTAATTTACGTGTAACTTTTGCATTTGGCGACTTAATGGCGTCGTTTTTTTTTATAGGTGCTATAAAAACAAATGATGCCATCCATACGGCAGTTTCTTAGCATCGTCAAAGTTGTGCTCATTACCTGTGGTGCTAATAGAAGGAACGGCGGACCCGTTATGGTTATTACACGGGGTAACTTTAGTGGTAGTGGTGGTGGTGGTGGTGGAGGTGATCTCGGTTGTTTCTTCGGTGGTTTCTGAGGAAATAACGCGGCGATGGCTTTCGGAGTGTCTGCGGCGGGGGACGTCATCGGCGCGTTTAGATTTTTTATGCCGAAACGACCGAATTTTTCTGCTCCACCGACTCAGCCGACCGGATTCGTCCGATTCGCATCCAGCCGAGATCCCGTCAGCTCCGCCACAGCCGTTGTCGGTCGACGACGAGTCTGAAGAATCGTTACTGCTGCTGCTCGACCAAAATCCCATTGTGTCGTCGGCGAGGTGCTGCACACGTCGATAAACGACGATGGCGGCGGGGAAGCCGAAAGACGCGGAGACACTGAACGGAAGAGCGGTCGCAACGGCGCGAGAGATATAAACGTGTCGCACGTAACGATCGAGCGTGTCTGTCGAACGGTGGACGTCGTCGGACTGCGCACTTGGTCGGCTATCTTCTCGGTGGCGGCTTTCGAGTAACGCGTATACGGCAGAGCAATACGCACTGCGGAGTCTTGGTGGACGGCCAATACCGGCAGCGACGGCGGACACCCGTTTCGGGCACCGTCGTCTTCGTCCAAAGTACTCACACAAAGCGCACCTGTGTGGGACGGCGCGGACGGGACGCGGCGACAACGTCACGCCGCCGTCGACACACTTTCCGACCGTAAACACATGTTCGTTTATTTTTATTATTAGCGCAACAGATACATGTAAGCACATTATTTGTTTAATTATTATTTGTATATTTTTAACGCGGCTGTTAAAAAGATCGCTCAACGTATTCACACATCGACTGTAACGACAACGCCGCGTGTAGGACGTGCGGGCCGCCATCACGGCACACAGCGACATCGGAAAGCGATTGCTTTAATCACTTAAAAGGGATGTCAACGTGGGTTTTTCACGAATTATTAATACAAGACATTTTCCGAACAAAAAGCAGCAAAATAACACGCAATTAAAAAAACAGTTTCCTTTTACGCGCGTGCACTTTATTATGCGATCAGATCACTGACAGAACACGGTCCGCAATGCCGTTTTAATAGAATTCCTTTTACAGAATGTAACAAACATAACGTGTAATTATACCGACCAACTTTTTCACTCAATGACTTGGCAAACAATCTCCAACTCGACAACAATAAATCAGATTAACGTTATGAAAGGACTACGAGAATTTTTTTTGTTTTTCTTATCCGAAAATGCCCCTAAATTAAACTGCGTTTACGTCGATCAATAAAAACTGGAACACAGTTTTTCTATAAATATCAATTTCAATTTTATCTAAGACCTCTAAGGTAGTAAATTCAGCAGTAGTCGTTTTAAATCCATTAAAAACTAATCAGCCGGAATGTGTTTTCAATGATAAAAACAAACCAGTAAAGTAAGAAAACAATATTTTTACTTTTACAAAAANAAATCCATTAAAAACTAATCAGCCGGAATGTGTTTTCAATGATAAAAACAAACCAGTAAAGTAAGAAAACAATATTTTTACTTATAAAAAAAGAATATATATACATCTTATTTATTTGGAGTGCCAAAACGAAATTGTCTAACTTAATCCAACGTTACATTGGACACAATAATAATAAAAGATCATCGAAATTGAAGCAAACTACGCTCGTTAAAAATAGAACACGTCGAAGACAACTGGGAAAAAAATCCGTTAATTTTGAAAGTATAATAACAATAACGAATCGCTGTCAGACTTGATCCTCAATGTAAAGGTGTTTTTTTTATTGTTCTTAAGTAACAGAAAACGATAACTGGTAAACAACTCTATATATAGAATTAATTTACAATAACAGTTAATATAAAACGATTCTGTGCTGACAAGCGAATTGCATCACTGGACGAGTAGATTATCATTGTTGTAGGTCACATGCCGTTTAAGGAGTTCGTACGGCCAATAATCTTTAAGGTATTGTGCTTTTCGAAAATTTAATTAACTGACCGACCTGGAGATGTTTAGCTCTACTAAATTAAACCCCCTTCGTTGAAATGGACACGACCATAATTCATACAAGCCAAAAAGGTCAAATACAAAGTAACTGCTACAACTCGACGTTTATATTGTATATGAACGATTCACAAGAACGGGATGTGTTCAAAGTATTAACTTTGCTGGTAATTTATAACGACAGTTGTATTTGTCTAAAAATCGAACAACAACGTGATAACTATCAGTAATACTAGACACAAAAGGGATGCCGAGTAAGGGAGAAGTGTATTTATTAGGTTTGTGTAATACCAACACACGTTACACTTGCAAAGAGCTTCAGAGTCCGCGTCAAGGACGAGAGCGAACACTGTTATCGCCAGGTAATGTGGTTATGCCTTACACCTGTTTATCAATTTAATAATAAACCCAATACACCAAATACGAGTAATATGAACGAAAAACAATAACGTGACACATTAAATAATTTAAGTAAAAAAAAAAAAAGATTACAATTATCATTCGACACAAGATAATCTTAAAATGTATTTAACAATTACTTTAATTTGCTGAATTGAAAACGTTAGATAAATATTCTTCCAAGACACGATCTCAAATAATAATTTAAGTGGCATACCCAGAGGAATGCACTCTGAAAACAAATTAATTTTGACATTTCTGTTGTACAATAGCTTTTCCGATGCGCAAGTGTAAAACGCAACATTGATATTAGTAAAAAATGATATTTACGTTAAAAAAGCACCGATTGCGACGAGATGCATACGACGATCACATCTATCGAATTCAGATAGACTTTCACTAATACCAAAGGGCACAACGAATTATTGCTAATAGACATATTTATAGTGCAAAGACGAAAGTTGTCAATCTCAGTCAACGGAAATAGATTTGGCCGGGCGCCGAAATAGAATAACGATCGAGAATAGATAAAGTAAAATATTGATACAGCGACTGTTATGGATTATTAACAAAAAAATCAAAGAGACGTCTAGCCAAAAGCACTTGTTTTTTAATTGACGTATTTTTTTTTTTTAATTTTATGAATTTTTACAAATAGTTTTCAGTAGGTATGGGTTTCTATTGTTTTTAACGATTAACTTGATTTCTTACGTTTTGAACAATCACAACGTAAGTGACAAAATTTAGTTTAATGGACAGTCTTATTTTTTAACGTCAATTAATAATGAATTATGCACAAAGGATTTTTTCCAATTCAAATAGAGTGACCAGATGAAATTGTAAACAAGCCGGAAATGTTCTTTTCACATAGTACTCCTTTACAATTGTGATGCGTTTCGCATGGCCGACCCAATTCCTCTAACGATAATGTCAAAATATATTTGAATAGATAATTCGTTTAACTCGAGACCTCAGCTAATAGATTACCTAGTATTTTAACCTTAAGTTGTCACATTTTGCGCATATACATTTAAATTGTAAGATTTTTAATCGTTTCCGCATACATCTAATTGGTCGGTGTTCACTGGAGTCGATGTGACCTTCGGTAATTTGAGGGAGTAAAGAGGACACAATAGAAACAATGGCAAAATAACTCTTTGAATGGCGACTTTTTTTGTTAGATTATAATTGGCCATGTTTTTCTATATTGCGATTGGTACAAAGAAATTACAATGTGTTTACTTGAATTAATTTCCATTCGCGTGGGCCGAAGCAATTGTAATAAGAAAACTAATAGCAAAACCTTTTTTGTATTTACACTTTTACCAGTTTACGAGTTGGGATGTGCGAATATCAAAAATTGTCTAGCCAGTTACCAACGCACAATTCATATTTCATTGTTTATTGCAAGCCAAGCTCATAAATAATACATTTAATGATTAAAGTTCGTAATGTTTTATTAACAGCAGCACACAAGAAAAGCTACTAATCGTTCATCACTTTAAACAAATAAAAGCGCTAAAATTGAACAAACAATTATAAATATCTAACAGCACACCAACCGATACGGGCGGACACTCAAATTTAACAAAAGTTTCAATAATTTTATTACGTGAAATATGTTTATAGAAATTTCAAATAAGATTTAGCCCATTTGATGTCAATTTCTAACTGAATAACGTAAAACGCACGAAATTAAGTATTCGCGTAGCAGATAAAACTTTACGGTCAATTTATTTGTAATTTACAACGAATTTTTCCTGGGAAAAAACTACAATTAGTTATAAGCGAAATAAAATCAATCGAATTAACGAATAAAAAACGTTAAGCTTTCAACGAGACGATAATGTCTACATTAGATCTCGCACTCGTTATTCTTTATTAAGATGCCCCCAACTGCTTTTCAAACCATAAAACATCGTTTTGGTATCGCGTTAAGAGAACAGATGAGAAATAATTTCATCGACTGTTCGAGTTTTGACTCGAGAGAGGGGAGAAAAACGCACCTCGTGCGTCCACCGAAAACCTTTTGGGTATTTCGGACACGTATATACTTCCCAATGGAAATTGGATTGTCGGACTCTACTCCCCCGCGCCCAGTCGGTATCACGCCAGCCCGATCAATTTTTTCCATCAGTTTTTTCGTTTTTCGTTATGAATAACAGCTCTTTTGACCGCGTACGGAATACCGCGGCAATATGATTTCAGAGTAGTTGTTTTTTTGAAGCTCCGCCGCGATCTCTATCGCAACGCGTATAAACGGCAAGCGATAGCTGCGAGGGCACGTTTTTTTTCTCTTCTTTTTTACGGACGTATAGGGGAGGAGGGCACACGTCCTTAAAAGTTTGCAGATTGCGGCGTTCCATCGATTCGGCCGCGGCAACCGAAACCCTGACCTTCGGCGGCCGTTGCTATACTACTCTCAATTTGTGCGTCCCTTCAGCATCCGACCGCCCAAACATTATCTCATGTTAAAACGATTAAAGGCTGACAAATACACAACTTTACAATAATATAATACCCAGGAAACTTTTCATCGTACAAATCGGATTAACATAATACCGCGTTGTCGGGGGCGGCGCGACACGAGCGCTCCTAGCGACCCATCGAATAAGTTCTCATTTAGAATTATGAATTCGCTGTACGCAATACGCGCAGTGCAATTGGTTGTAATAACAGTAGTTTCCACGAGATAATAGTTTCGGAAAACATGACTCGCGCCGAGGTGGCACACGTAGAGAAGTACAGAGACTGTGCGAAAGAGCAAAAGAAATCGATATTTTGGCCGTTGCACAGTGTAACTCGTACGCCAATTGACCTTTGATTAAATTAATTGCAAAGTTCATAGCATGTGTGAAGATAATTTGACGTGTAAAATAAACAACGGTCTGAAAAATTGATAAGCGCCTTCACTGCGGTGGTAATTAGTTGGCTTAAAATGAATTTCGTTTGAAAATGTCGACATGCCATTTTCTCGACGTACTCTTCGCAACACTACTAGAATGGTTTTTCCAATAAAATTACGGTAGTTAAGTATGTAACACGTTGTAAGCCTGCTGACACGACATATATTTTTAGTGCGAATTTTAACTGTTTTGTGCAGCAAGTTTAACGGTTTTGGAGAATATTGCGAGCCCTAAATCAATTCATCGCAATGGGCATCTAAGATTTTTTGTAATAATTTTACGATGACAAGGCGTTGTGAATGAGACAAAACACAAAATTTAATGATATCCGCAAAATAAAAACAGTTTGAACAATATTATTTACACCAGTGGCGTTGTATACTAAAACTAGGGCAATTTTATCAGCTCGTGTTGCAAATCTTTATCATATTCCATCGACTTCTTTTTTAATATATTTCTCGCGACTATTAAAACAAGAATATTAAATTGAACTTCTATGAATTTATAAATTCCGAGCAGGTAAACTGTTGTTTTTTTTTTTGCCAAATAAATGATTCACGCTGAAATAACTTTCAAAGAACATCCCGACGTAAAATTTTGTTTTAATTAAAAAACGACTAATTAAATTTTATAATTTCAATTAATATTCAACATAAATTAAAAAATTATAAAGAAATATTAAAAACACTATCGACATGATTAAAAAACTATATCGTCCATAAAATATACGGGAACAGAATATTCTAAATGTGGAAAGTTATAAATCTAAACTTTTATCGAGTAGCTAAATTTAAGTAACTTTATTGTTACTGCATAGTTTAGTTAAAAAAAGTACGTGGAAAATTAATTAAAATATCAATTTTAACGTGCTAATAGAGTTAGTAAAAAAAAAAATGTAAAGACTATATTAATTACCAAAAGAATCAACAAAAAAAGTAGTATACACCTTATAGGTTGTATTTTTTAAGGCTACAAAAATAATTTTGTCTGGAAAAAAAAATCCAAGCAATTATGACTGGCGTGAAGATAACGAAGTGAAAAATAATAATTGAACATTTTACAAAATAAATGGGAAACGATTTAAGAGGATTGTGTGAGCGATAGGTATGAGCCATAAATGGCGGCCGCCGTTAAGAAATAAATCTAAACCAATAAAAACGCATTTGGAAAAAAAAATAATCGTCCAAAAGACCGTTCGTCACTGACAACGTTTTGCTCGGATTCGGTTGATTAGAGTGAATAGCAAAGTGGTATATGGCTCTCCGAGGGAAAACTTTGTTTGAGCGAGCACAGATATTCTGTATTATTCCTTTTGCTGGTAAACATTAAAAAACCCGATCAAAAAGTAAGAAGTTTTATGACTGGAGGACACGCTCCCTTCCGATAGTGCCCAAACCCCCTAGGTCACTTCAACGGTCGGCGGGGGTGGTGCTGTCCTCCCTTAATTTTTCACGACGGTTCACACGAAACGATCAACAGTCACTCGCGTGCGCCCGGCACAATTTATTACCTCTACAGCGGTTCAAATAAAAGCACACGATTGGAAATCGGTAACGATATGGTTAAGATTACAATAAATGTTTACAAAACGACAAACTCAATTATCTCTGCCGAAACGTTAAACGGCTACGTTATTTTATGATGATTATGCACGTAGAAAACGGAAAATAATGCCGAGAAAAGCGGCGAGCAGAGGCAACACAAATACAATCAATATAATATTGCCGCCGTTCTCTCCGTACAACGAACGGCGGTTACTACTCGAGACGGTACGACAATACACGCGCAGTGTTTTTTCAACAAGAGATTCGATAATAAAAAAATAGTATCGTAAAGACACTATTATGGGTGAGAAACGAGTGAAAACCGAGAGACACGAAAATTAAATCGGCAGGGAGTCTGTCGTACAACTAATTCGGACCAACAGGGCTGACCTCGACGAATTACACAGTTGTATCACGTGTGTCGGCGACACCAGCGAGTAAAAAAACCAAAACTAAAAATTGTACGCGCAATAATAATCATGTGGAATTTGTTTGCGAGGACGCGTATAAATGACATACTTGAATTATTGACAACTAGACTTTTACAACGATCCGATCGTTTACGTTAATGTGACATAACAATAATGCGATAAATCGGTGGAGAAATTAACTTAAAACGAGTACAATAAGCTAATGCAATTCCACTGACCTTTGACATGATAAAATTGACTAGTATAATCGAACTCGTTAGATTTCCTCACTTTTCTTATGGAGAGGCATGTAAGGAAAATATTTTTCACGTTCAGCTTCAAACACGAAGTTAACGCGCACTTTTTCCGGCCCCCGTGGGCTGTCGGTCTGTTTACGACGTAAACCATCGTATGCATTTCATACTGTCATTAAAAAATGTGTCGACGAGGCACAGCGCGAGGAGAGAACGTACAAATATGGTTATTTTCGATATTTATTATTAATTGGTTGACAACGTTCGGCTAACGAGTAGTTTGTCGTGTCGTTATCAGCTGTGTGTAATATCACTATCATCGCCAGTGTACGGAGTCGTTCTATAGCTAATAAACTACTATGATGTGGTGCTAGACGAGAATGCTATAAATGGAACGGAACAACGCGGAATTTTAATTCACATAAATAAAACTCAATCTGAATTTAGATGCCATTGAAATATCGCAGCGGTTAAATTGTCTGTCCGTAGGCGTTTGGAATGTTCGAAAAGTCGTTCACAGAAGTGTTAGGACAATAAAAAATTTCAATACTTTTGGATTTCGAAAGAAATGATTTCATTGTAACGTTACTCAGGCCCGTTAACACGTCGCCTCGTGTTCAGTCGGCTCATTGGCAGAGTACGCAACGCATGCGACCAAGTGCACGAAAATAAGTAGCTTTTCCGGTAAATAACTAATATTGTATCGGTGATTAATACTTCCTGTTTAGGAGAAGAGAATTTGAAAACACTGGGGACGTCAACGGGGTACACATTAGAAACGCGTGGGAACGATCTATTTTAACAATTCCACGTTATTTTCGTAGATACATAAAAAAACGCTGTAGATAAATTTACATTTTAAGAGCTGTCCGTGATTCACAGAAAGAGAGCAAACATTACTATTCATAGTTTTTTTTTATGGTCCTTAACGCGGATAACGTTTATGAGATCGAGATGACGCGGCGGAATTTTTGTGGACACAATTTTAATATATTTTTTCATAAATATTTTGAATTTCGTTCTCCCCGAGATTAAATGGAACGACGAATGCTGCAAATATTTTGATATTAAAATTCACTGGAAGATATTTGCGAGGCTATCAGTTTAAAACCAACGATTATTTTCCATTTAGGCAATTTTAGTTGCGACAAAACTGTCATTGGAGTTTTGGGGGGTGGTTTTCTGTAAATTTTTAATGTACATAAGCCGAGACTGCAAGTAACGTAGCGCGCTCATGACTAACCACCACGTCAATAATAAAACGTAAATACATTGTATAGTATTTAGTTTGCGGAACGAGGAGGACACGCATTGTCAATATTACACTAATAGGGAAAAAAAAAATGGTTTATTACGATGTGTCGACACTGTCGCAGTTGAAAATGAATAATTTGGCGGACCGACTAGGGACGAGTAGGTTATGTTTTCTGGGTTGAATCAATACCATCGAGTTAACCACAGTCGTGTACGTTCGAACGGGCGCGAATAAAAACACCGCAATATACGAAATACGTTTTTTACAAACGCCGCCCGTGGCAGAGTCAAATGGTTTTCTCGGGCGGTACAGTCCACTTAGGGATCATACCCTGGCAATATGTCCTCCTCGATCCGAGTACATTGAGTGAGCTTTCATTTCGTTTGTTAACACTATATGTGCACAAGACTTACCGTTGCCCAGTGGCGATTTCAGTGATGGCGGTTGCTTGAGCACGTACTGCGGCACTAGTCCTTCGGTACAGTCCGACGGCACGCGCACCATGACCATTTCGTTGGCTCCGCCGTCGAGCACCTCCACCTGCGAGCCTTTGGTCACGGACACCTGACCGGCTGCCGTGGCGGAATAATCCGCTATGACCCATGTCATTTCCACGCCAGAGTTCTGTAAAAGCAATTTCAAATATTAACATGTTTACGACCCGTATAATGCATTTGTTTATGCGACGGTAAAAAAAGGTCGACTATAGCAACTCGTATAGCACTAAGATACATTACCTTTGGATACGACAAGCGAACAAAGGTCAAGCGAAAGGAACGCAACGTATGCACGGGCATGTGTAAAAATATGACTTATGAGAAAGCTAGTACGAAAAAAAATAAAAAAAAAAAAACCAAGTAGACAACGGAGAGGGAACAATAGTTTTGCAGTGGTCAAAANGAAAGGAACGCAACGTATGCACGGGCATGTGTAAAAATATGACTTATGAGAAAGCTAGTACGAAAAAAAATAAAAAAAAAAAACCAAGTAGACAACGGAGAGGGAACAATAGTTTTGCAGTGGTCAAAGGGTAAATACGTTGTATGTATTTATAAAGCGCCACCGCAAAAGTAATAAAACAGCACCGGCAAATACAATGTGCGTTATACGAAAATTACTGTTATACGCTCATAAAGTCAATTAAGATAAGTTCTCGGCTATTCACTAGCGTACGCACAACTGTTTCGTAGACACAAAAAAATACTAAAGCCGTGTCGTTCTATAGCGAGTTCAACTCCTTTTTGGGAACAATCTAGTAAACTTTTGGCAATATAACAAGATAAAGACGAGGACAAATTAAAATCAAGGTCGACAACGACGAAAAAACAGTTTATCAACCGCCTAATATCATTTATCTAACTGCAATAACTATAATGATAGTAAAATACACAAAATTGCTTCGAGGAGAACCATATAATATCAATTAGTAAGTAATCTATCGACCAAGTGTAATGAGTCTAATAAAATCAACAAGTTCACTGAAGCATTAGCATTTAGAAAGTATTACACAAACAAACGATAAGAATATCACATGGAAAAGTGTAACTTTTATAAAGATAAAAAATACCAATAACAGGTTGAATTTCTAAAGGACAAAGCCGCTTTAAATCGATTAAGCCAACAGCAGTTGAAATAATTCAAGCAATAAATTAAATCTATTACAATTAACCTAAACACATTAGTTACATTTGAAACTTGGCAACGAGTTGGCGGCTTACGTCTTTTATGAATATTGAAAATATGAACAAATGTTATGAAGAGGTTTTGACGCCAAAATTACTAAGTATATACACATTTAAATAAAAAATGTTATCAAATGTCAATGGCGATTGTCCAGTATACTGGGAGCGCGTCTAAATTGTCTTATCAAACACAAACATCAAAAATGGCATAACTTATACAAATGCGTATCCCGTTAAAAAACGAATCAATACCATTTCGGGCACAGAATAAGTATAGATTATGACGTTGAGAAGATAGTGTGTGTAATCAACGCCCTGCAAACGAGACAGGTCATTTCGTGTGTTTATTTTTTTAATGCAATAAATATTTCATTAGTCGGACTGAGGTGGTTGCCAAACGTCTTGCAAACACACGAGTAAAAGTTTTAATAATAATAATGTCGTTTGAACTTATATTTAAGTTAAAAGTAAAGAAAACCATTGAATTCGATCGTGTTTTTTTACATACACAATCTAAGTCGGCATTAAAAGGAAGGACCTTATTTTATAGTTTGACTCGTTGAAGCCAAAACACATTGCACATTTTAACAGTCTTTTATTAGTAGTCGTCACGCCGAAAACCCCTTTCAAGTTTCGTATAGTTTTTTTTATATAAATAAAAAGATTCCCCTTGATTTTCCACCATCTCGTCCGGATACACAGCCAAACGACCTGAGAAAACATTTTTATGCGTCTCGAGTATCAAACACGGGAAAGTATTTAACAATATGTGACAATCAAAATAAAACGGAATTTTCCATATTGTAACAAGTAAGATGGCAACGCGAGGAAATCTATTAAATTGTAACTGTTATTGAACTAAGTGAAACACAGATAAGCTTGTTCGATGTAAATACTTGAGCCCAATCATAAAAAACGGCTTACAAACAACAACAATCGTGATAATCCCGCTTAGCATTCCACACACAATTACTTAAAGCCAATAGGATTTTGATAAACAATAAAATGAATAAAAATGTTTGCCTTGGTGTAATCGTCCAATTATCGTCGAGTGTAGAAAAATATGTTGAAGGATGCAAAAATGAAAAAACCAAAGTATATCGCTAATATTCTCGTCGCTCAGATAAGATAACTTTTTTGTATAATCAACACTTTTAGTCGGTCGCTTAGGAATGCGTTAGCTCTTATTTGCGTTTCCTTTAGGAATGCAAAAAGAAAGTTATTGTACTTGAACAACAACTTTAGGTATTCGTGCCGAAACGATTGACACAACAATCGAGCACATTACAAATTCCATTTTGCATTTCGATCGGCCAACAAAATACCCTCCCCGGCACCGGTGTAAAAAATAAATACACGCGTACGTTTTCGATGAATAGATGAGAATATATGTGTCTATCCAAAGTAGATTCGCAAAGGGTATGATGAGTACTTTTTATGCTATAAACAGTTAAAAAGAACTAATCGGATACGCCGACGTCATGTAAACGACAAATGGTTAACTAGACTGATGGGAAATCGATAAATCCAATAAAAAACTGGCACTAGGATAGAACAATGAGCCGGCACGTTTCTAATAGAAAAAAACAATTGCTGGGAATCTATGGTGCGCGAATTCATAACACAGTCGGCGGTGGCGATGAATTTGTCAATAATTATCCACGTGTAATTAAATAATCTAAAACGTTTGTTTCAAAGAAACGACCGGTTGTCGAGCGGCGCCGCTGTTTTTTCGCGAACACAACACATACATACAGACTTATCGCATGCACTTAAGTCGACTGGCGGATTATACTCAACGTGAATCGAGGAAAGCGGCTTTAAGAGGGTTTTATAATAACATGAATAACATGTTACACGAATCTGTACACCGATGGCATAAAAGACACCCTTTTTGCCATTCATACTGCAACTCTGCTTGGCGATATTCTATTTAAGATGATTTACGGACAACGATTTCTTCAGCGAGATTTTATTATCTTGTGGACGAATCTCATTAAGTAATTTGCCGTCGTAATCAAATAATTTTCCTTGAGTAAATTGAGTGCCAGATTACTTACAGTTTTCTTTTTAACCGCGACCTATTTCCCCCCTAAAAGAGCTCTTGTTGTGATCAATCTCACTTCTATCTTACTCGAATTCAAAACTCAACAGTTTCCAATAGTTATATACATCATGTTTATTTTTTTAATCTCGTCATAGAAAATAACTGTGTCTCAAATTAAACTCGAGTAAGCCGTTATTCATTGTTGAGTTTCGATCAAACGACACGTGTAAACGCTTATAGAAAATATGTACCTGAGACGCGGCCGAAGCGCATGTTGTGACCGGGTGCTGGCGACGATACGAACCCGGCGTGTCGATGGTATGTTGCCTGGCCAGGGCGGCCGACGCCGACGAAGCGCTGGCTTGTCTGAACCAGGGCAGAGAAATCTTACGGCGGTTGGGTTTATTGGCGGAGTTGTCGGCCGGGGAGAGACGAGACACGGCTGCCACAGCGCTGGTAACAAATCGAGTTGACGGCGACGACGTTTTAGACGTCGGGGCAACGGCGGTTTCGCCGGCGGCACAGCTACCACCGGAGCTCGGTGCAGCCATCGACCAAAGCGGCTCGCCATCGACTGGCGGCGGAGACAGCAGCCGCCGCCGCCGTAGCCGACTTTACGCGTGGACCAGGTACGGTAGAGTGTTTGGTGGCGCTAGCGGGGAAAAAACCACCCCGTACGACCTATCATCCCAGCGGAGCGGATTATCCTTATCTCAAAAACCGTTCGCCGCCACTACTGACCCCACCCGATTCACCCACCCCGTCATCCTCCAATGCGGTGACGAAAAAAAAAAAAACAATTTTTTGAAAAGTAGACACATTAGCAAACTTTTATTTTTTTCGCACCAAATGTCCATCATCCGCCGACACGTGACGGATGGACATTTTGGCGGGTATTGTGTACAACTAGAAATGATAACGACGTTCTACGTACGCACTATCAGCAACGTATTTCCTACGCCACCGTAACGCCGAGTACCGCGTGGACATTCGTGCGGTAAATAATGTGATATCGATCGGTCATCACCCGCAGGTCCAGTACAATATTACCCGCCGGCATAATGATACAAATATTTTATGACGACACTACTAACGTGCATTGTTTTCGAAGAAATGATATGGCGTTCAACAGCCTGGCCAATTCAGTGATAAAAAAACCCATAAAACGTGATTGCTGTTTATTTTTTCATCGTTAAACGAACCGCAGAATAATAATTGTTTAGAGTGAGAAGTTTACCACGTTTTTTTTTTTTTAAGTGTTATCCCACGTCTTTAACTGAATTACCGTCTGAACTGTACAGTATACACAGAGGAACCGGTTTATTGTAAACCGTTGAATTTAACTTTATGCCACTTGAATATATTTCTATTTAAAACAAATTCAGTTGACATCCCTACGAGTCGATGACGCTAAAAAGTTATAAAGGTAATACTAACTGATAAGTTAAAAAATAAATAAAGACTTTATATTTATTTTACGAGTGGTTATGATAAACGGATTACACTGTACAATTATTTTTCCGTGAAAACATTTGTGCCAAGTATTGGGTCAAAATAAATATTCAATAAAACGTTTTTCTTTTAATTGGCCTCCGTCAGTTCAATTAGCCGTCATTTATATTTAAATTTTACTGTTTAACTTATTATGATCAATAAAATTCCGAGTACTTTTCATAACTATTTCCGGCGTTAAGCAAACAAAAAACGACTCGCTAGTATGTATGATGGTACTATCCTAGGCAATCATTGACCGACCTTTTTTCTATGGACACTGCAAATTGAACATATGCCAATAAATGCTTTCATTTTAAAACTTTCCTATGCCAAACGTTCGTTACAATTATTATTATTTTGATAAAAGACAAATTTAATGATTAAAACCTTCAAATGTTTTAGTACACAGACAATGAAAATGTAAATTGTTTTTTTTTTTTAATACTCATATTGTTTGACCATGAATTTCGTTTACAAGGCTTTTGTCGTCATCTGGAGGGTACAAACTCTAATTTCTATCTCAATAATTTTTTTTAGACCAATACAATAAATGATTTGCCAAAACAAAATACGTCAAATGTGGATAAGACGCAATTTGCTAAAAAACAATATCCATGAGTCAATTTTGATCATATACACACTACTGGAACCACTTTAATTGTAATAGCAAACGTTGATATAATGATTAACAAACGATCGTCAATTAATTTCTGCAAGTTTGTTTATTTTAAAAATTGTATATATGTCTTTAATTTGATTGGATTTTTACGATTGGCAAAAAAAATCTTCGTGTAATAATCAAGAAAAATTACAAATGATAGAATACCGAGTCTAAAAACTGAGTGGGTTGGTGTTGTCGGTACTCATATTTATTAATAATCAAAGGAACAAAATAAAAAATTACCTCTTTTCCAAAAGTAATAATTATACAAAGGTTGGTCGACGCAAAATATACAAAAACATAACACTGTTGAAATATAAATTGGGTCACAAGCAATTATTAAAATAATTAATGACCTTTAATATAGGAGTTTTTTAACGAGTTGCTTAAAAATTGAATAATTAGTTTAATCAAATAATTGAATTATTAATAATTGATATAATTTTAAATGGAGTTTATTTAATACATCATAGAGATATCAAAATTAGTTGTATTAGTTCATTAGTTTTAATGAACGTATTAGAAAAAATTAAACAAAAAACGGAATTTGGACAAATAACAATAAAATAACATAATTTTTCATTTAACGACATTGAAAAATGTCACTACAAGTTGATTCAAAAAAGTTAGATTGACTTAAATACTTTTAAAACGGCACATTTTAATAGAATTTAATTTAGATTTAAAATAAAATTAATTACCGACAAACCTTAGGACTGCGTGTAAACATAGGCAATTAAATATTTTACATCATCAACATTTTCATCGCTTAATTTTTATGAATAAAATATTTTGTATTTCTTAACAAAACTTATAAACATTTTATTAGTGCTGTATATTGTTTACATACCGCCCAAATTGAACCATTTATCGATTCTTAATATGTGACATATCCAAATTAAGATTATACTATTTAAATGCGACATTTATTAAATAACCAGCAATAAAAATCGATTTTAAATATTGTACAGCTTAATAGTTACAAATTATGGTTTAATGAATTCTTATTATTACTTACTACTGGACATTTGAGAAAAATTGAAATGACAAAAAATGTTAACTCAATCATGAACTGATCATCATGAAATTAAAAATACTCACTTTGTCGGAATCTGTAGTGTTTCCAGAACCAAATGAGGCCAACGATCCACGATCCAAATTTTCTTCTTCTAAATCTCTAAAATTTTACATAAATTATAAATTATTTTCTATTAATAATAAAAAAATATTTAATATAAAAAAAATAATAATTACCGGCTAGATCTTTGGCTATCAGGTTTTAGTTTTGCCGGACTCTTAGGCATACACATCCGTAATGCAGAATTAAAGTATGTTTCTTGAATCACTTCTCTTAATTTTTTAACCCACGTTTGTTTGGCCTCTAAAGTAGATGCTTTCAAGACAATACGATAATCTGATATTGGTGCCCGTCCAGTCCACACAGCAAATTTACATTCATCTCCTTCAATATGCTCAGTAACACCAAGTTCAGAAGTCTAAAAAAATAAACAATAGTTTAAAATTTATTCATTCAATTTTTTAAACTGTTAATTTCAAATTTACCATTAGTTTATTTTTGTACAAATACTTCACTTTAGGATTGTTAGAATTATCTTTTACATGTTTTGCAAATACTAAATATAATTCAAATAAGAAACAATGGCGTTCACGACTCTTTCGTAAAAGATGATGTCTTGAATCAGAAACATATAATGTGTCTTGAACAACTACATCACCCAATTCATCAGTCGAAATATCACATCCTTCTAATAACGACAAATGCAGAGCATCATTAGCTTTCCTAGGTACGCTTAACATGACATCTAGACCATCTTTAATTTCTCCTTGTCCTTCTTTACAACATGATTGGAGATCTTTTAATAATAGTTGATACTTTGTAATTCTTTGTACTGGTTTAATTAAATAAGCAGCAATTGGATGATCAATGTTGTGTTTTTTTTGTAGTTCTTCAAAAACACCACCACAAGAACCAGAATGCTGTACTAGTATGGCATTAGATTCTGGTTTATTTTTGCAATATTTTACATACATATCAAATTTCTGAGCCCAAGTCACAAAACAATGACCAACATCTTCTGGCATTGTTTCATATTTTTCTAATTCTTTAAGGAATATATCTCGATGAAAGTTTCGTATGTCTTCAATATTTCCGAACAAAACATCAACTCGCCCATGCAAACCAATGGGTACATTTTGAAGAGCACGAATCTCATCCAAATATGCCTTTATACATACATCTAAGTCTTTAACATAAGCACGTTCTGTTTGAAGTAGTTCTGCCATAATAAATCTATAGAAAAAAAAAGAACTTTATATTATAGTCAACGTCATTATCTCCTCAGCCTCTATCCCAACTATTTTGGATTGGCTCTACCTTATATTGATTTGACAGGATTTTTACATCAACTATCAAACTGATGTAACCATAATATGGCTAAAAAGGAAGGTAAGGGCAAGGTGGGTATCACTATTAAAGTTCCTATTTGGTTACCCATCCAGCAACCAACACAACTGAACATCAGCACTAAGAGGTGATAAATGATCTATTGTGCAACACCACACCCCTAACTTGATTATAGCCATTATATATTTTGGAGTTTATTACTTACTCTTTACGTCTAGCTGATCGTCTTTTCTCTTCATTTAGCTCTTTTAAATCTTTTGTCGTTGTTTCATTTATTTTTTGTTCCAAATTTGGATCAGAATTTCTATCAATAGATAAATCTCGAGCATCTGCATGTTCTTGTATACCTAAACTTTTTTCTAGATCCAATCTAGAAAATCAAACAAAAATTAATTTTTGGAAAATATTTAGATTAGATAAAAAATATATTAGTAATATTAACCTATATTTGTCCATTCTGGAACTAAAATGTTTATAGGTATTATCTACAGCAGCAACCCATTGCTTTATGGCACTAGCATGAGCATGTCCTTTTTCTACTAGATTATCAGCTAGTTGTATAAGTAGTTTTACTTTTTCTCGGGTTTCTTTAGCTGAAGTTTTAAATTCGTTGTGTTCACAAAGAAGTTGGCGTGTTTCATCCTAAAATTTCTGTGTTATAATAAAGCACTTTAAATAATGACCTTTTTAACAAACCTGTGTAGCGCCAACAGTAGTATGAGTATTTAAATACTGTTCACCAGCATTATGTATCCATTCCATTGCTTGCTTAGCTGATTTATCAAACAATACAAATTGTTGACAATGATCCAGTCTTTTTTTTCTTTGTGACCAATGGTCTAGTACTTTGTTCTCTTGGCCAGAAAGCTTTTCTAAAATATTTTTAACCCGAGCTTCTGAAGCTTTATCCATAGATGCAATGGATTGGTTGGCACAGCTATAGTATTGTAAACTTCGGTTTGTGTATTTTAAAAATGTTTCTGCAGTACGTCGAGCTAATGTACAAGCTTTTAGAAATGCTTCTTTTTGTTCTTGATGTTTAGTACAAAGTTGAGCAAGTTTTTCAGCTTCTAATGTACCACCTCCACACCAATCTTCTTCACGGCGGTATTCTCTATCAAGACTGTCCATTACTGAACAAACCTAAACATATCAAAGTTTGATGAGGTGTTTTATTAATTATTAAATGTGATTAATACCTGTTCAGCAGTTTTATAAAAGTTAAGACTTGCAGTAACTAATTTGTGTCTTTCTTCAGCACATGTAACTAGCTGTTGCCAGCGTTTAGTTACTTCAACAGCCAACTCTTTGACTGTAGCTGAATCACAATGATTAGATGACACTAGATTTTCAGCAAGTTGTTTTACTTGCACAGCCGCTGAATGAGTTTTCTACAGAAAATTAAAAAATCATTGAAAATATATAGAAATAAATTTGACTCAGAAAAATAATTATTTACTTCAATAGCAACTTGAAATTGTTCATGTTCTTTTTTAAGGAGTTCAGCGTCTCCTAGGCAATTAGGAATAGTAAAATTGGCAGATAACATTGATTCTCCATTTCTGATCCAACTTATAACCTTTTTAAAACAGATAATTTTATAAATTAACTTTATATTAGCAAAATTAATTAAATTTTATTTACTTGTGAGGCATCATTATTAAACTGACAGAGTTGAACGGCTTGATCTAAACGGTTACGCTTAATTTCAGATAATTCTACCAAATCCATGTGACGTTCGTGCAAAAACTCAAGAAGCACTTGAACTCTGGTTTGAGCTGTATACTGGCTGTCCGCCATTACACCAACCCCAGACTTATCCAAAACCTTGGGAAATTAAGAAAATATTAAATAAAAATATAGTTTATTTAAAGTAAATACAACACATACTTGAGCCAATTGTTCACCCTGCTCCAAGGCTTGATAAACCGCTGATTGCATTTGGGTAACAGATTCATTATGACGAGATAATCGTGACTCAGCTTCAGATAATGTTGAGATTACCTCGTTCTGGTTTCGTTCCAACTCATTAGCCCACAATTCCAATTGTGATGATACCTAAACAACAACAACAATAACATTAAATAAAAAAAATNACCTCGTTCTGGTTTCGTTCCAACTCATTAGCCCACAATTCCAATTGTGATGATACCTAAACAACAACAACAATAACATTAAAAAAAAAAAATAATAGACCTACTTCCAAAAGGTAGCAAAATACTATTGATGACTAAATAATAATGAACAACATGCTTATCAACTATTTTTAAAGAGATAATGGAACACAATTAATTAAAAAAATAACGGGAAATCCGCGGATAAACTTTTCATTGTCAGTTAGCTGACATTGGCACTATATAGATATGCCCGACTGTACGTCCCAGTAATAGTACTAAAAATAGAATTTGCTTAAAACCATTACAAATTAAAATAAATTGATATGTTTTAGGCGTCTGATCATAGAAAGAAAATGGTACAAAATATTTTTTCTTTTTTTTATTAAGAAGCACACCGTTCATACATTTAAAAATCGAGTATAAAAAATAGTTAAGTACAGTAGGGAAAATGGAAATAAAGCATTTTTTAATAAAGATTATTATTATTTAATATTGATTAATATCTGACTACAATTATTATCATTGTACATTTTTATATTATACATCTCCAGAAGTTACATTATTTTCAACTTTAAAAGCCAATTACTCTTAGAAGTTAAATTGTTGGAACATCTTTTTTTTTTTATATAAAGTATATCAAAAAACATTTAATTACATTTAGCTTTAAATTATTTATGTACCTATGAAAAATATTTCAAAATCGGTCATTTTTATGAAAAATTGTATATTTTTTATATAATATAATATAATAACCAAAAATAAAATTTCCTAGAAATAAAATATTTGGGTAATTATTTTTTTTGGCCAAATTATTTGGAACATGAAAAGTTGAAAAGAAAATCCCCTATTGCTTTGGATAATAATTAAATTTTCCAAAAAAAATATATTGTAGGTAAGGTAAATAACTAAAGTATTGTCAATTGAAATTTTGTTTTGATCTGTCAGTGTTAAATATATTATTTCAATACAAAGTCAAAAAAAATTAAAATATTAACTTTCATTGTTTTATAACAATTATAATATTTTAAGACAAATTTTTATTAAGGTGACTCAAGAAAAATTTTCAAAACTACATTCAACGCTTTAGACCGAAATAAATACGATTTATGATTTGTTGATACATTATACAGTAAAATTGGTCAAGTAGAATTTTTTCCTTTCTCATAAATGACATAATAAAAAGACACGACAGAATAAGACCACCAATAGCTTACCAACTATGCATCAAAGCTATAAGTTCATAGAAAAAATTTTAAGAAAATATAAAAGCAAGTATAACTACGAAATAATAATAGATTGTTTATACTAATTAAAAATGATTTATCTAAAAAAATATATTATAATATCGTTTAGCAAAAAAAGTTAAGCTCTGTAAATTTACACTATTTTTTCATTATACTATTACACAACTTCGTAAGCATACCTATTAAACTAAGCTCAATACAAATGCTACATGTTATAAAAAAAAAAAATAATAATAATAATAACAATAAAGGTCATGAATATTTACGTATACTCACTTCAAGTGCATCTCGTTCGAAAATCCGCAACCTTAAGCACAAGTCTAATTTTAATTTTCTAGTTGCCCACAGCTGTTCCAATTCTAAACGTTGCTTGTTCAACCTTTCAAGTGCAGCATCCACTGCAGCTACAGATCCGGTGGGGTCCATTTCTGCCGTAAGACCTCCACTTCTAATGAAATAAAATATTTAATATTAATATAACCGATATTATCATGCGGTTATGAATAATTACCAACTTGCGTTCTAAGGAAAGGCCAGTAATAATTGTACGACTATGTTTCGACCAAAATATTTTAGATTTGAGCATAGTCGAATTTTTTTTTGATAATGATTTATATTTTTTATACATATAGACTAAAAAAATAAAAATAAAAACTGGGAAAGAAAAAAATTGTTATGAGTACTATTTAAAAATCAAGAATGAGTTAATATCCAGAAGTTCAGTGTCGAAAACGCAAAACTAAAAGAATGATAGATAAAAAAAGAATGGACAGTTAAGAGACACATTTTTTTTACGTACATATTTACACAAACAAAACAATATAATTTTGTATTTTTACATTTTTTCATTATCAGTAATAGCAGCAGAGAAAAAATCGTAACTAGTTGTTAGTGTACGATTTTGTACGAGATTGCTGTCTATGCACACCTATTGTTTATTATCTAAGTCGTAGTGGAAACGATAAATATTTTTATTCTCATGTAGATTAGGTGTACCTTAATTCTTGCAAAAGTGCCTCTCCTTCACTTATTGTCGAGTGACACGCATCTAAACAGGAGTCTCGTTGATGGCTGACTTGTTCCAATGCTCGTTCGGTGCCTTCTAGAGTATCAGCAGCTTCGTCACACCCATCGGTTTCAGCCCTAAGCTCGTCGAGCCAACCTTGTAGCTATATAAGGACAATCATTATCGTAATAGTCATACACAGAAGAAGAAGAAGACAAGGAAACAAACGACAATTATTCAACTTACCTCAGATTGATGGGTATAGAAATTTACAGCCCTCTGTAAACGTCGACGTCTGGCTTGGACCCGAGCGGCGAAAGCAGCAACATGACTTTCGAGTTCAGCGGCAACCGAACAAATATCAGTCGCGTCGCATTCTCCGGTCTGTGACAGTTCTTCAGCAGCCGTCAACAGTTTTTCAGCGTTTGTATATGTGTTCTAAAAAAAAAAAAAAAACAAACAAATTTTAAGTTATTAAACTTATAAAATGTAATCAAAAAGAACAATCTGTTAAACTTTAAACATTTATAATATACACGACTATTAATATTTGCAACAACATTAGTGTTCAAATCTTTAAATATTTAAAGATATGTTTAAATATTTATTCAATTAAAGGAAATTCTATAATTAATATTCTAATTATAAAAATGTTTATAAAAGAATCTTGTATTATATTTACTTTAGACATATTTTTAAATGGACGCATTTCTCATTGAAAATATAATATTGGATAATAAACAACGATATTAACTACTTCTTCGACCTATGCATTGATACTAAATACATAGATGTCTGTAATAACAATTCACTATCGGTTATATTTAACTGTATATTAAGTGTATAATTACTATATCGTCTAGAAATATTAACAAGACCATATGTAAATAAATATGTATTGTGTTTAGCTTAGCTAAAGTATATGCAACAAAAGATGTTCGTTATGGACACAAAATTAAGGTGTAGCCAACGTGTTAAGGTCAAAACTAAGATAAATGGTAGCAAACTTTTAAGTTGTATAATAGTGTAATTGTCAAAGAATACACACGTCGACAAAGAAGACCAATTGCTAATTTCTCATAGTATTGTTTATTTTTCGAGGCCTCTCTTAAATAAACAAAAAAACGCAATTTTACAAAAAAACATTAATTTGAAACATTATCTATAAACAGATATTATTTAGTTTTCTATTATACAATAAGAAAAAAATTAAGATTAGTATGAAAAATAAGTTTTTCTACTGAAATAGATACATTAAAACTCTCAAATACTGTTATCATTGCCAGAAAAACATCATCCAAGATACCTAATTAGTTAATTATTTCGATTAAAAATTTTCCATATTCACTACATTTTAGTTCAATTGAATGAAAAAGTTAAACTAGAAAACTTTATGGCATAACTTACTTAATTACGCAGTTGTTAAGCCGACCTATTCTTTCTTATATTATGTGGTAAGGTGATTTTATTATTTACGACAAAGTGTATTATATTTAATACAACTAAGAAGTTTAATTTCTTTTGAAACTACTTTATAATTATCTAGATCTTCAATAACACTTGAATTCAAATTTAAGAACATTGTAATTATAATTGTATTATTTGGCGATTGTAAATTATGGGAACGGAAAATATATATATATATAAGTTTTGATTTTTTAGTTGTGATGTAAAAATTACTTCTTGAACAATAGTAATAAGATGAATTTGCATAGACCATATTACAGTAATTCATAGGCGAATCACATAAATAATGTGATATCATAAAATATGGAACGTAGAAAAATACATCAAGTACTTTAAATTTAACACTACATATATGAAAAAGTACTAATTAGAATACTATAAAAATAGATTTATAAACATATCCTACTTTCTAATATAGATGATTCAAAACGTACGAGTATATAAAATTTAAAGTCAGTTTTCGAGATTTTGTACTATTATTTTCAAACAATAAATTATACATATTATCAGATAAAATTGAATAATAACTTGTAATAAGAAATCAGGAAAACTGTAAAACGTTGAAGAATAATTTTCTACAAAAAAATAATTATTGTGTTCTTATACTGCAGGCCTGTATTACTGAACAGAATATAAAATATTATATTATAATGTTAGGCTTATTTTTTTATAGTGAAATTTATTAACACTATTAAATCTAAAAATCAAATAGGCGTATCGATGCTTACCAGATTTTCAATATCATAAATTTAATTTTGAATATCCCTACTATTACAAATTTCCTTTAATTTGAACACATATATGAAGCCAAAAGTGTTTTACCAATGTGACATACACGTAAAGATTAGATTAATCAGTATTTGGTTACAACCATATCATCGTTCAAGTACACACACCATAGAAGTCACTTTTTACTCTTACATGCGCTTACTAACAATCTGCTAAATATGGGCTTCGGCCTGCGGCGAGGTTATTTTCATTAGCTTTCTCTAAATTTATGCTAGCAAATAATAAAATAAAAATCATTTCGAGACGAGCACAGTTCATAAAAAACTATAGCGTAGATACTCGAGACAAGTTAACAGTAGCCGCATAAATAAAAAACATTCAAACTTGACTTGGTGAAGTTGTTTTTTAATTTTTTAGCAACTGAAACACAACAGCATCTGATCATGACGTTTACGCGAGCAGATATTTTTTTGTAGATATATAACATCTTAAGTACTCATCTATCGCAAGTAAACTAGCACTTGTAGTTTTACTACAAGTGCAGTTTTTTAACATAACGCAAACATTTCTCAGTATAGTTTTTTTTTTATAATTTCGCCATTCTTCTTCAGTTGAGGATATCAATTCGGTGCCTTATAATATTCGTTTTTAGAATACAATGCAACTATAAGTGGATAACCAAAATACCAATAATGACGTTGTTCAGTGGGTGTAGATTACTTTTCCTATTTAACTAAACAGCTGTACAGCAATTTAAACTCAGATAATTTTTGTTTACTAATTTCAAGATAAATAGAGTCATTTTAGTAAGTGTTAAAATAATTTTTATGATCATTTAGAAAGTTTCGACGATTAACTAAGATAGTAATTTAAGGTTTAATATTAATAAATTAAAGTACTAAGCTTATTAAAGAATTTTCTAAGGAGGATGTTTTCATTTAAATATTTTAAGCCTACACGTGGGGGTCTACGTCTCCCTTGGCTGGTTCTTGCCCAATTCTAAACTATTCAATAAGCATACAGAGTAAGGATAAACAAAAATTGCTTGTCATTTGGAACTTGGGGCTAAATCTATACTACGGTAAAACCAAATGGCCAATGTATTTTTTATTTTACAGACAATATGAAACATTGTTCTTCAGATATAATTATAATTAAAGCATAATATTTGTAGAATTATTCTTTTCAGTTTAATTAATCCAAGTTTATAATTTCAGTACTATTTGTACTACAATACTACTTGAACCGCCCTCTTCCAAAAATTTCACTAAGAGGTGCGAATCATTAAAACGATTTTACAATTTAATTCTGATTATTATCTCGATTGATTAAAAAAAGGATACAGCCACTAATAAAACTAATGTAATCCGTTTAATAAGATGTGGGGTGATGTAATTCAATTCAATTAAAAACATCAACAAAGACCAATCAATCGATTTAATACGATTGGCGATTGTAAGCTAAATACTATTATCTATTACTATTCATGTTGATGTGTAATAATACTATGATAACTACACGTGATGGAGGTGTTACTATTATATAGGCGCCAAACGCATATATGTTCTAAAATTATCTATTTTATTGTTTATTAGTAACCGTGTAAGCATTATAAATGAATTGATTAATCAATGTCCATTAGAATAGCACGAGAGATTGAATAAACATACACGAGCACGTTCGTAATTAGGTATAACATACAACTTCCACTGGCAGCAAAAAGATCAGAGTTGTAGAGAATAATTAGTCGAAGATAAAGATAGACCACATAATAATGTCATGAAAAATAAAATTAATCATTTAAAAACTCCAAAATTACATTTTATACTCTTTATAGGAAAAAAAATATATATTTTATAGAATATTTAGAACATCAACATATAAAGTATCAGAAAATATCAATAAAGTTTAAAATATTTAATTGTAAGAACATTACTATGAACGCAAATAAATGCTTTTAAAAATATATTATATAATAATTCAAATAACAGAATGGTGCAATTTGAAATTTCATACAAATTTAAAAATCCATAAATCATAATATTGTTTTAAAATTTTAGCGATAACTTTTATTAATTACGTTTTTTATACTCATTTTTCAAATAATTTTTTAAAAAATATTTGACTATCTGATACAACAAAACTATTTTATAAGACTATCAATGTATGGAACTAACTTTTTATTTTTACATTCTTGTATTACATCTATTACGAGTTGAACAAGCTTCAAGTCTAAGAAGTTTTTGAATTAATAGCGATTTACAACATTCTCAAATTCTAAACTCTAAATCTATTGAATTATTTAAATAATAAATTTATTTCTCTTATTGAAATGATTTAATGAGTTAAGCAAATTAAGAAAATAATTCTCCAATTCAATAAAATAAAAAAATTCATTTCCACAACTTAGAGCAACATAGTTCGGTGAATGACTCCAATACAAATGAAAATATATATGAACAAAACAGGTTAATTAATTAAAGCCATGTTTAAATTATGTGAAACTGCATTTTTTAAGTGTATCATTAAACTATAGTATCAAAAACGTGAACCTATACAACGTAAGTTTAACTATTAAACCTTCTTTAACAAATACAAAAACAATTAAAGCTTTAGGGTAAAAAACCTATCGATTATTTTGTGATTTTAGAGAATGAAACGTTCCTAAAGAAAGTCACTTTCATTTAATCTTTACAATTGAAATGAAAAACACAATTTAATAAGTCATAAATTTGCATAATAAACGAGCAAAACACTCTACCGTAGTGAATTTAAGTCACCAACTTAAACCCCTTTGTGTTTTTAAAATTGCCAAATGTTAATGTATAGGCGAGATCAACTTTACGTCGAGTACTTACTTTTAGGTTTTTAGAAGTGTTTAATATTCAGGTATAGCAAATCGTTTTATTATTAATATTCTGTTGCCGATATTTCGGTGAAACGGACCGGACGATCAAAAGTTTCCTATTAGTAAATCAGCCCACAGCCTATTCGACAATTAAATTTTATGTGCACTACGCACACGCATTATACCGTTTAAAAGTAACGTGGTGAATCCATTTAACATTTTATTGCTATTTTCACACTTGGAGTACATGCATTCGATATAAAATATAAGACGGTCTCTGAACTATGATAGTTTTCCGAGTATTAGATTGATAATTATGAATTGGATGATGGCGGTCTGTAGAGTTATTACATAAAGAACAACAAAAATTGTCGGTACAAACTCACATAAAAGGCAATTGTATTATCTAGAACAACGCCGACTTCCTTAATTTTACAAAACAATACAATATACACCCATAACCTCTTATACGTGCTTCGAACTACTATAATACAATATATTTGGCAACTATTTTAATTTTAGAAAGATTAAATAATTAATTTTCCCGAGTTCATTTCAGTTTTACTAAAAATCTAATTCAAAATTACCAACGATTAGCAATAAATCGCATTTAATAAACATATTTCCCACGAGTAACGTTGTATAATTATACTTTTATTACATTATTATTAAATAATTTCTGACAAACCGCAATAACATCATATAAACTCTATAATAGACTTTATAGAATTTAACAAAGTCGGACAAAAATTATGATTCATAAGGTCTAATAAATTTTATATGAATTTTAGTACTTTTTATAAATTACACGCTTGATTAGATAGTGATGTATTCACGGTCGTAAGAATCGGTCAATGTTCAAATAAATAACAACTCTAATGTATGATGTTTTACAGAGGCCAATAAAAAAAAAAACATAATTCTCTTAAGAGTAGATCAAGGAATACTATACTTTACAAAACGTAATAAGTACATCTAATAATGAACTAAAAATGTAGAACAACTACATGAGAGGTATAAGTAAATAATAATATAATATTACAGTGGAGGTTAAAATACCAAAGAAATTTTTACAGATTTATATTTCTATAGTTTATGAGCTCAATGATATCATCTTTCTTTAATTAAAACCGTTGTTTGTTGAATACAATGGAAATAAACAAAAATAACATTTTTAATCAATAAAAAACAGATAAATAATAATGAAGAAACTGAAAAACTAAATAAAATTAATTTAAAAAGATTACACAAGCGAAATATACTTTTCAAAGATTAAATGTTATATTTATTTTATAATTAGATTTTTAAAATTAACGGGCTCGATGGAACTACAAAAGTTATTGCAAGCTTCGTAATAAAATAGATTATAATAAATGAAGAGTTACAAAATGTAATTTTTATTACATCTCGTATTAATAACAGCTAATTAACATAAAATTGCCATCGATCGATTACCCGGCACATGTACATGTGAATAGGAACCATGTTTATTAATTTGCCTAATTTTATCAAAACGCATTATTTTAAGTGTTCTTTGTGTACAAAGTAGGAATTCATCTGGTTTGAAGTCAAAATGAAAATAGAAATTCGTATGAAAGTAGTAGCGATCTAGTTAATACGATAACACTATATCGAATTTAATAACATCAGACTCACTTATTTTAGTTTTTTTAGGACATGAAAATTTCAATTATTTCAGAATCACATCAAAATGTACTCATTGAATGCGTTCCAAAGAGAGTGAGTCACTTTCTTTAATCCGTTGCCGAGCTTTATGTGTTTCCAAAACAGGAGGAAATTCTGAATGTTTGTTTGTTTACATGCACTACGATAATAAATAATCCGCAAATCTCAAGTGCATTGCGCTCACGTTTTCAACTGTCTTACATTAGACTTATGAAGTAATCAAGCGGCGCACCAATTCGATGAATTATGAAGTAAATATCACTATTAAACACAAAAAAAAAAAAAAAAAAAAACCGGCACAGATCAAAATGGGATGGTTACACAATAGAGAACATTTCTTTTTCTGGTACATAAAATATCATTAGCAGATACGTGCAAGTTTCAATTTCAGAAGAAAAAACGTACGCACAAGACGGAGAACTGAGAACACAATAGCAACACATAGGGGAAATTGAGGTTGCAGTTCTTACCTAGTCTCTGCTACGCCGCCACCAACTTATATTTCTCCTACTACTTCTAGTGCGAGTAATACACGAGACTGCCTCAACTGCAATGAATATAATATTATACAATTATCTCCAGATCGCGTCACAGCATCAGAGGTTCGCCATTCTCTTCACACGGGTTAGACGCTTAAAAAGCCGGTCTTTACTGGTCAGCACATGTGCTCGTCGGTTTTTACTACTACGACCATTCTTCCAATGAAGACAATTAGACAAAGTAGCACACGGCATCGTGTATTATATAACAGAGGGCACTGCGCAAAATAACTCAATTCGGCGACTAGTTCGTAAATTTATACACTACCGATAAAATAAAAGTATTTGCGGTTGATGTAACAGATATCTGAGAAGATATTTTCAATTAGTCATAAAGTACCACTATTTAAATCCGTTCACAAGTTTATTCAATCAAACCATTCAATTAGATTGGTAAAAATAACTGAATATAGTAAAACATATTCGCGAAAAGTAAAAGGTATTGGGGTTCATCAAAACGGTTAATTAATATATTGAACCACGTCCAATTGAACAACCACAGGGGAAACAGAACACATCGATTTTCCGGATTTCGTACGGTATTTCGATTACACCATATGAAATATATCACAAGTCTTCCAACGATCGTTAAAAATCCATTTCCCAGATCGTTTTTTATGCACTACAGATCGGTCTACACTTTTATCAATTTGTAATTAACCATCTATGACGATCGAATATGTCACGGTGACATAAAAAAATTAAACAAAAAAACAATTACCGTAATGACCGTGTTGATTTCAATATTTTTTTCGTATATAACATACATACAGATATATATATATATATATATATATAATACAGTATCTAATAATATACTAATTATAAATAATTGATATATTGCTGCCACGGCATTGATATTACTGAACGGTTTTTAGTAAAAAGTATAGAAGCCTGCTAGTAAAAATCTAATACCACTGTTGATAATATTACACGATTAGTAATAAACAGAAAAACACCAGACACCAAATGACTGGTGTTCAAAAAAAACAAGACCATCTACCAAGTTTTTTGCGAATTTTCGTTGTTGAAATTACAATAAAATTTTTCAAATTTTAAGTATAAATAAAAAATTTCAAAAAAAAAAAAAAAAAAATGCCTTTTGAAAGGAAATTACAATATGATTTATGTGAGTGGAACTTAGTCACGCTCAATAAAAATAAGACTGTACAAATTGAATTGGATTGAAAAATCCTGGAATTCAATAATCAGTTTCAAAAGTGAAAAACGAAAAAGAAACACGGAGAGAGTAAGTAAGTAATTATTTAATGTTGATTGACTATTGTACAAACGTTAATGTTTTAATTTTGGAAATTATAAAATTTAACAGAATAAAACGGACTATAATGTGTCAAATGTATTACAAATAGCAGAATTAATAAAACTAAAAAAAATATAAATTTGCACAAAATTTTTTTTTAAATAAACGCATGCCGAAAATAGACATTCAAACAGTTAAATCACAAAATAATAAACTTACCGTTATTATATCGATAAAAAAATGCATTACACGATGCATAATTACTATCATCCATATTTGGCATAAATTGTAATCAGTTTAATCAATTTACATTTGCATATGAAATAAACCAATTTTTATTAATATTTCATTTACGTTACAGCTGACCGCTTCATTTCAATATACTTAACGTGGTTCATATTACAAAATGTGTAATTTTATGTATAATTTCAAAATAATGTTGGCAATGACCTAGCAATGAATTTGCTAGTTCAATAAGTATACCTAACAAAACAATTAATAATGCTGAAATGAATTTGTCCGACAAGAATACCATAATGTTTACAGGTCTGTGATAAAATTCACTAGTTCTTTAACGTAAGAAAATATGAATAATAATTGACAGCGATTTTAATAATCGAATTGGAATACCGGAAAAAAATCTCTAACGGTTTTTGCTCATTCCATTTTGTTAGTTATTGTCAGTGAACAACACTTTATGCAGATTTCATAACATATACACATAGATACTAAAGATGGCCAACAAAACATTCAGTCAAAACGTATATAAATTAAAAAAAATTTGTTTTTAAAAATTTAATGAAATAAAATATGCATACATTGTTTTTTTTTCTTTGGCACTACAATCGAACTAGAATAAGACATTAAAATGGTCATATTCAAAATTTTAATAATATTCCTGTATTTAAATACGGACAATTGAACTGTTATAGACATGACTAGTCTAAAAAGCAATGCTTAAAATGCAACGTAGCCGAGAAGAAATGTTTAAAAGATGATTAGAGAGAACGCCTTTTCAAAAAGACCATATGAATTCTCTTCACATCATCCAGAAATGACATAGCCTAGCGGTTAAAAATAATAAACTGTAAATGAAATCACTTCCTGCGGCGATGCTTTTCTACAAGGTCTCGCACCACCCCGTTTCGAGAGATTAACCAAACACTCAGCTGAAAAAGGGAGCAGTCTAAGTTTTATGAGTGTAAAATCATAAAAAATTCAATGTAAGATATTATATTTCTTAAAACGACCCCAATTCAGAACTCGTTGGGCGTAATTAATATTTATTATATTCGCCCTTTAATCATTTTCTCCAAATGTCGAGTTAAAAATGATCATAAAACAATAGACTTGAAATCATAATGTTTGAAATATCATTTAATATTGTTTCTATAGGTCATTGATATTTTGATCAGCGTTGCGATAATAAAATGTAATTTACTGGCACACAACGAATAATTACCGTAATTCACTCGACTGTAAGCTTTAATAAGCTAAACAATAATAGAATTGTGTACAATTACTATGTCCATTATAGCCAAAACACAAAATTAAGAGCAATTTTTATTAATTTGATGTATAAAAAAAATTCATTTGCATGAATAAGTACAAAAAAATAATTTTTTNAATAAAAGTCTACCGCTATTTAAATAATTGTGTGTTGTAAGATATAACCCACATGATCTTCATTGTTATCCATTTTATCTACAGGTAATTTAGTTTTTATGCAAAATAAAATAAACAGCGTCATGAATCATGTTAAAGATGATAGATAAAAAATGTTTTATTACATTCGAAATATAAATAAGAACATTTCCCACTTACATTTTTTTCATACGAAATGGTGTTGCTTTTAGCACAACGTGGATTTTGAGATTTGTACCACTAGACAAAGGGCTGAACGCAATAAACAGACTTAAAATATATTCACCTACACATTCGAGAATATGTTTCGGGACATTTCGGGAGGCTATTTATGTTCGTTTGGTTTATTTTCAACAATACTTGAAAGGATGAATTCCAATGGCGGCCCCATTTTAAAAGAGACCAAAAACTAAACAGTTAATCAGTACAATGGACCTCCCCTATATATCAATACATATTTTATAAATAAACTATTCATAACTATAAAAACAAACAAACATACCCGTTAACATGTTCACGTATGGATTACAATATCTATACGCATAATAATCGACATTCAATCCTTGGCATAAACTCTAACATGAATGTCTTTCATTATTTTATAACTAGAGTTTACATTTAGTGGTTTTTAACGACAGGGACATAATGTGTATTACAATTACAGCTGTTACCTTTCATTAACCTAGACGATTTGGAAATATTAATGGCGAATAATATGTTTTATAAACATTTTAACTGTTCATATATGCACATATATTTGCGATTCATTTGAGTTATAGAATAATTGCTTACTGAATTCTAGACAGACAGCGAATACAATAGATGACACAGGATTAACCCCTTCCTATACTTTTTCTTTAGTCAAAAAGAGATAAAACGCAAATGTCTACTAATATAAATTATTGTGTAAAATTAGATACTCTTTCAGATAGTGATCGTTTATAGCAGTCCTCTCTTAAATAAAATTACATCCGAATGGATTATAAAACGTTTTTAACTAATACTAGCAAATCAAGCATCCTTATTGCAACAAGACCAAAGAAAAAAAAATCATTATAATTATAAATTTATATTCTTTCTCATAACAAAATAAGGTACACACAATGCTTCATTTCTAAATGTAATGATTTTGTTGAAAATTAAAATATGTCGTTCATAAAATGTCCCGTGAAATACTGAAACGTATGCGAGAAAAATCTGAACATCAACGAACAAAAAAATTTCAATGCAATAAATTTGATGATGAATAATGAGATTTCTGATGTTTTTTGATATAAGCCAAAAAAAAAATATGTACCAATGAGTTTTGTTAGTACAGTTCCCAACAGAATACTTCAAGTAAAACCATTACGAGAAATACGAATGAAATATGTGTTTACAACAATTTCCCTAAGGAAATCGAAGACATACAAGTATTGCCTTTAATGAACAATGTATCGTACAAATTACATAACTGATATATTTGAAGAATAATCACACAATATAAATACATTTTAACTGACAGATTTATCAATTCTTCGAGGGTGAATCACAATTAAGGTGGTGTCATGAGAGATATTACTCCGAAGAATTGAAATAGTATTCAAGCCATGTTAGAATTTTTACATAAAAAAGTAGTTTGTACACTAAATAATTAAAGTTTTGAGTTAAAAAGTTTTCACCGGAAAAAAATTAACTAACTTTTGCACATTTGAGAATACATTTACAGACGGGTCTTTACATTATAAATTTCAATCTACATAAATAGTAGTGATTCATAGTAAAACTTATGCAGTTATCAAACATTAAAAATAAAAATGATTAAGAAGAAAACTTTGAAATTATTAGTCGAAAATTGCATAAAAACAACAAATTTATAGAATTTTCAAATAAACTTGAATTACGGTTTTGATATTTTTTTTACTTAACAATTTATTAATGAGGGAGTAGTTATAATAGATAATAATATTTGCCGCTTATAACTTGTAAACATAGTAAGAGATCAGAGGTATATAATTTTTTAACAATATAACTCTGTACAGGTATGTCTTGAGATTCCTATGAGAAAACTGTAAACATAAGAATGAAAAATACTACTGGTACATAAATACATTATTGTGGTACTCACCCAATAAGAATTTTCGGGTTTATTATTTCCAGTGCATTATCACATGTCATAAAAGAACTCAACGCATTCCTAGTGAATTAAGAAACGTCAATAGTATACAACACATTCGTATGATACCACAGGCACAATCGATGCGAATGCTATGACATTGTATCTAAGCGTATTATGTACTACACATGGGAAGAAGACTAGGAAAAAAAAAAATTACACTCATAAAACGACACTGACACAAAAGGAACTAGTCGACGACCAAGAGAAGGACCTTCTAATACCTGTGGCATGCGTGCACGCCGCCTGAACGTCGTACTTACTCCTCCCCAACAGTCACTCAACATGCTATTACCACTGGTAACGGGAAAAAGTGGTTTCGCGCCAACGACCACACACGAGATATTACACGTTGGTGCCGCCATCTATACACTTATTCTTCTATAATATTATCAAGTACAATAAACGATAATTATAATTAAGTTTGACTCGCAGACTATGTGTTTCCATATAGTCTGTGTTTGAGGAGTCACAGTTGAACAACATACGGCGTGAATGATAATATATGATTGACATTAACGGTTCCACACAGATTAATTATAATTCCCGGTCTATGAGTTATCACAGGATTTTAGATTTTAGATTATGGATTATTATTATTATTATCTTCTAGATCCACTCTAGGATAAAATTGTTATATAATTTAAAATACTGTTTCAAAAGTTGTTATTTTCTTAGAAAGATAATTTTGTTATTTTTTGACAAGCCCACTCAAATTGATATTGACAAAATAATGATATTTCATATAATATTAATATTGATTTCACCAAAAAAACTGCCGACGACGAAATTATAATATTAATATTTGATAATCCTTCCGAAATAATTTTTAAGAATATATTCAAACATATAACAAAAATATATACATTTATAGAGCCTTAAAATTTGTTAAGATTCTAATATTAAGATTATAACATTTAACTTTAACACTAAGACAGTTTTAGATTAGATTAAGTGTTATAATTTTAGATTAATGGAATTTTTGAATTTGTAGACAATTTATTTAGAAATCAATCATTAAGTGCACCTTAATGTGTATAGGCAACTATTATGACACTGATTACACAAAAACCAAGAAAGCTAAAACTGATTTGTAATACTTAGTTAAATTGGGTAATATGTCACAATAATCTATAAAAAAATTAACATTAAAATCAACATCATAACATGCACCAAAAATTTATTTTAAATTATTCACTATTTTCTGAAATCTAAAAGTCTAATCACATATTTTTACATGCTCTTGTTAATATTTTTTTTATCTATTAACAATTATTTAAAACATATTTTTTACATGCTCATAGTCTTGACACTAAGTTAAAGGAGTTAGCTCTAATTAAATTTTTTTGGCACATACCACACCATTCAACCTAAACCTTACCTTAAAATCTGATGGTTAAAATAAATAGCATAAATCTTTCAAAAAATGTATAAAAACATTTTAACAAAATTACATAACAAAATGCATAAATAATAATTTTATATAATCATATAAAATAGGTAAATATTGTTTAAAGTATAGATAAAGTTAATATCTAATATAATTTAAAAAAATTATTCTAATACTACATACATTAAAAATAAAATGGAGTAAAATAATTAGTTACTTGTGCAACGTTTTCAAAATGTTCATGACTTTTCTGGTAAACCCTTGCTTTTTGTAAAGTTCGACCGATTCCTGTATTTTTCCTTAAAAACACTTCTCCATGATTAGATAACCAATCTAACACCTAAAATTTATTAAAATATATTAATTTATAGTTATTTCATAAAAATGAATTTTTATAAATTTGAAGAAAACAATTTTTGCTATATACCTGTTTGACATCTTCTTGAAAAAGTCTAAGAGCTAATTTTTGATGAAGTCTAATTTTTTTAGAATGCCAACAATGTTCTAAACTTCGGTGGTGATTTAAAATTTGATGAATTACAGCTAAAACATGACTTGCGCCTTCAGAATAATCGGCAGCAGCTTGTTGATGATTTGTTGATTTCTTTGTATTAGTAGAAGAATCTGACTCAGCAATATCCAACTAATATTGAATTACCATTTTTATTTTAAGTTAAAACGATTATGATACTTTTTAAAAGCATAAAAAGAATGGTGAAAAATCATGCGTGTTAAAAAAGCTTACATGTTTATGATGTTGATCAGCGACTGGTGTCAAGTCACTTTGATTACACACCTGAACTAAGTGGTCCAACTGATAGAGCAGCTTCTTACTCGTGCTATGAACCTAACCCAAAACCAGAATGATAATAACCCAACATGCATTTTGTAGTATTACAAGCCTAAGTCATTAATTTTGAATAGAGCCTAACTTTATTAAAAATATAACATTAAAAATCAATCATCTCAGATTTATGATAATGTCACTAGTTCATAGTCTAAAACATTTTTGTGTATAAAAAAGGAATGTTCATACATAAAAGTCACTCAATAGCAGTCTAATTTTTTTCTTTTAATATACATTAAACACAAAACAAAGGAAGTTTCAATAAGACTAAGCTCTATTCATAACAATGACTTGTATAATACATAATTAGAATAATTATAAAATTAAGTAATGTATACTCTATGCAAGACCGTAAACCAAGTTTTTTTTTTAAGGAATTACCCATAACCAAAGCATAGAATGAAACAGGGTGCTACCATTTTCAAAAAGAATGTTTGCAACAAAGCCAAATTATTTTATGACTTATTAACAATTAAACATACATTTTTTTGTAAGGAATCATTGTAAGGTATAAATGGCACGTTGCTTGGAGGAGTGGGATAACTTTCACAGACTTGTACTAAAGTATCCAACCCATTTAATAGGCTCTGATACGCATTATACACCTACATTTTTCTCAAATATATGAATAATGTACAAAAATTATAATTATTCAAATATTTATTTATTATTATAATACCTCTGTATATGCTTGGCACATGAGTTCATACAAATTTTGATGCTGATGAATAGAATTTTCCAATACTATTATTTCATTAGGTATGGTAACTTTATCAATGGCTTCATCCCAGCTTGGTACATTTTCAACATACTGAAATAGAATAAATATTTATATGAATAATTATTTAGTAGTTGAATTAGTCATAACACTATAGAAAAATTATAAAGGATATTTATAATTTTTATTTTAAATACAAACAACAGAAATTCTATTTACTTCAGCTACAAGATTTAACTCTCTTTAATAGAAGATATTTCTTTTTTCAAGAAAATTTATACTATGTAACCAAGAAAAAAGAATGGTAGCACAGTGTGGACATGACATAATTGGAAAAAGTATTGATGATATCTTACAGTGATTAAAATCAGACATAAGAAACACTTTGATGCATATCTGTAGTGTTTAATTTAAAGGAATTGGTGGTTTATTCCAAAAGCAAAATAAACACCTATTTCCTTATTTATATCTTGATTACAAGTTTTATGATATATAAATATAATATATGTATAAATATTTAAAAAATTTGTTTAATTTTGATGGCCATTTGCATCATAGTAAAATTAATACCTTCTCAGCTACACATCAAAGCCAATAAATAGCTTTTAAAAAAAGGAAAATTATTTTTTATTTTTAAATTGTCCTTAAAAAGTTAGCTTAAATTTAATGTGACGTTTTATAAAATGTTGATTACAATAACTGCATATCTTTATTAGGGATATAAATTATTACATACCTGTTGGGCTTTATGATGGAATAGCACAGATAATGCTAAAACAGATGTTCTTTCATCTAATCCAGCAGCAAACTGCTTCCATGTCCTATCTAATCGCTGGGCAACAGTCCGTATATGATTAGACGCATAATGGCCAGATTCTATCATACGATGTGCAACAGCAACAATACGGTTTATATTGACATAGACATTCTATATTACACAAATTACTTTAATAATTCAAATTTATTTTTTCATTATCTTAAACAATTTAAATTTACCATTGAACTCATGGTAAAATGGTTATGTTCTTCCTGTATGTCTTTTGCAAGTTGATATGAATGTCCAATTTCAACATAACTCATTAAAAATACATCACGGTTATGACAAATCCAGTCAAACATCTAAATTAATAAAATTATAATAATAAATATTATTTATAGACCAGATATATTTTTATAACATTTAAAGTTTTAAAGTTAAAAGAAAATTTATAAATATGTATGCACAATTATTGATAAATTATAATTTGTCAGCAGTATTCAAGTCCATATGACTATTAACTAATTACTTAGTTTTTTAATTAATACAATTTTTTTTATCATCAAGTGATTTTCAAGAAGCTCAACAACAAAATATGTTTATACACTTTTTAATGAAACAGTTTTATATACAGGTTTCTATTGTTTGAATTGTTTATAACAAATGAACTGTTTCCTTACTTGCTGAACACCCTGTATTATCAAATAATAATTACCTTTTCACAATCTTGTTCAAACAGTCTTAGTTGGAAACATTGATCCAGTTTAAGTTTTTTGTGTTGCCACAATTGCAACACATGTTTATGAGTTGTTCTGATAGTATCTAACTGTTGAAGTATTTGAGGAACAGCAGCTTGTAAGTCAGGATTGCTAACACCATTACTAGCTTCACTATCACGTCCTGAGTACCCAGAGTCATAACCACTATTATTATCACCAGATAACCTAAATACAAATATAACTAAATTCAATAAATATTCAAAGAAAACTTAATTTTGATAAAATTTAATATTTTCGATTTTAATAAGAAGTAAAGAAAATACATAACAGAATGATAGTTCAATAATTTGAAACTCATTCATATATTATTCTTGCAAAGTATTTAATCAGACAATACTTATCATTTTTTATTTAATTACTATTTTGTTAAAATTTTTATTTTAATTATTGTCTCCTTAGACTATACTCAAAGTGTATTTTTATTATTTATCTTAATAATACAATTTTTATATTTTTCTAAATTTAAAAATAACCAGTTTTTAATTCTTGTATTTATTAGTAAAAGTAACCATTTTTTAGATTTTTAGATAGTAACCGTTTCTAAATAAAATTTTGATGAGCTTATAATAATTTTAGGGCATATTCCTATTAAGATACAAGTATTTTAATAGAAAGAGAGGGTATGGAGCGTGGATGGTTGCAGCTTGTACTAGTATATATATACTATGCTCAAACTTAATAAACATTTATTCTAAAATTATTACTAACCCATCAGAATATTTTGCAAGAAAAAAGAAAAATACTGGCTCTTCTTTTTTTTCCTTGCCTTAATCCCAACTACTTGGGCCGGTCACCCTTATTGTAAACTTCCACTTGACACAACCTACCACATCATTTACGCTCACATTAGCCATGCTCATATTGAGGATGGCATTCAATTACATACCTCCATCTCGTTTTTGGTCTTCCTTTACCTCTTCTTCCTTCAACATTCATCTCTATAAGTATTCTTACAGCTTCTGATTTCTCTCTCCTCATAACATGACAAAACCATCCAAGTCTATTTTCTCTTATCTTATCTTAGATAAAAACAGATCGTTTTGAAATTTAAAAAAATAAAAATTAAAAATTTTTCTTATTAATATAAATAATAAAAAATATGCATTTAACATAGCCTTAGGCTATAATTGGCCTATAAAGCAATATTAAAAAAAAAAAAATTTCATGTTTATCATTTTCCATGATAAATAAATCATAAGTTATACGTGTTGTCAATGAAATCTGATATATATTGTATAGAATTCCTATAATTATAGTAATAAAATACTATTTAATATGTAATTAAAACGTTTTTCCATCTAACATTTTTAACAACTCTACCTCTGTAACAGCTGTTGTCCAGCTAAATCCATATCTTCAACAGGAGTTTTAAGTACTTTCTTTTTCATATCGGTATGAAAGTCTAAGGCAAGTTTGGCACCAGCAATATCGTCTCTACAATCATTGCGACTTAAGTCTTCTTGTAGATCGTCCAAACGATCTAATAAGTCAGCCGCTTGCCACATAAATTCTTCGATGCTCTTAATAAGAAAAATAATTACATTAATATTTATAACTCAGAATCATAATAACTTATTTTTAAATGAACGGTTACTCACTAGTCGAATATCAATCCACTGAGGATGATCGTAATGTAGAGATCCATCGAGGTCCGACGTTAATTGCGTCGAATCTATAAACTTAGACAGTCCTTCTAAATTTAACATCGTTGTCTAAAAAATAATTTATATTTGTTTAGTGAGATGATCAAAAGCAGAAACGTCAAATTATTTTATACATACTTCAAATTTGTATTTATGACTAGCCATGCTGGTTCGTTGTTTGTGCCAAAAGTTATCGGGTTTTACAACATACACAGCATACACGTGGTTTCCATTGCCTCCAGCACACCAATCTTGGAGGGCTTTTAAGATTAGTTTGACGGACGACCAACCCGATCCTCCACGCATGTCAATTACCGCCACTAATCCAGATTCTTTAACTTCACATCTGCCAATTAGACATTACATTAAGATAGAATAATTTCTATGTATTCAATTTCGTGACTGAGTTTATTTCTTGCAAGATTATTATATTTTAGTTAAGTACACAATAATCTGTCACCGAAAAAAAATGTTCATTGTTATTTAAATTAAGTTAGTCAAAGAAAAAAGAGGAAGAACGAAAAATTAAATTTGTTATATTTAAACCATAAATAATATTAATCTAAATTATTCATGACTAGCTTTTATATTAAAGTGAGAATAGAGATTCTTTTACAAATCGTATACATTGAGCATATTAGAATAATAGACTGAGATAAAAACATTTTAAAGACCAGACGGTAAGTATAATATCCTATACAGTCCTAAGTATAAGTCCATTTTCTTAATACGTTGTAGGGCAAGTGTAGGTTGTTTGAAGGTATTTTTCTTTTATATATAAACGTCTGAATATAATAGATGAGCCCTTACGGTGGTATTGAACCGAAGTACTGTAACAAGCGTCTGTAATCTTCCTGCTTAGCTCTTTCCCTCCTCGGCGTTGAAGGGAAGGTCACAATGGGTGCGCCTCGTTTATCTCGGCCTCCGGTGAGGAATGCTATCTTCTCTTGAAGCAGCCCCATTACCTCTAAAGCTCGTACGCTGTCCATAATTAACCTGAAAACAAAAATGATAAAATTATAAAATAATATATATATATATATATATATATTATATCGTAATTACTTAACAATAAAATGAAAAATATATTTATTATTTTAATTATTATCGTGCCTTACAATGGTACGGTTTAATGTGAGAAAATAATAATCCAATACAATAGTTCATTTATTTTAAATAGACTGTTTAAGTTCGACCTAAATTATATAATCCTGATTAATTTTATGGAAAATACAAAAAAATAGTAACGGATGTAATTCTTGTTATTTAAGACAAGCTATTTACAAGGTTATTTATTCTACACTAAGTATACTTAACACAATAGATAAATGATAATAATAAAAATGAAATTGAATGCCAGACAATATACTCCAGAGTATAAATAATGATAATAATTGTTCAGAGATTTCAAAAAAAAATTATTACCGGCTTATGGATGAGTAAAGCCCCGTTAAGGCCATTTAATTAATTTATTATCGAAGTGTGATGACCGTGATTATAGCACATGGGTATAATAACAATCGTTTCAGTTCCTAGTCATATAGGTTAAAAATATAATTAAATAAAAAACAAGTATATTTATCAACGACGATAATTTACCTTTGGACAACAAAGGATGGTGGAATAAATATACCATTATACAATCTTAATCATAAGAAAAGTCGCAAAATAAAATAATTATTTATTAAATATTTAAAGTCAATAAGCTTATCAAATGAAATCATCAAAATTTCTCCGCATTTTTATTTCAAACGCAAATAAAATTAAGAGTAATAAATACAAGAGTAGAACAAAACAATCTTAATAAATGCTAAAACAATCAAATATCATTTTTTTCTCTCGTCAAAAATGTTAATCAATTATGTTGAAGGTTCTATATTCACTGGATAATTGCATTCATTTTAGCTCTCCAAGAACATCGCGTATACTAACACTTTGTTTAAATAATGCAAAAGTAACATTATATAGTGTCAACTAAAAAATCATCACTCGAAAAATTATGAATGCATTATTTAAAAGTATAAATTACGCAGACTAGCAAATTGTTTTTCATCATAGTCGTGATCTAGAACAGAAGTTATGAACATTATAAAAACCGTTAAAAAAATAATCGTGATTTGTTTTCTATTGGGACCAACGAAAACGGTTGCAATTACCATAATGATAAAGTTCAATGGCTTAAAACAACCAGATATTCAACAAACACATTTTACATATATTATTAAAAAATCATCGTTAATTTTAAATATTTTGAATACTCCAAGCAAAAAAAAAAATTATCAGGAACAGTAATAATAGATATAACGCGTATAAAATACATGAAAAGGATGTTAGTGTTGAATACAGTGATATTTCAGGAGAAACAAGAGCCTCCCTAACTGTCTTTGGGTGACAATGATAAATAGCTGTTTTTGAAAATTGACGCCATGTTTCGTTTAATATTGATTTAAAAACAATTTTTTTTTTTTACTCGTCAACTTTTTATGGTAATAATTTTATGAAAATATTCCTTAGTCAAAAATTCTGAATGTAACACTGCGAATAATTTTGTAGATTTTATTTAAGAACTAATATAACTACTATACTAAAAAACTACTATTTTTAGGCCATAGATATCATAGAGAGCTTAAAATTCGAATATTTCAAACTGATTGAAGCACGTGGAAAACTGATAGGTACTTAAGTTTATTTTTAGGTTAAGATCAAACGGCTGTTCTCGCAGTGACGTTAAAGTCCATAAATCAATAAATTTGATACGCGCAGACGGAACTATTTTTCTATTTCATCTGTATAATTATAATATCTTTAAGACAATGTGCAATGAATGTCAAGTTTTAAAGAATCCACAAGGCTATAATTCTAAAACAATAGTAAATCTCGATTGTATTTAAATCATTGCATTCACATACATACGAAGTGATCGAATATCAAAAACAGTTGTTTATTAAAATTAGATTGATGTGTATTATACAGACTTGAGTGGAGTTATTATTTTTTTAATATATTCAAGCCTTTGAGATATAAGCAATTACTCAAAATTAATGTAAAACAATAAAAACTGCACAGTTTGGATAGAGGAGGCTAAATAAATAAATAATGACGAAATAAATCAACCAGTTAAAACTTATATAAGTTTAAAAGTAGACTTGTTGTAAAAAAAAAGGTTAAAAAGTGGGTAGAATTAATTGGGCGGACGGTGAGAAAGACACGTTTAGCCGTTACGAAAAATCGCATTACCAAGAATAATTTTTTGGATAACAGCCAGAAAAAGATATATCAGTAAAAATGAAACGTACATAAATCTAAAATCTAAATGAAAACATAAATCTATTACTTTGTTTATAATCGGAAGAATAATTATGATTAGTAGTTAATTAAAGATGAGAAAATTATTCAATATAATAGACAATCATCTTAGTATATTATAATAACCCATTGTGAAACAATCAAGACAAAATAATAATTTCATATTATTTGTTTTGGCGTCGCGTTTCATTATTATTTAAAAAATTGATACTATTTTAATCATGATCATATATTATGTCGCATTCGTAGTACTAGAACCCTATAACGGTAATAAATTATAAAAAATGACACTTATGAACTAATCAAATTGATAGTTAATTATTATTGATGTTTGCAAAAAAAAAAAAAACTCCGAACATTTCAATGAAATTTATTTTTTGTCAATTCACACAATTATCATTAGATTAACAATTTTAAATTAATAGACAATATATTTTTAAATGTTTTTTGTCATAAAAAAATATATAGACTATATATGTAGATAAAAATTATATATATCAATAGTATTACAAAAAATTAAATCAATTTGAAACAACAATGTGTTCTCAGATTATGATACATTGTATGAAAAAAGTATACTATACTACTTAAAAAATATCAAAATTCATAATAACAAGAGAGTTATGTTGATTAATCATAGTAGTCAAAACAACCAGTATTAAAGTTCAGCCGAAATTTAACCGAATCTGATTAGTTAGTGTCACTAACAGAAAAAACGCATGACAGAAAAATAATTGTTGTGAAAAATGATTGTTATTATGCGCATAACAAACGGAAGCTTAACAAATTGTACACGTTTGCCGATTTTGACAAAGAATAATTTTAACTTAAAATAAATGCTCAAATTATCAGAAAAGTGATAGCTGCTAGTAATTATGACACGCAACTTAATTAAAAAGTTAACTTTTGTCGATGACGATGTGTCTTAATCGTCAAATAAGTTATTTACTAATAAATTATGCGAATTTTAAAGAAGCGGCGCGTACGACGACCTGTAAGAAATGATGGTCAATGATTTCCCTGATGTGTGGGAAAGCAAATTCATTTGTTCCTTTATGTTTGGAGGTTACATCGTTGAATCAATTAACCGTAGAAATAATTACATGAATGTGTACGGCATGTATGATAAAAAATAAGCAAAATTTATGATATACACACGAATTTAGATAGATAAATTTCACAATCAATTTTACAGAATAACAACACTATAAAAAAACTAATATTGAGACATTTTTAACGTTATTTTTTGTTTTTAATATTATTATTCTCGGTAGAAATGCGAGCACATCTTACGACGAATAAAAAACTAACTGGCAGCTTAATCTGTAAGTTTTATGACTGAATTATAATAATAAACGCCGGGTTAATAAACTAAAGGCCAAGATTACTAGCGCAGTTTCTGCTGCAGTTCCCACCAATGTATACTTAGTTGTACTGTGCATTATATTATTATTACATTATACCAATCTCATCGATTCCGAGTATTCGGTGGTGGTTATACAGGTTTACCTAGTGAAAAAAAAATCAATATATAAGTAAAACAATGCCTTTCGTATGTAATTTATTATGTTGGCTTTGTTATCGTGTATTCGTCGCGTGTCTAGTCGAGATGTAAGCAAACTCTAAGCACAGTACCTCAGACGAGGCACTCACACCACGTTTCTCTGCTCTGTGAAAACACCTGAAGCTTCCATCAGTCTTCTTTTTATCGTTAATATTATATTGAATAATTAACACAGTCGTACATTTTTCCTAGAGATGTCTAGAGATATACTTAATGATAACCAATAACTGGCGTTGAATGCATTACAAGCGTCTCAAATATTCTCTTTGTTTTTTCATTATCGAATTAATAAAATTGAGCGTTCAGGCGAACGTTAAACTTAAATCATTGAAGGTTCAAAAAAAAAAAAAAAGTTTATTACTCAACACTTTTTCAATCTTAGACGTCATTAAAAAAATAAAAAACCAACATGGCAATAATAAAAACATGAATGAAATTTTTTTCTTTATTTAAAACGACTTGAACCTCCTTAATTATATCCACATAACTATAACTCCTACGAGCGTGTTAGATGTTTTAATATGATAACAGTAGGTGCCTTGAATTTAATAATTTACTTAAAACTTACTAACATAACAAAAACTTATTTGCATATCAAACCTTGCAGCTAATAATGTTACTATCAGAAAGGGAACATTCAATTAAAGGGCAAATAATCATTTGGGAATAAAGGTGTGTAAATAATACTCAACTAAACAATTTTCGCATTAAACTAAAAGTTTAATAAAAAATTATAAAAATCAATGAAAATTAATGGTATGTGTCAAGACGGAAAATACAAAAATATTCTTAAACAATAATTTAAAAAAAAGTGAAGCACGTGACGCATTGAGTTTAATGTCAAATAATCTTCATGTTTCGTTTAATGCCTATAAATTATAATGATGCAATTAACATTTAACCTATACTATGTGCTGAGTATATAAGTATTAAAGAAACAAACCAAGTCCAACAACAGGTGAGTTGATTAAAATAATTTATGAGTATTTACGTTACAAAACGTATAGTAATAATTCTCAAACAACGATTTTTACAATGTACACATATCTCAATAGATAAATCATAAAATCATTAGTACGTCATGTGTAATTTTAGCATAAAAAAGAGCAACAAACTTTTGAGTTAATTATCATGTAAATAAAGTATGTATCTACCAAAAAAAAATAATTGTTAATATTCCATCAAATTATTTATTTTTACTCATTGAAAAATTTTTTTTAATATTTTACAAAATAAACATGGTAGTGAATTATTTTAGAAAAACTGAAATTCCGATTCCGATTTAACAGAGTTACATTTTACAGTTAAATAAAAATAGTTACTACAAAACGGTATCAAATTTGTGCATTGATCGCCGCACTTAGCAATTTCGCGGTACTTCAAAAAAACGAAACAGTTTTTTTACCAAAAAAACTATAAAAGAGTGAAAATTAGTGAAATATTAAATTATATTTATCATTGAACTAATATTATCAGAAATGTTTTATTAAATTTTTAAATACTTGTTAAATTATTTCCTAACTATTTTGCATTAATTTCTAACAAATAAATCAAAATATAATAATTAATTTACAACGATCATTATAAATTTATTTTATACATAAATGTATAATTGTAGTTTTTAATAACTAAATTGTATAAACTATTTTTAAATTTAATATTAAATATTAAACTTTGTAGCCTATACAAATCAATAATTATATAAAATATATATAATCACAGTTAATATATAGAATGATACGATTCTCATGAGTTCATAACACACTCAATTATTCACAAGAAAAAATTATTTTGTGAATATTTTTATTTTATTTTTTTTAGATACATATAGACCATGATTTATCAATAATTAAATATTTTTTTAACTCATTCCTTATACCTCATAAAAGTGTCAACTTAATTTTTTTAAATGGCAACATACATATTTAACTTATTTTTAAAACAGAAAATTATTAGTCTATACTAACTTTCGGACCAGTTATTCGGAAGTTATTTACATTTTTATATTAAGACAAGAGGAGTGCGGCTTAAAAATGACTAACCATAAAAATAATTAAACCAGCGCCTCTTCCCCAGTCTACAATCGTTATTATAGGTTTTGAGGTGTAGACAAATTTTTTTTTATGTAACCTCCCCTGAACAAAACCTAACTGTACCACCAATTTTTATTAACAATTTTATTTATAAGTTATTATTACAACAGTAGTAATTTTGTGTCAACCAACTGAAGAAAATAGTTGAAAATACACTTAGAGAGGGAGTAGTTAAAATTTGTCCAATGAACACATCTGAAAATATTTTTGTGTGTGAAAATAAATACTTTAAAATTCTATTTTATGACTAACCGGTTTTTATCGGTACAGATTAACCTATTTTTTTGGAACGGTTTCGATCCCTAAAAGATATGTAACTAAAAAAAGTGGAAAAAATATATATATTACCGAAATTTTTATTTTGTAAGTAATTGAGTTGGTTATAATATACAGATAAAACTGTATGTGTATAATATCTTATCAAAAACTAAATTATAACTAGAAATACTTCTCAAGCCGATTTCGTGACATAAATGTCAGAGAAACTAAATAACTCAGTGCAGTGTCGATTTAATTTTAATTAAACAACTTTCAACAACAATTTTCCAATTGTCTATTTAACTTTTATAAGAATTAAAATAAACAAATAAAATCTATACTATCAATACAATGGCTTGAAATAAGTGTACTTGGTAAAAATAATTAAATATATATCGATATGCGCAACGAATAAGGCAGTTACTCACATTTTATTACTTTTCAGGAGATGAAAAATAAAATTTAATCTCTGAATACACTATATGTTTATTAATTTTCTAAGTAGTTTAATTCCGATTCAACCCAAACTTACGATATTTTTATGAAAGTTATTATAAGAAGAGTAAAACCTAAATCCAAATACCTCATAATCTCAAAGTTGAATTTTTTGAGTTTCTGCCTTATTTGTTGCACATGGCGATATATATATATATCATTCTATCATTTTTTTTTATTGGTATACGATTCCTATTTTAGCTATTAAATCCATTCAATAGCATTATTTTCCTTTTTGATGCATTTAAAAAAATAAATACAAAATACTTGACATTAACTGATTAAATTCAACAAGAAATAAATCAAAATAAATTAAACTTTAAAATATATTTCAATCCTAAATAAAGTTGATTTCAATAGACTTTTTCAATAAACCACATAGTTTTCATACCATAAAACTCATATCAGAATTAAATCATATTTACAAACTATTCCGTAAATCTGTTATTTAAACAAACAAATACGACCAAGAAAAATAATCGTAAACCTTATACGCTCATAAAATCTACTTAGTATGTTTGATACAATCGATTTTTATTTTATATGGTTTCTTTGAATTACATTACTCGTTTGTAATTAGGGATTAATCGAAACAAAAACAGAAATTACTGATACGTAGATCTCATTTCTTAATAATTATCTAAACTTCTGTAAGGTTATTCTAGGTCACTAAAAGTAGCTATCAGTATTACTCAAACAAGAAAACCTATAAACAAGTTGGACTATTGTTATTGAAATTAAATTTTATAGGTTTTTAATGTGTAAAATATATCTGAATTTAATTGTTGATACTTGATTCGTAATCAAAAAATGACTGTTTTCACGGTTAAATAATTTTTTCTTCAAACATTTTTCGTCCTAATTAAACATTACACAAGACTCAATAAAGTTTCAATCCAACATATACTTTGTATAAAACTCATATTTTTCTGGACAAATGTCATAAAAACTCTGACCGCAAATGGTCATGATGAATTGAAAATATTACGACGAGAATAATTTAGTATTTGGGTTAATTTGCAATAATCTTTATTGGTCTGTGAACCGTTTCAAAAAGTAAAGGTAAAAAATGTGAGAAAAATAGCACCACAGTTGCTCTATAAATTTTCCTGATACGACGATTTGCTTAGTGTGTACATAACTTGTATGGAATTAAGTACAGTCGAACGATGCCCGTCTACTGATAATTAGTTCATACTGAGCCTAACACGCGTGTTTTGTGTTAACATATTTAATTACTTTCCCAGCACCAAAACCGTAAGAAATACAGCTACCAAATTTTAATGAAAGATTTATATTAATCTATTTCCCAGCATAATGAACGTAGAACATATTTAAAACGTCGATAAACTATTATTTCCACAAACTTACTACTATATCATGTAGGTGCGTTTGAAAATAAATCGTGTCCTTACTTATTGTTATCTAATAAAATTACAGTTATATACACTCGTATACATATATTGTTGTTTTTGTAAAAGTGTATTGTTGTCAAAGAAAATTAGTCCAGTTAATATTATGTTGTCTGTTTTTTTATAGGTTCAATAGTTCACAGCGTGCCAGTACATATCCGTCAAACATTGTTCATTGGCATCAAAATATGCTTTGGGCGGTTAGCCTTCATCGATTCGTGAAATTTCCAATCAAGTTTTTTTTTTTGCACGAATTTTACCAACAAATATTTTTATTGGACGAAAAATATTCAATGTGTGCATAAATTCACTTCTAAAGCTTACGCACACATGTATTTTTTAGTGTTTCAGTTGCTAATTACGACAACGAATAAAAGTAATAGGCAGAGTACAAGTCTTACACGTCTCTACACCCAGAGAAAAACCTCGATCTATATAATAAATTCATTGTTCAATTTGATAAATATATCATTACTATTGAATCAATGATATATTTATCAATATGATATTTTTTTTTCTTGTCTTGAACAATAATTATTTATAAGAATAGTTATTTTGTTCGTATTAATAAAACATTATCATAAACCCTTGATAAAATTTCTCTTTCAATTTTGATTGAGGTTTTTCTTTGGGTGTATAAGCCAAGCCTTCCATCGATTAAATCTGATTTATTCGCGTTAAATAATATTAATTGGTAGGGATCAGAATATTGCAAGCAAAATATACCAATTTTCATATTCTTGTCATTCTTAGTTTGTATTACAAACTAAGAATGACAAGAATTTAATACATGTGAAATCATGTAAAATATTCGAACAAAAGTTTAATATTAAATTTATTTAACCAAAAATGAATTGAAAATGCATTAGATATACAGCAAATTAAATAATATTTCTTGTTAATTCAAGACAAAATCTGACAATTTTCCCGATCTCTTTGAAAATTTAATAAAAATCAATTCAAGTTACAAATGAACGAAGTTTGAACAAAAATGTGAAAATGCATTAATAGTAAATTAATCAATGATAAAATATGATATGTCAACTTTTCATAATTGGATAGGATTTTTTGAATATTTATCACACTTAGGTTAAAGCTCGAGGTGTAGAAAAAAAGTCCTAGAAAGCATTAAAAAGGAAATAGAGAAATAGTTTAAAATCAACTAGAATTCATTAATAATAAGCTTAAATCAGAATACAGAAACAGTAATGGTGGGAAAACGGCTCAAAGATTTTTTGAAAACGCAGAAGCAGACAGTAATATAATTGGGGTTAATATGGAAATTATCAAAAGATTAAAAAAAAAAACTTTCATTAGAGGAAATTACAATAAGCTCAGACCTTTTTAAAAAGTATGCATTAAAAAACGCATATTTATATGTAGAAAAATATCCTTAGACACAACGTGTCACACATTATATACAAATTACTAATTATTTATATAAAAACGAAATTTTGCCAATAGGATAGTTTAGTGAGGAAGCCACAAGAGACTAATAACAAAATGTTTAAATGGTACAGAGAAGTACTTTCTATTAAACAAACAAATGAAAACACAATCAATTGTTGATCTAATCGGATCCTCTGATAACAATGTATGTATCAGCCAATTATAAACTAAAAGAACCTTTAGGTAAAATGCACTAAAATTGTTAGAATCACATTTTTCGATAATTCTCATACATTTTCAACATCGACATTAACAGTTTATTAAAAAATAAATAATATTTAATGTTTATAAACTACGAACTACAAAGACCCAAAAAATAGTTTTTTTTTTACCAGTTTTTGATGTCATTGACGTCTCTGTGTGAGGGTCAGAAAAACCGAACGAATTGATTCATGTGAAGATTCATACACAAGTATTGATAGAACTCGGGCTGGCTCTGATTAAAGTAATATTCAAGAATATTATTTATTAGTAATATGTCTAGCAACAAAAATGTTTGATAAGAATATGCGGTTAGAAAACTGATGAACAAAACATATATAATAGCGATTATTTAATCCTCATGTGTCTAATCCCAACGAAGGCAATTGATCATATTAATCTTGTGCTGTTTCTATAATCACTTCCTAAAAATTGTTCTCTCTTCAATTAGGTTCACAATGGAATAAACGTCATTTAAGTCATAGGCTTAAACGTGTAAATTATTATTGTTACTTTATAATGAGCGTTACACAACTCGCGCGCATTGTCATTCATAATTCGACACAACAAATAAATAAAACAACAGCGGGTGATAAATTACTTAAATGTTTAACTGGGCGTTAACGATCGTTTAAAACTCTTACTATTTTCGAGACTATTGAATTCGATACTTCTATCAAACTCAAGTCTAAAAATGTATAAACATACTCGTTAGTTAAATTATTAGAAAGAAAACACCTTTTTCTCCTAACCATATTCTAAATAAGAATTTTAAAAATGTATTCATTCAAATACTACTGCAAAACTTTCAAATCATAATTGATACTTGAGTTCCTAGTATCATAACATTAATATATTTATTTAAAAAAAACCAAGTTTTTCTCCGCGAATTTAGAAATTCCCTAGTTTGGAAAAAAAATTCTCGAGTTTGATATTTAACATGATTAATTTTTTTTTTTACATATCGACAAACTACGATAAATAAAAACATCCATGTTTTGTTTTTAAATGAATATGAAAAGAAAGCTTATTTTTAAATCAATTCGTCTACTTGAATTTTAGAAATTTTACAACTTGCAACGTCTCCAACAAACGTATTTGCTATTTATTTTAAGTTAATACTAAACAAACACTTACTTTAAAGAATTCTTCTTAATTCCATTATGGGATTTAGTTGAAAATGTCGTAACTTGAGTACCTAAATAAATCTTTGTTTTCGTCTGCAACCGGTCAAGTTATCATTTATCGATAGGGGTTCTCAAAATACAACACAATCATGCTAATCGTGCTCTTTAAATCGAAACTTGGTGACAAACATTCAACGAAACCTGATGAGTAATCTCGCTATTTAAAAATTAAACCGAGTAGATGATTCACCTTTAGATTTTTGAATATTGCTTGTGCTCAACAAATTTATAGTATAAAACGATTATGATGTATCACATACTATGAGCAAAACTATTGATAAAAAGTAGCGACCAGCCAGAAGCAGTCTGATACAATTCATCGTCAAACTTGATCGTTTAATAACAAGATATACTCCCAAAAAAACATCATAATTATAATTAACAATAATAAATTACCGTAAAAGAAATCGCACAAAGTTTTTCTTATAATTATTCTCGATGACTCTCTCACAGCGTATCATTTTTATTGGACATAGGCCGGAAACAATTCCAATAGTTATTACATAGAGAAATCGTTTCCTTTCGATATATTTTTTTTTTGTACACAGGTGACCTCCTACGCAGTACCGAACAACAAAATTATCTATGAATTGAGATCTCCGAAAATCGGGCAGCAGATTTATCAACACAAATCCCTAAGAAGCGTCTGTTATTCCCCCCCCCCTCCTTCTTTTGTGGACGTATAGGAATTTCTGTCAAGTGATGTTCAATAATAACATAAAAGTATTACACGCGTGTGGGAGAGTGAGGGTGTCATCTGAATGCGAGGAAACAAGGGGTGGTAGCGGTGCTTGGACACCATTTGGACGATAATCGGCAGTGACCGTAAATCATTTACAATAATAATAATCATAAGAAAAGCGACACAATAAATGCAGACGGAGTTGGAGCGAACAAACGATAACATACAGCGACGCCACAGTCGAAACGTTCTTATGTCATGTACGCATAGACGATACGCGCGTATAAACAACACACCGGCATGGCGGGTGCTGACGGGCACATTTTGTGGTGGTGGGGGAAAGTGAACGAGTATTATTATTTCGGAATTCGGACGGATGCTGTACACGGTAAGGTTAGGTGTTTTTGTTCTTTTACACGGGTACACCCTATCAGCGGTACACACACATATAATAATGCTCTCTCTCACACGGACGCGCGGAACAGTTGCTCGGTCAAATCGTGATGCATGCCCGCCGTCACCACAGAGTTAAAAAAACTAGTTGCGAGACGTCGCGATCAGTGGCGGAGGCGGTGTAGGATGGTAATAATTTTGCGATACCGACACCGCTTCTGCTCGCATACCACTGCTCGAGCAGCACAAATCTGCTAAACGTTTATTCGGTTAACATTTTTCAAATGATTGCATAAATACTGCATTTAAACATACACGAGGGACGGTGTTGAATGTTATGGAATTCTATTTCCTGGAGATAAATAGAACCGCTACCGCAACAACGGAAAGAAGTTTTGCATAAATGTCTACTTACACTATTATTATTTTCAACACGTGACCCAATTTCTACCAGTTTACCAGATAAGACTTAGATAGCCGTAAATGTACACTCGTATAGCCACACGGCAACAGATTACAATGGCACGACAACCTATTGTATCACTCGATACACACGACTGGTGAGCAACTACCAACCGTGTGGTTAAGCCGAAATCATCACAAGCATTTGCATTATTTCACTCCCAAGAGATGCGCAGGAATTTGTCATTTTTTTATTGCTCACTTACCCTCGATCCGGAATTATTGTTACCTAACGGTTATCGTTTTTTTACTGAAAACACAATTACGATACTCGCACCACTTCCTGTAGTGGTCTACTCAAATTTATGAAATCCATTTTAAAACTGTGTTTATTTACCAACAATTTTACAAACTATTAAAAAGTAATTAAAATTAATTTTACGAGACCGACTCGAAAAGTATTACGAGTACTCGCACAAGTTTTAATGGTTTCGAATACAAAAAAAACTATAGTAAATGTGGAAGTTAACATACTTGATTTAATAAAAAAAATTGTTACGGACATTATTTTTATTTCGCTCAAAATTTTAAGTACGGTAGAAAGAATTTTCTGAGTTTGAAATCTTCCACCTAAGGAGAATCAGATGAAAAGTACTAAATAACAGATTGAAAATGATACTTGCAAAAAAACATAAGCATACATGAGTTAAAACAATATATTTTGGGACCATATATACAATACTTAGCTTATAAATGCTCAGAGACATAAATAAAGGGAAACTATTAGTCCAATATTTCTCATTGTATTCTACAGAAGCTGTTATCGTTTGAAACTTAAGAGTTTACATTAATTAGGTCTTCTAATGTTTAGCATCTAGAATATAGTATACGGTGACTATATTATTTTGTACATTGGTATCTTGGATAATTAAAAAAAAAATGTTACATAAATTACAATAATGTTTAGTATAATTTTTATATTACAAGTTGTAACCAACTTGAAACTTGTATCTAAAATATTAAGTCAATTTTAACCATGTAGTTTATATTTTGTTATTCCGACAGCGATTAAAATAAAATTCAAAACACAGTAATACATCCAAAAAAAATATTGATAGACAATAAAAATGTTCAATGTTTTAAACATGGTTTACTATAAATTACTAACTCTTTAAGTAAGATTTAATACAAACTCCTATCAGACATCACAGTAATCATCATCATACATTTCCGCCCACACAACATTAACTGTAAACACAAATCGACGTAGCAGTACAACACTATATTTGCAAAAAAGGTTATTTTTATAACTGTATTTGAATCTGTATAGATTATTCAATTGTATAATTTTAAAAATATAAATCTAGTAGCTACTATAAGAATAAAAATATATTTTTAAGCGGTCAATTTAACAAACGAGTTTGCATAATTTCAACAACAGATTTGGACTATATAAATGACCAAGTTTTTACAAAATGGAGAATTAACCTCACCCATCAAATCAATTTTTATAGAAATTTGATACGCATATGCAAAGTGATTGCCCACTCGCTCGATTCTATTAGATGCTTTTAAAATACAATGCAATATGAAATAAAGGTTTACAAACAGGATATTGCTGTCGAAAAAATAAATCTAGTAATTATTTTATGCTTGTACGCCATTTTTAGGGAATATTGAATAATGTATTGAAAAATATGAACGAGATAGGAACAGATAAAAAATCATGTAAATTTATGTCTAAATGTTTTTAAATAAACTTATTAACGAGATTACAAGACACGGTAAAGGTTTTCGATAAATAATGATTGCGCATTTATTGTTATTCAACTAACGAGCATACATCATGAAGATGTATGATAAATTAATAAACGAGTCGTAAAATAAAAAAGTGATAGGATGATTACCCACTCGGTCCATTGTGAAACTTTATAATTATTATTGCATTCTTAACGAATTCAACTAAGAATTTTTCTTATATAATAAACTCTACAATATCAAGAGAATCAAAATGTCATAATTTTATTAAAACACGCTTTCTGATAAATGGTTTGTGTTATTTTTAATTGAATTTAATTTGTATTTAGTGAGACCCACTGGTTTTCGCCGCCATAAAGCTAATAAATATTTGATCTACTAAGACAGCAAGAGTAATAGTTACTTCAAGTGTTACTTACATTGTCAGGCAATCAGTGCTTGAGAAAATTGAAAACACAATAATGAGACGTTCTCACATGAATGGTATTTTAGTGTTTTAATTATGTAACATTCTAATATTAAATCAAAATTATATCGTACTTCAGATAAAATAATAAAAGAATGACCAATTACTTTTGTATTATAATTCAACCTATTATGATCACTTAACAAATTAGACAACAAGTTATACTCATAACAAATCTGTTTTGTTTTTTAAATTCATATTTGATCAAAATTTATTTATTTAAATATCAATTAATAAACAAAAATACTAAGAGTTTTAAAATTTAAACTTTTCTGTTGAAAAATTGTAAAAATCATTTAATAATAGATATGTACCATAAGGTTTGATGATAATAATATAATTTTTATATAAAATACAACCGAATATTTTAAGATTAATAATTATTTCTATGTAAATAAAAGGCTTCAAATCTTGAGTGCATATATATTAGCATCACTATAAATATTAAACAAGCACAATTCTATTGGTAGAATTACATATATTAAGATCAAAACACAATTGTTAAACATAACTTATGTTTAAATTTTCATCAATCTTTAATAAAGTTTTTTATTTATTAATGGTATAATTTAAAAAAATTTAGGTTTGTGCATCAGTTATATGAAAGGTTTTCAGAAATGAAAAAGATTTGTTTAAAATATTTGAAGTGACCCACCAGAATTTTTTGATCCTAACTGCTCCCAGTTAATACATTTTGTAAACCATCATAGTTATTTTCAATTTAACGATTCAAAAATTTCATCTGAATTTCTTTTTGCTAAATCCTTGGTTTTACAAAAAAAAAAAAATCCATTCTTAATTTATATGACATCATATTCAGTCTAAAAGATTTCCCAGTAGCGTTCACAGAAACAATTAAAATAATATCATTGATTCTAACTTTAGTAATCACTACCACCTCAAATGAAAGATTTTTCTCATCACTTAAGAAAATAAAATATTATATTAAGTCAGCTATGGGAGATGAGCGATTAAGTAGCTTATTGGTGGTAAGAGTCTAAAAAAAAGAATCTGCTAATGTCGGCCTAAATGATACAGTGAATTAATTTGTTAAAAAATCGAAGATATGCTTTTATACAAGTTTGTTTTTTATAAATATTTTGTTTTATAATAGTTACTAATATTGATTTTATTGTTTACATGAATATACCAGGTATTTTAATTTTATATTTGATTGAGTTACATCATTAAATTAAAATAGAGAAGGAAAAATATAGCTATATAAATTTATATTATTGTACCTTTAAAAATTCATTAATAGCTATATTTTATTATATGAGAAATAAATTTGGTATGGTATGGTTTATAGGCTAAATGGCCAACCAAAATTTTAGCATAAGAAAAAAAAAATTTTAATGACACCTTGAAAATAAGATATGCTTAATTTCATTAGGTACAGGAATACTATCTAATATATTATTAAATATATCATGACTAAGCCTAAAAATATTTTGTTTTAGAAGTAGGATATCATAGAAGTAGTTTTCATTCAAAAGTAATTATTTTTCATATATAAAAATACATTTAATACTTTCTGGAAGCAATAAAGTTTAATTCATAAAATACAGTTGAGTCCGTTTTCTCTTATATAAGATATTTAAAGCAAAACTACATACTAACCTACTACAAAAAATTTTTTCATATCAATTTAAAATTTAAAAATTACTGTACATGAACTTTACTTCATTATTATCTTTGACTTCAAATATAATAAAATATAAAACAGAAATTCTACTACAGAAATAAATGAATAAAATGTATTAATAAAATTTTTAAATACCTATTATAAAATAATTTCTTATACAATTTTAGAGAATAATATAAAATTGAAAAAACAATCTCAATTTACAATTGGATGACAAATAAGATCAAAAATATTATAGATACAGCTCACGGGTATATAAAAAATAATTAAAATTAATAGTTTTGTTCAATAATAGAAAATATTTTTTTATAAAGCAACATTTTAAAAATCAGAAAAATGAATAAATTAACACTAAGACACCACAATTAGTCTAAAATTCTCAGTTTTTGAAACCAACATAACCTTCATAGCATAGTAATGGAATCCAACCGCAGTACTTTTGTACCAAGACACAGCATATTATATACAGAAGGTTATAAATTTTTAATTTGATAAAAAGAAATATAATTGAGTAATGAGCCAAATTTTATCACCTTTCTATGAAGACTTTAATTAGGTTATTAAATTAATAATGTGCCATGTGCAAGGAATAAAAAAATTAAGTCAATCCAATAGAAATCAAGTTCAAAAATGTATAAAATGTGATAAGTGTCAAGTAATACCAATATATTCGATTAACAATATCGACAAGATAACATATCATGTCACAAATCTAAGATATAGATATTAAAACTAAAAAAAAATATTATAATTCAAAATGAATAGCTTTGTACTTATTAGAGTGCAAAATAATTATGTATTAACATAATTAATTTCTAATCTTAATAAACTTTTATTTTCCAAAAACTGGATCGTTATTAAAATATTAGCAACACCTTGCACAAAAAAATCAGCTCATAACTTTCTCTGAGTTATCTCAAAAGAAAAAAGATCTCTAAGTTTTTTTATCTTCTTAAAAAATTAATTTAACTATTTATTTCAGAGAAATTAATTAAAAAATTACATTATAACCATCAATTTTGACTATTTTGGTATTATTTTTAGACATTACAAACGATTAGGCATTTTTAAAGTATATTAAAAAAAAAATTAATTTTTGATTGATTTTATGTACGGGTTTTGGAATATTTTCATTTTGTTCCAAAACTTATTTAAAAAACTAATTTGACAAACTTTTTGTTACACTGGTGATACTAGAGTAATTTGTTTATAAAAAAAAAATTCTATAATGTTCAAAATTGTTGGATTTATAGTATAAAAAGTAATTTTTGGAATAATAATGTTTTCAATCTCTGATTTATAACTATCATAACTGAATTGAAAAGAAAACTGATATCATTTAAATATTATAATTCCTAGTCATAGATTGAAATAATATTAACTCATAGTGATAATTTAAAATGATAAAGACAAATTATTATTTTTTTGTGATTTTAAAATACACATGAGATTTATTTAACTAGATTTATAATTATACAAAATAAAAATAAAAACCTCTGTGTAAGTTATCTCACATAATCCTAAGATTAAGATTACAAAAATGTAAAACTTACTGTGCTTATAACTGATGCTGAAGTATCATTTTTTTGAGCACATAATAGCTAGTTTACTAAGGTATCCTATTGATTCTGTTATGCACACCATACACAAATCAAAACGAACATAAAATACTGTTTTTAGAAACTAATTTTTCATAAACCGTTGTTTGCGCACGACGACCATGTAAACACACGAAACAGCGACACCGAGTTCGATGCGCCCGGACGACGTTACAGCTTGTGCTGTGAATAGTGTTCCGAATAAAACGCTCTTATACCCTAACGGCAACGCTAAGAACAACTATTGGGTATTAATTGGACAGCAACGCTATCTCACCGCAATTTATTGCACGCTGAACATATGAGAGAGGACCTATGTTCTCCGTTAATCATGTTTTAATTAAATAAGAAAAGATTTGTCTAGCATTCGATCTTTCCTATAAGAAAATTGTACATGGAAGCAACTCATAGAGAATCATAGAACGAGTTCATTCTCTAAAAATTGCCAAATTTATTAACATGGAAATCGACAAGCGTGAATTACAGAAGTATTTTAGTTAAAATAGATTTTTTTACTACTCGATTGTGCAAACATAAAGTGTCAGTGGTATTTAGAAAGGATTCTAAAAGAGCTAAAGCCACCACTATTGAACAAGCTAAAATTACAAATTAGGTAAAAAAAACCCCACTAAAAAAGGGTTATTAATATTTTTTGGGTATTAGCCTCATTTAAAAATCTTGAGTACGCCACTTAAAAAAAAAAGAGTAATTCATACTATGACGCGAAACCAAAGGGTGGGGAATAGGAGTAACGCACTATCAAAAATAAATTTTTTATGAAAAATGACTTTTCTAAGATAGCTCTATAAAAATTATATTAAGCATACTTCAAAAACTTCTGAATCCACGCCTGTTAATTTAAATTGATTATATAGAATATTTAAAATTTGTATAGTCAAATGTCATACACTAATTTAGTAATAATATTTAAGTTTTCATTTAATTAATTAAATTCATTTAATTTTTAGTATTAAATAGGCAATTTATTTAAAGTCAAAAGTTAAATAAATTTTAATTTTACATAATTGGTAATATTATTTAAAAAATGTACAATAAATTCGAACAAAAAAACTTAATACAAAAACTGACCATATTAATACGAGTTCATAACAAATTCATAAAGTAAATAAATAAAAATGAATATTTCTACATTTGGAACAAAAAACATAATATAACAAAATGAGTAATAAAAACAACAAATTGTTTAATCTTACAAAGTAACTATATATAACCATTGATTATTACATAATTAACAAAAATGTTCATTCTAAAATATATGAATGAATTGAAAAAATAAAATTTACATACACTTACTCAAACTTAATTTTATAATAAGCACGCAATATGAGGAAATTTTATAATTATACATTAAATGGAAATTTTTTAAAATTTTATTATATATAGTTTACTCTTTTTTAATCAAACGTGATACATTGATATTATTTTTAAAAAGTACTATATTGTGACCAACAATATCATTGTGGGCAGTTATGATCATATCAAATTCAGTTTTACCACCATCACATAGTTTTCTTAGTTTACTTGAACTATATGAAATTTCGTCTAAACCAAGAGAACCATGCATCATCATTGTTTTTAGATCTTGAATACATTTTGGTAAACCAAATAATGCATGAACAGCTGATACTTCACCACACATATCAACTAAAATTACATCCATCAATTTTTTTGGACAAATTTTAACTAACCTAACTCGTACCCAAAATCCATTTATATTTGCTGCATACATTTTACCTATTTTTGGTTTAGAGACTATACTTAAAGATTTAGCACTAGCAAGTTCACATAAAACTTTACATCTACCTGGTGTCATAACCTGTAATGTTAATGCATTAATATGTGACACCTGAGTGACGACAACAGGATAAGGTTTTATTATATCAATAAGAGATAAACCATCTATAAAGATATCTACTAGACAAGGTTCATTTCCTTTTAACACAGACATTGTAACAGATTGATTACAGCTCAGAGACATCTCATCAATAAAGCTATTCAATAAACTATTATTACAAAGCATTTTTATATTATTGGATATATTAAGTTTACATCGTATAATAGTAGGAGGTGTAGACTTAAGAAAACTGTTAGCTTCATAAATATCTGTACAGGTTCCCTTAATTCCATAATCAATAAAATAGCAAAAATATAAACCATCGTCATGAGTATTTAAGATTCTTATTCTATACCAGTTATTATCATCTACACTTTTTCCTACTGCTACTTCTCCATATTTTATATCAATAAGAGGATTCCATAGTTGTTCACTATAAAATTCTTGATCAATTTTTAATTTTAGTTCTTTTAAAAGATTTGTTTGGGCATAAAACTCATTGAATGTTTTAATATGTACAAGAGTGACAGGTTCCTTGATAAAATCTTCATTAGTTTTTTTTGGTTCTTCATTCATAAGTGGAGTAATACCAAACTCTATGACATTATTTAGTATTTCTTTTAAGTTTCTATTATTCCACACTATTTTTACCAAATAAGGTGATGAGTTACTAATAAACTCTAATTCTATTTCATTTGAAATCATAAATTCATGAATAACTTCAAAAACACTATTATTTTCAAATAATACTTTTTCTTCAGAATCAACATCATCAAGAATGCAATGATAAATTACTGGTTTTATATTTATTAGTTTTTCTGGTAGTTGTCTAATATTTGAAGATTTATCGGAATTCCCATAGTCAATAAATTGAACTGTGGTATAACTCTCTTGAATATCTCGAACCTTAGCTCTATACCACAAACTATCATCATCATATTGAGCTGCTACTAAATCCCCAACTTTAATACAGTTTAATGGCACGAGATCATTTTTAACTAGTTCAAATGATGATGAAATGTCTTGGATTACTTTTAAGTCATTTGAATTATAAACATAAAAATCTTTTAATGAATTAAAGTATGATATTTTAGCTTTCAATTTTTCACCTATCATATTGGTTAAATCAAGACTTTCATTGCAAAGAAATTTGGTTTTTCACTTACAATTGTAAATTTTAGTATTCTGTTGAATGTCATAGAATGCTTTCAAAAAAATTAAATGAACCAATTTATGTCAAAAAGGATTCAGATGAGCCCTGAAATAAAATTTAAAAATGATTAGTAAAATAGTAATGTATGCAAAATTTCTATACACAGAAAAATCAATTTTGTATAGACATTAATTATATAAAAAATTTTTTTTTAATTTTGAGAAGAGAAAAATTATTTGATTCAAAAAACTATAATATAATACAGTCAAATAATAATTTTTCTTCATCTCTTAAGCATAAAAACCTTGACTTTAATTTTCTTAAATGTAAACCCTGCCCCTGATTTATCTTCATTATATTAGAACAAAATAATTTGAAAATTTTTTGTCTATCATATCATACACAAAAGATGATGAGATAATGTTTTTTTTTTTTATAAAAATTAAAAATGTTTAAGTTTCTGAGAAAATGAGTGTCGTACCCAAAAACAGTAGATATATACTGTTATATAATACATGCTCTGCTAATATCACTTTACACAAAATAAAATACTACATTTAGAACACTTAAATTTTTTAATTTATATAATTCTTGAGCAACTAAACTGTTTTTATCAAATTATGTTTAATTATTATCATTTTAAAGATTATAAAAATATTAAATTTAGAAACTAAAACATCAAATCACTTAGTATGACTCTCTTTATTGAAAAGGAAATATAAATATGTATATATTGATATGTATATATATGTATAAACGCTCTCTCAATAATACTTAGTTTTTTGGTTACATTTACTTTTATAAAAATTTAACTGTCTTATATTAATTATATATTATATTTATCTTATAAATCTTAATTTATTGTCATCATTATTTTGTTGTCATAGTTTCTTACTCTATGTTTTACATATATGCATGTACATTATTTTTTTTTTCTCTTCTTTTTGTTATATTATGTTATATATTTAGGTTACCATAATATTATTCCTGTAAATTGCCGTTTGGCGTTAAATAATTAAAATAAAAAAAAATATATAAGAGCTTACAAAACGAGTTACAGATTAAAAAAAAACTTTCAATACTTCATAAATTAGCAAATATATATATATGGAAAAAAATAATACTCATTCTGATTTTCGACGTTTAAATTAAGTTTCAATTTTTCAATGAATAAAAAAAATTAAAGACAAAATAAAATTAACTACTTACTTATAAGAATAAAAAACATTTTAATCACTCTTGAAAATTGTTAAGTTAGGTAACGAAATTAAATTAATATTATAGCTAAGATAATATTTTGAAAAAAATAAGGAGTATGCAAAACTTGTTCGCATTTGGATTAAATAAAACTTTAAATTTAACAGTAAAAAACTTGAATTTACAGCAGACATGTTATGTTATCACATTTCTTATCAATATTCAACAGAGAATCAAAAATTTACAAGGGACCACGTGTACCAGTGTAGACAATTACAAAGCAATAAAAATTGTAATAAAATAATTCACTTGAATTAATTAACATGAAAAATAACTAAAATATGTGTTTTACAATAGTTATCAAAATCCTACATAAATAGTAGACAAACCAATGAATTTAAACATAAAATTTACGTTTCGTTGTTTAATTTTCAATCATATGATGACGTTATATTCCTCTTTAAAAAATAATTATTTCTATTGATACAAGATAATCATTAATTGTAACGTCACTGACTATATGAAAATCATGTGGTCTGTAATGATAATAACCATGTTGCACTTATCAATAGCGTTTTATACACCTTGTAATATTATCACAAAATAGCGCTTTATGTTTGGATTATTTCCTTATTTATGGAGTTATCTCGCGGGCTTTTTCTTACATTATTTAACTTTTGGTAATAATTACATTTAGATATTAGAGCGATAGTTTAACAAGTTAAACTCTATAATAACGTCAAATATTGCTAACTTGTTACGTACTGTTAAATTGTTTTTCATTATTATTGAAATTTCTTTTTTAATTATTTCCTGCAATACTTCAAAAAAATTAGTTATGGCGACTTCTGTAGCTACGAATCCTTCTACCTTACTTCCTCTAGGTAAGCTACATTTTATTATTTTATAATATGTTCAATAATGTTAAATATACTAGTTCGTTCATACTACTTAGAAGTTCATTTACATAGTAGTATATTAAGAATTTAAGCGCGGTATTTCCTCCTAAAAGTTTTTATTGAACCAAAAAAATTGTTCTTTTTAGCTTACCCAAAAAAAAATTTGCATACAATACTTAAAATACGCATAAAAATTAATTTTTTGATATAATGCGAAAATATTCAATTCATACCTAATAATAATCTTTGGATTTATTATTGCAAACATAAGTATATAATATTTTGGCCTCTACATAGTGGTGCCATTCTCTGTACAGATTAACACGCTTCTTCAAAGAATTTCTGTATTTTAAAAAAAACAATTCTTAATTAATTATTTATTCTTAGCTTTATTAATAATGAGCCTGAAAGATCAAAATAACTTAAGAGATGGAAACTAATAAGCTTAATTTTCTTTATCATGTATTAGATATAAAATTTGATATTGGCGTTACTGTAACCACACAGATTTTTCTCAATGACGCTCAGGAATCTTTGATATAAACAAAATAATATTAATGATATCACAATTTAATTTTATAAACATATTAAATTATATTTAAATTTCATGTTAAATTTTAATTTAATTATTTAATCTGTTTTAGAACTTGTAGATAAATGCATTGGTTCTCGAATACACATTGTAATGAAAAATGACAAGGAAATTGTAGGAACATTATTAGGATTTGATGATTTTGTTAATATGCTTTTAGAAGATGTAACCGAGTATGAGTCAACACCAGAAGGCCGACGTGTTACAAAGTTGGATCAAATATTATTGAACGGAAATAATATTACTATGGTAACGTTTATTAAGTATATTTTAAAAACTAAAAGTTAAAAAATTAAATATTGTAAATACAAAAAGCTAATTAAATTTTTTCTCTATGAATTTAATGATATAATATTATAATTATTTTAATAATTGTATATAAATAATATTTAATCAAAATATTTATATTTTCAGTTGGTTCCTGGAGGAGAAATGCCTGGTGAATAATTCAAATCATTTAAATGACACTTATCATTTTTTGTATAATATAACTACTATTACTTCATTTAAACTTAAATATTTGGTAAATATAAGTTTCAATTTATTAGAAATGTATGTATTTTTTATTTACTTTATATTTAATGAGCTCCTCTTATTATCATTAATATACCAAGAAAAAATTATTTTTTTCTTTTTAAGTGTAAAAAACTATTACTATAGAAAGAAAATGAAAGAAGTATAATTTTTTATTTCAGATAAAATATAAAATTAAGGTCTAATTGACTTTTATGCATTAGATAAATAATAATAATTTAGATTAACTAATCTAAAATAATTTGATAAATAATCAATCCTGGTTCAAATTTTGAGGCAATTCCTTTCTAAAATAGTTTTAAAATCTAATTTTAATGTAACAAAAGTATAATTTATTTATGAAAATAGTTTAACAATGACATACAGTGCCCCGTCAAGTTTTGATAGCTTTAATTATTCTTGATCTAGTTAATACATAGTTACTTTTTTTTATAATTTTTACTATTTTGTAATATGTTATAGGCGTATATTTTTATTGTTTGACTAATAAGACAAAATTAAAACTTCTATGAAATTTCAAAATAGTAGTTTTTTTATAAACAATTCTGATGGGTTAACAAAAATTAGAATAAATAATTATTTAGTTACAAGCATTTTAGTACTTAATCTATGAATTGAAATTTTTATTACTTATTAATTACTAATTCTAAAGTTGTTATTGATCCACAAACATATTTTGTAAAATAAATAACTTTGTTTATAAAACATTATTTTTTTTTTTTTATTAAAGACAAAAAAAATATATATAATAAATATATTGTCCAAAACTGTAGAAATTATTTAAAATAAAAAGTAACACAAAATATTTACTAGATCAATAGTTTTTAAAGATATCAAAAACCAAGTGGAACATGTGTATAGTTCAAACTACGATTATAGATATAATCTAACTATTTTCATCCCAGTCATGTTTAATAATAATTAAATACTGCTATACGAACAGAATAGATAAATGAAACATTTAAAATCATGAGCTCATGATGAATTATTTAGTCCGTGTCACGAACTAAGATAAAATAGACTAGAGAGTGTGCAATGAACACGAGTCCTTATCAAACGATCTGGTTTTGTTGTAAAACTTTTGCCGTAAAATGGACAATTTTGAAGTAATGGACAGACATTAAACACTTCTTATTAAAGAGGCTTACACACTAGGCGTTTAATCGCGCGCGTACGCGTTTTTAAAAACGCGGCAATTATTTGTTTTATATAAAACACCCGCATTTAAATTAAACCGTGCACACCATAAGTAAAAACATGCGTTCGGACGCGACCGATCGAGCAGGTTTGATTTTGGGCGATCGGTCGTGACACAGAAAATTTTAATTTTTAATTAATTCCATATATTTGGAAGAGTCAATTTGGAATACAAGTACTTACAGGTAATTTGAAATTTTTTATTTTAACTTTTTGTGGGAAGTATTAATATAATAAAAACAAAATGGACAAATTTATGGGTTCATATTATGTATATGAGGTTCTTATACGTTTTATTAATTGTTTGAAATTAGTTGATCAATTAAATTTATAATTTCAACTAGAAACATTTTGTGATCTTTTCACTTGTCGTTAAGCAATATCAGTCAAGTGGGAGCTGAGAAAAAATGGTAACAGCCACAAAAAAAAAATTAAAATTTTTTTTACATTCCTATGAATACATATTTTTTTATAATTAGGTCCACCTTAGTTTTTTTAAATTATACTCACAATACATAATATCTTTATAACATAGCTATTTTAGCAAACATTGTCATAGTTTTAACATATTATTTCGATTTCAACAAGGGCAGTCCTACAGATAATTTTTAGGAGGGTGTGGATTGAATTTTGCCAACTGTTAGTGATAAATTTGCCGACTAAATTATTTTAATGAGTCAAAGTCCACATTATTAGCGAATACTTAATACTTTTTTAAATACATTCAAACANCAACAAGGGCAGTCCTACAGATAATTTTTAGGAGGGTGTGGATTGAATTTTGCCAACTGTTAGTGATAAATTTGCCGACTAAATTATTTTAATGAGTCAAAGTCCACATTATTAACGAATACTTAATACTTTTTTTAATTTCTGTGGAGATTATAACAAAAGTTTGTGTGCATAAAAGTATATAAATAATATTTTATAAACTTTTTGAGAAAAGTATTTGGGTAGTTTTTTTCAATAATTTAATAATTTAAGTAATAATAATTATTATTTGTAAAGAAAACTTTTTATCGGTGTATTTTTAAGAATCCAAAAGTATCGCGATAAAATTTCAAAATATGTTAACTGGTGCAAAATAGCTACAAGTTTTGTTCCAAATTTCGTAGATTTGGACGAGAAAACAAAACAAACCAAGAGTAAGAAAACATTTAATATATTTTTTATTTACATAATTTTAATTTATAAAATGTTGAAATTTGGTGAAAATCGCTATAGTATAAAAATTATATAGATATACTTAACCTATAACTTTATTTTGCCAACTTAAAGAATGTTCCACTGAGTTGACGTATCACACATAATATTCTCTAAGTTCTTTTGCTTCTGATGGCGCGTTTCCAACACTTTTTTTTCATTAAATTTTCCATTTTACAGTTAAGGGTATCTTCGGAATTATATCCATCTCTGCGTCGCACAAAATTATGTAGAACACATGCTGCCTTTCTTATTTTTATTGCAAAATCCGGAGAAGCCAATATAGAGGTATGGAATATCTTCCATTTGTTTGAAAAGATTCCAAACGAGCACTCAATATTTTGCTGAGCTCTTGATAAACGATAATTAAAAATCCTCTTTTCGTTATTTAACGATTTTCCTGGAAAAGGCCTCAACAAATGTTTGTTTAAAGCGAAAAGCTTCATCTCCAACAATTACGTAGGGTTGGGGTGTTCCTTTTTTGTTTTCGGGTAATACATTTTCAGATGGGAAATTGATTTGATTCGCATAGAGCTTTTTACTGAATGCTGAATTTTTAAAGATATTACAGTCGCTAACTTTTCCAAAAGATCATACGTCAATAATTCGGAAACAATAGTTGGCGTCACAAACAGTAAGAAGTACAATAGAATAAAAATGTTTGTAATTAAAGTATAGGGTTCCACTCTTTTTGGGGCATTCAATCCGAACATGTTTTTCATCTACTGCACCAACGCAATTAGAAAATTGTGTTTTTTTATAAAAACCATCAGCGATGATTAGCCAATCTTCGATGCTCGTTACAGTCATTTCTACAGGTTGTAACTCTGACCAAAGTATCTCACAAGTCTCTCGTATAATGTTTCTTATGGTTGAAAGACCCATTAAAAAATCAAAATGAAGAGCTGAAAAGTTTGTTCCCGTTGCTAAATATCTGAGAAACAAAAAAATAATAATTCCTAAGGAAAAATACTATTTTCATAATTTTCTAGTTAAAAAAATTGGACTATTATCTCAAAAAGTAATTCCAAATGTTTTAATTTAATTGCAGTAAAAGGTTTAAACACTAAATGGAAATCTCTCAGAGATAGTTACAGAAGAAAATGTGTTTCAAAATTAGGTCAGGCAAGGTCAAGCAAAACTAAATACGCATATAGTGATATATTAGAATTCTTACGTCCTACTATGACAAATGGAGAGTAAGATTTTTTTTTTTGCTATTGCTTTTAAATAAATAAGTGAATAATATTGTAAAAAGCTATCAAAATTTATCATAAATTTTACTTCAAGGTATTTGAAATAACAAACGTAATATGATTTTATATTCAATTTGTAGAACAGAAAGTAATTTTACACAAAAAAATGAATATAATGAAAGTGATAATGATGAAATAAATATGGAAGAATACTCGACTGATGATGGAGAAGGCGTCATTGTAAAAGACAATATTGAATAAAAAAATAGTATAACTGTTCAAAAGTCAAATGTTATACCTAAAACAGTGAAACGTTAAAAGAAGAACTTGGAAGAAGGACATTAATTAAAAGACTTGGAAAATCACCTTGTATCTTTCTTAAAAAACAGAAAACCCGAGGAAAATTATTCTGATAAACTATTTCTTCTTTCCTTACTACCACAAATCAAAAATATTCCCGAAGACCAGAAACCTCAATTGCATATTGACATATTAATAACTATCCAAAAAGCTAATTTAGGTAATCATCAAGTTGCTTATTATTATCAAAAACAACATGGTTTAAGCAATATTAATAATTTTCAAATGTCAACTCCTCATAGTCATTCCCTAGCTCTTCATCCTCCTTCTCACAGAACACTCAATATTCAAATTTCCAAAATTATCTCCCTTCAAAAGATATTCCATCAATTTTTCAAAAAACCATTATATATATGATGTCCCCTTCACCGCCTGTTGTAGATCCAAGATCCGACACACCATTAAACTCAACTCCTTCTCACTTACAAACACCAAATACAGAGTCTTCATTTACTAGATAATAAAATTTACATTAAAATTTTCTTTTTTTTACCTCAATGTAACTGTATGTCGCTCTTCTGGTGGTATTGATAATCGTAAACAAGTATCCTCTTTTTGAAGTTTTGATCCAACTAATAGAATCTTTAAATGTTAGATAATTCATATATATTTTTAAATTTAATATTATATGAGATTTTATTTAATTATTTCATCCATTACATTACTTAAAATACTTAACAAAATAATTTAAAATCTTTTTGAAATATATATTTTTTATATTGATCTAGACTAAAGTTTATAGATCTAATTTTTGGCCAAACTCAAAAAACTTAAAGTTTTAACTTAAAATCTACTTGAAATTCTTTATTCAGCTATATGGTCCAGTGGGATAACTGTGAATAGGGATCATTGTAAAAAAGACTGCCATTTTGAACCAAATTAACAAACATAAATTTGAATAAAAATATTTAAGTAAACAATTTTTCTTTAATAAATGATATTGGTAAAATTATTTTTGAGTTTTTTAAATGTCTTACAAACTTTTCCTGATTAATTGGGTTTAATGTAAATTCCTTTAAAATAAAAATACAAAATTTAATTTTTTTTACAAAATTCAATGTCCTAGAAATATAATTTGTTAATTATGTTTAATATTCGTCAGTCTTTTTACGATTTTTACAAATACTCCATTTACCATAAAAAAAATTATAGTTTATAAATGTGTGTTTTAATGTTTTATAATCATCCAGGAAATACTTAAATTGCCTTTTTATGGCAAATATATATATATATATATATGTATATATTTATATATATATATTTAGGTCTAGTAGTAAAATTAAAATAAAATGTTTTTTTTTTATAAAACAAACAAAAACTATTTTTGAATATATTTTGTTCTGTACGTGCAAGATAATAACTAAAAAACTTAAAAATTGAACAAACTAGTGTTGAATTATGTTATTGATTTAAATTAATGATTGTAAATTAATGAATTAAAAATCTTTCTAGCAGTTTAATTTTATTATTACACAATTGCATACGCAGTGGTGTTTTCGGGGTATTTGCGGTATACTTATTAACTATTGTTTTAATAAACGTATAACCAGGCCCGCATTTAGGGGGGGGCATTGGGGGCATTTGCCCCGGGCGGCAAAAATCTTAATAGGTATACAATTTTTAAAAATTAATTATTTTTATTTAATTTAAAATTTTTTCAAACAGAACAATTTATTTTTATGAAACAAAAATATCTATTTCTAAAAAAAAAATATTACTTTATTATTTTCTAATTTAAAACGTGTACAAAGATATAAATGTAAAAGAAGATATATCAAAGCTGTATAACAACATAGACTACAGTTAGTAGTTAGATAATAGTATTGATTATACATAGTAATTTTTATAATCAACAGCACTATAAATAAAGTAGGCGGCAATTTATTTGATTCATGTTTTTATCTAATTTTAACAAAGTATTGATATTTTCTCCCTTAAACTGGTTTTATGGATGTCGTCGGCCGTTGATAGTCGATTATTATTGGAATACTAAGAAAGTTAAAACACAATAATTTGTCTCATTTTTCACAAAATTACTATCTAATAATGTCACACTAATAATGTGTTGTGTACAGACAGCTCATTGTGTTTAGTACTCGACTACAAGTGACCGAGTTAATATGTTGAGGTGTTTTTTTTTATTTGTATATTTTATTATTTATTAACGTATTAAAATGAGAGATGGCAGAAAACGTTTAAGTGGAAGTGCTTATAAAAAAGTTGCTAAATTAAAATTAGAAAAAGAACAAAAAGTCATTTCTCAAACCGCAAAATTAACTTCATTTTTTAGCAATCAATCTCCAATTCGCCAAGTGAAATAGAGACTACAGCTGAACAGATTTTAAATGAGTCTAGTGATAAAAAGTAATTTAAAAATCAAATGTTAACTTTTGTACGTTATTTCAGTTTTATATAAATGAAAAATTTTATAATTTTTTAGTGAACATCCTCTACATAGTACTTTTGAAACCATGGCAAATGAAAATCAATTAATTGAATATTCGGAATTATTAAATACGCCAACTAAAAAACCCAATCCAACACTTTTGGGGGGCGGCAAAATTAAGTGCACCGGGCGGCAAAATTCCTAAATGCGGCCCTGTGTATACCTTAGAAAAATAATATTTATATTGTAAAGTATAAGCTTAAAAATAATAATACACCCTAAAATAAAAGAATGGATTTAATGAAAATACCACTTCAAATACATGTCAGTATTAGTCGTGAAGTACTAAGTACTCAGTCTTGAAGGAATGTACAAAAGAAATTGTTTATTCCCCCCTCAAAAAATTGGATTTTCACAGGGTAATTATTATTAGTGAGGTAATCCTTCCTCATAATGACGCCCTTGAATATAAACCTGCATTGTTCAAATCAATGAATGTTTTTTAATTTTACAGCTAATAATTTTAAAATACAGTAAATAACTCAACTTACCAATTCATCAAACGAGCGTATAGACATACGGTAGTACCTAAAGAATTCTTCGGGATAACTCCTCAAAGTTAAAAAATTAACTCGAAATTGACCATCTCGAGGTCTTTTTAAATTTAGGGGGTGAACTCAATGTCTACGAAGACTTGTTTTTTTTATTTTATGTTTTTTTGTACAACGAAGATACATGGCGTATACAACGCATGCAACTTCTACATCATCTAATGTCTCCATACTTATTTTAACTTATTTTTTACTTTAAAAAATAAAAAAATAATCAGAGCAAATCCACGAGGAATTTCGAAACTGTTATGATTATACTGTAGCTTTTGGCGGGCTAATTTTCTATGTAAAAACGCGTCAAAACGCTTGCAGTATGCACATGAACGGCGTTGGCGTTTTTAAAAGCCATTTTATTGTAGGTAATGATATTATTACGACTGAAATATAACAAATAAAAATTAATTTTTTTTTTTTAAACAAGCAATTATCTCATAAATGTATTCATTAAACATGCTTAATACTTATATGTATCTATAAAAACATGATTGTCGTTCGAGCTCAATTTTTGCCGAGTATTTCACCTTTTTTTGGAATTTCTATAAAAAAAAAATATCGCACTCAGGTTCACACTGACCTTTTAGAAAATCCAATTTTATATTCTATTAATTATAGTAAACAATTTGTAACGTAGATAGCGCTCGCTCTTTATACTCGTTTTCACAAATTACATGTGAATATGTTCATTGTTTGTGAATAATCCATACCACAAACTAAAATATAATAGACTAGTCACAACATGTTTGGCGGGAACGGGTAGTATGATATGGTTTTAATACAAAAATTTTGTAGAAAAGTGAATATTCGGCAACATTCATTACACCTTGACATAAACAAACATGCAAGCAGGAATCCAAAATAACATTGTAAAGAAAATAGAACTATATAGTCAATATTTATAGCAGGATAATTTAATCACAAATGTATTATAATATATAATATATATCTGTGGTTACAATACTTCTATGTAGTACCTGTTTAGTATGAACAGAGAAGCGCATAATGGACCCATCGGTCTGAGTGCATGAACAGTTCTTGCCTTCTTCTCAAAAAATTTAAATTAACAGAAAATTAAATCTGGGGAACATGTGCAGAAAAGTATTGATAATGTTATTTTCATAGAGTAAATGAATAATATTACTCTATATCCTATTTTCGTATTACTTTATATTAGTAATATTTCTCAATCGTTATTAAGTAGTAACGAAAAATTTGTTTAACGGCACTATTAATTGATAACACAATGTTCTTGATAACGCATGTAATTATTGGTTTGTAATCCATTTTATCACAGACAAGATAACTTTTATCTTAATTCATGTTTATACCATGCGTAAAATGTACACCAGGTTGTAATAGAGATACATCTAATAACATAGTCAATTTATGAAAATACTCTGTCTAAGGTTGAATTGTTTGCTTAATAAACTTAATTCTATATTTTTGTACCATTTATTAAGTAAGTAAAATTACAAAAAAAAGTATTCAGTTATCTTAAATATTTTTCTTTGTTAAAAAAAGGTTACTTAACTATGTAATTTTGATACAGACATAAATGATTTAATAATTTTTTTGTTCATAAAAGATAAATTTAATTTTTAAGTTACTAAGTATGTAAATAATTTTATGAGCAAAGAAAAAAATTTGAATACCATACATTTCTTTATATGAAAACTAAAATATAATATTTTTTTCTATTAATAATTTCCTTTATACTGATTTATTTAGTTTAAAAAATTAATTTATGTTCCTAATTTCCTATCTTTTAAAAGTTTAAATGACTAATTGTGTTTTAATATGAAAGACCATACCAAATAGTTAAATAGAAAAAATGTGTTAATTAAAAACAACATAATTGTTTGAGGTTTGATGGCTATACTAGTATGTAATGGATAATCCCTACCATTGATTTTTACAATACTTATTAATATGTAACACAACTTATTCCATGTTACCTGTCTTCTCAAAAAATAGGTTTCATTACTGTAATTACTTTGGGGTTTATGGTTAGACTGTTAGAATAAATATTTGGTTATTTTAATTACTCATAAAATGTTTTCATGGAATAAGATTTGTTCTTTTCTTTTACCTTAAATGTTTATAAATTCAAAACAAATCAAACTTGAATTTTTATAATGAAATTTTTTTATCTTGAAAAAATCAAATAATTGTACTTTAATTTGAGACTCGAGAATAAATTTAGTCAGCATATTTATCAAGGAGTATTATTTAACCTCCCAATGAGACCGCCTGTGTAACATTAAAAACAAAATATTTAAAAACTGAGCATTAGTAGAAACTCATAAAAAATAAACACTGCATAATAAAATTAATACTTTCTCAGTTATAATCAAGCTAATATTTAAGTATAATAATTGTCTATTAAGTTATATTTATTTAATAAAATAGTATCAATTAATTTTTTTATTCTAGAATGTCATCTTGGAAAAAGGCCTCTAAAATAAATCAAAAAACTCATAGAGAACGACACCAACCAGATGTTCGTCAAAAATTTGGTTTATTAGAGAAGAAAAAAGACTATAAAGTTCGAGCTAGACATCATCAAGAGCGTAATCGAGTACTCAAGCTTTTAAAAAAACGTGCTCAAAATCGTAACCCAGACGAATTTTATTTTCATATGGTGAAATCAAAGGTTGAAGATGGCAGACATACAGATATACGTGAAGAAGATGAACATACTGAAGACCAAATTAAGCTAATGCAAACCAGAGATTTAAAATATATTAATATGAGGGCTACTATGGAAAGAAAGAAGGTTGAACGTCTACAATCAGAATTACATTTTCTAGATGACGCAAATAAAGTACAAAATAATCACATATTTTTCGAAGATGATGAAAAAAGTTCAGCTAATTTGGCAGAAAAATTAAAAACTCATCCTGCATTAATTAATCGTAAAACTAACCGCCTAAGGATAACTGATTTAGAAAAAATTGAATTACCTGATTTAGATGAAGATACAATCAAAGAAATGGTTAGTGTAAAACGAAAGGCATACAGAGAACTCGAAAGAAGAAAGAATAGAGAAAAAGAATTAGCAATTGTACAAAGAAAATTAGAGATCAAAACTCATTTACTAGGATCTAAGCATGAACCACCGAAGAGGATAAAACCAGCTACTAAAAATTCTGCCCCAATATATCAATGGAAATATGAAAGAAAAAAATAATTGATTTCTTAAATAACTGTTTTAATTTAAGCAATATTACTACATTATAAACAAATATATAATTAATGTAACAACTTAAAGTATCTGTTCAATTTTTCAGATATCCTCAAAAATAATTTTCATTTCAATTTTTTATATTTTACGTACCAAGTACTTAGGTATAAAATCAATATTTTCATGCTTACTCATAAAGCAATCTTCAACAGAAAAATCTGAAACAATAAAAAGTTAGGTAAAAAAACATTCTTTATATTAATATAACATTTCCCTCTCCACAGCAATGAACTAATCATCCATCCCAGAATATGGAAGGTTAGAAACTTTCTTCTAAAGGGAGGCCGCTTAATAGGCTAATAAAGCATAAAAAAAAAAATAAATAAAATATTTTTAACCCTGTTCAAATTACAACAAACTTTAAATACTTTTAACAATTTATGAAATTATCAATTGACTTAATCAAAATGACTTATAAATGTTTTAGAAATGTATTTCAAATAATTTTAAACGTATTCTGACCTCATTTTTGAAAAAAAGTGGGTGTTTAATTAACTTATGGTGTATATATTAATATTTAATGATTGTAGCAAGATTTTATTGAGATATTTTACGTATATAAATATATAAAGTTATCAATTTAAATTAATATATTTTTACAAAAATTCAAACAATTTTAGAAAAAATATATATTAACTTGGGATTTTTTAAAAAATTTTTAAACTACTCACTAATTCTGTGGTAATTCCGAAACAATGTACTCCTTTTGAGACATTTTAATGTTATGATTTAAAATTTAATTTTAATTTAAAATTATTTATTAAAATATTACATACTTATAGACTCAAACTTATTTAATGGTTCCTGTAATTTCTTGTATCGTTCATCTTTATTGCCAACAAATATTTTTTTAGTAAGTAATGTCTTTTTTTTGGAATTTTGTAATGTAATACGTATCTAAAAAATAATTTAACTGTTTAATTTTTTTAAACATTTTGTACATAATAAATTATTATAACCCAAACACTGGCTTATAAAGGATCTAACAGAAAAGTAATGATTCTATAAATTTATATCATAATTATTGATTTATTAATATATATTATAAATTATCTGGACACCAAATTTTTTGTTTATTGTCAAATATGACTTTATGGATGATATACTTTAAGTATATCTGTTGATTAAGTAAAAATTAACAATAAATTGTTATCTGCATATCAGTGAATAGCGACATACAAAAACAATTAGCTATCTGTATTTGTAATCCCTCATGTATTATACATACATATTAACTCAAAAATTTGAAACTTTTAAGTTCTCTATCTGATAAACAAATAAAGTTATGTTAAAAATTCTAATACCATTAACTATAAATAAAACCTCAAACATTTAATTAAAATCAAATTATATGTTGTCATTTGAAAAAAGCAATATTCACACCCTCAAAAGGTATAAAATATGAACTAAAAAAGTACTACATAGCTAATAATATTTAATTATTGATAACAAAAAAAAAAAATTCAAAATTATTATTTTTTAAATTATTTTTATTCTGTAAATAATTGAAGAGTGGGTTAAAATAAAAAAATCACTATGTTTATATATTGAATTTTTGTTTAACACTCTATCATCTAATTCATATATTATAGTGGAGAAAAAACGATGAGGCATGATTTATTCTTAACCAAATAATATGATCTAAACTTAAGTATCTTTATTTATTTCAGTTTTTAAAAAATTTTTTTAATACAAGAATTTACAAACCATAGTTATCAAATACTTAAATTAATTTCTTAATTAGTTTATTAAAAGAATAGAAAATTTATTATTTAACTTATAGGTATTATCAATGAATGGCTTCGTTTTATAATATTCATACTTTGTAGCAAATTGTTAAAGAAAAATATATATTGCATTAATAGTGTTAGCAGAATAAAATCATGAACAGTAATTAGAATAACTAATAAAAATAATAAATTAAATTATAAGAATTTTATTACTTCTAGATTTTAATAGATGGAAATAGATTTTGTTATTAGGTTGGCATATCTTGTTTATACCTTTTCTGTAACATACTCTAGATTTTTTCAACATTTTAAATTAATAATGACAAAACATTAAATTTATACATAAATAAAAGACTACAAATATTAGAATTTAAACTATGGCCCAGATTATAGTTTCACCTAGTTTAAATCCACTATTATATATATATATATTTAAAATAATAATTAGAAGTTTAAATAAAAAAAAATATTTTGATTATGGCATCAGTTAGGTAGCTTGAGGAAAAAAGTTTGAAAAAATATCACAATCCAAAAAGTCCTTGTTATTATTTACCACAACATATTTTTTAAAACACATATAATACATTCAAATATAAGCACTGTTTTCACCAAAATTTTACCAATGATTATCTTCTAGCATTTTTTATAAACAATTATTAGATCATTAATTTATTTTATATTTATTTTTATGTTCTGAGTAGCATTTTTGAATTAACTACAAAAAACTAAAATTTCATCACTTGAGTTCAATTTTCAATAGTTTTGTGCCATTTATTAGGGGTGTTGAATCTTAACTAAATTTTAAATGGTTAATTATTTTTGAAGCAGAAGAGGCCGAATTTCAAAAAAAAAATATCTTACTCTATAGCTAAGAGTTACTCTAAACTGTATGCAAACATTACATTTGTTATTTACATATTATACATACACATTATGTATTAATGATGTATTCATCATATATAGAAACTTGTAAAATTATACTATTATTTGAAGGCATTAGAAGCCTAACTGTTTTTTTGAAAATACCCATTTTTTGGTTTTTTATTATAAATTCTCTGAATATTTTTTGAGAATTTTCCTAATGTATTAAATGCCCAGTATTTAACCATCACTTTTCATATCACTCATTTAACAAAAAATTATATTCTATTAATATTTAATGGTTATTAAATTTATCAAATTTCAACAGGTGTTTAATAATTAGCTTTTCCAACTAATATAAATGATTAATATAAGTGAAATTGTAGATATTGCTATATTTTCAGTTTATAATATAATAAAAAAAAAATTAAATTAAAACATAGTAAAGTATTAATGCTTACTAAATATTTAATTAATGTATCATTCAAAATAAAATTCTCAGGTTTTTAATAATCATAAACAAAAGTATTATTTTTGGAAAGTAAAATTATTAAAAAAAAATGTATTAATTATTTTTGTTTTTTTTTACCCTTTATTTGTCATAAAAAAGTTAACTACAACTTGCCTTTAATTTATATTCAATTTCAAAAAAATTAAATGGATTTTGTCGTAATCTAGTTGTAGGTATAACAGCCGGTAATGCCAATGGTTGTTTAATCCATACTTGAGAAGAACCACTAGTTATAATTCCTCTCGTTATTTCTGAGATAACTCTTGAATATTTTATAGGAAAAATTGTATGATCTTTCCAATACTTAACTATCTAAACAGTTCCAGAAAAATTTAATAAATAATATTTTGTTTTATCAAAATTGTATAATTTATATAATAGCACTCAACTAACTTGAACTATGAATGCTTTTGTAAAGATAATATCTTCCCAAGAATTATTTGTAATAAAGGCATCTAAGAAAATTATTTCACCAGGTACACACGGAGTGTGATCAATTTTAAAAGATGCTTTTATAATTGAATGGAAACAGCAAAATAATGGTGCATTGTAATTTGTTTTTTTCTCCTAAAATGTAAAATATGTGATCTACTATAAAAACAAACTAACTAAAAACCTACAATTATTTTATTGCATTTTTTTAATTCTATCTTTTGACCAACACTAAAAAATTTAAACACTGTTATGCCATTATAATAAGCAGAAATTTTATATCTTGTATGACCAAATGGCACTTCAAATGATGTTGGTAAATTGTCTGGTAATGTTAAATAAAACGTATACATTTTTGAAGAAACTAAAAAAAAAATCAGTTAAAACTATTTCTTAAAATATATAAGTATAACATAATTTATACTTGTTGATATGTCAGTAGAAGATAAATTTTTATCTTCTCTATAAATAATAGGTTTGTCTTCATAAAATAATGAATACTCCTCTGTTTCAGTTTTACATTTATTTTTCCATATTAGAGTGTATCCAATGATTCTAATAATAGGATCATTAACTAAAAATTAATGCAAATTTAATAATTTTTGAAGTAATTTTTAAGAATTTTTTAAAAAAAACTTACCATAGCTAGAAGCTTGATTAGAAGCATTAATTAATAAACTACCATTAATTATATCACTAGGGAATAATAACTGACAAGTATCATCAAGTAATAATTCCATTACAAAAAGTTTAATTTTTCAAATATTAATGAAAAATTCCAATAAAAGTAATAATTTTTAAAAATACAATGAAAAAATATTTAACACTTATTTCATTATCAAATAAACATGAATGAAATCGGTAATAAGAAAAATTCATACAAGAACATAAACAAAAAGAAACGATGTAAAATAACGCAAAGCAAAATTATACACAAATTATCGACTTTTTTTTTTAATTAATTCATATAGTTTACAAGAACTTGTACTATTAATAGAATGTTTGTTATATAATTATCATCATGGTTATCATTGATAAAACATAAATATACAAAGAATTGTACAGCAATTTTTTATTATAAACTTTAAACATAGGTGTGTCCACAAATGCCTGGACAACACCTGTAAAATTAGAAAATTGTGTACTGCATAGAGACTAAATTTTTAAAAAAATCGAATTAAATTTATTTAATTCTGCTTAATGATATTTTATATAAGAATATGTATTTTATTTTGCGAGTGAAAGGGTGAAAAAGGTTGAATAAACTAATCCAACGCCGTCCTTGTGAGTGGACAACAGATCCCTTCTCGGAGGATATTGTTTGTCCATCAATATGCTATAACAGTAATTGTTGCATGCACCTAATTTTCTATATAAATTAGATAAAAAGTTCATTAAATCTTTAACCTTAATAAACGAATAAGTTAATAAAATATATTTAGGCTTGAAGTTCATGGTCTTCCTGATCACTTTCATTGATATGGGTTTAATCGTAGCATTAAAAAGACAAGCCATGCAAATAACATTTATTCAATTAAAAGTATAACATATTAGTTTTTAGTCAAAAATTTATTAAAAGTATTAAAGTTGCCAAATATTTTCCATGGATAAATTGAAAAAATTAAATTTATAAATAAATATTGGTGATTTTGTTTATTTTTTCAACACTTATTTTTAGATTTTTAAAAATTCATTCTCCTCTGAAAGTAAATCCTGACTGCAACATTAAAAAACATTTTTTAAATAATAAATATTAATCATTAAAAACAAATAATATAAAGTAATAATTAAATTTAAATAGTTTAAATACTGTTAATTATAAACTTCTTGACTTATGGTCAAAGCTGAATTTAGTGTACCTAGGTCCTCATAAAAGTGAGGTCCCCACACGTATCAGCCGTAATTTTTTTTATTTATATAATTTAATATTAAAATGAATGAAATTGAATTAATTGTAAATTTTCTTCTGTGATTGTACACAAATAATGACGAGTATTTCAGCTAGTAATTGTATATTGTGAACATAAAATAATTTTGTATAGTTTTAGTAGTATAATAGTTTAAGTGTTTAATAAAAATATCGAATACGTTTTTCTTGGAAAATTATGACGGAAACTGCGCGTTGTCGACATTATAGTTGTTACTTTATTAATAAGAGTATTATGCATAAATAATTAATTAATTTTTACTTCATCATCAATTATTTGAAAAAAAAAAAACGTTAATATATTATAAACAATTATGTAGAAAAAAATCATTTTTTCATTAAATTTTCTACAAATACATTTTACATATAAATTAAAAACTGAAAAAATGTAGTTAATTCAGCAAAAAATTGTTCTTTGACATTAACAGCTGGTAGTACTGGTTAAACTTAATCAATTGACTTCAAATTTTGTGCACATTATTTTTAGCTTCGATGCGAAGCTGAGAAGGTATTGGTTTTACTAAGATGTGTATTTTTTTTAGTCTGTTACCACTTTTTCTCAGCTCTCACCGAACGGATTTCTTTCAACGATACGTCAAAAGATCACAAATCGTATCTAGTCGAAGACATTACCCTTAAAAATTGAAAAAAATTCCCTCGTTCCCCGTAAATGGGGGAAACCTCCNCCCTCGTTCCCCGTAAAAGGGGGAAACCTCCAAAAAAATTACAAATTTAAAAATCGCTAATTTTCGAAATTTTTTCAATTTTTTTTACTTAAAAGTGCCATAACTTTTTCAAAAATAAACATATCAATATAATTCTTTTTTATATAGATGTATAATATCATTACCTTTCATTTGGTATATTTTTTTCATAAATTTAATCCTTAACCTGCCAACAAGGGGGGATTTAAAATGACAACTTTTTCACAAAAAATTAATTTTTTTAACTTAAATTTTGAAAATGTTCCGGAAGGTCTGACACTTTTATATATATCTTAAATTAAAGCTAATGTAATATGCTTTATCATGAAAAAAAAAAATTTCGGACTTTATCTTATCTTCATGGTGAAAATGGCTACCGAATGCTATTTTTGTGTGAAAATTTTCGATTTTGTATTTTCCATTTTTAACTTTATTATGCTATAACTTTTTGAAAAATGTATGAATCATTACAATTTTTTTATGAGAAGTAGTATTTATATAGATCTTTCATTCGACATACTGTTTTTTTAAATCGGACCATTTCCCTAAATACAGGGGGGATTCAAAACATAAAAATGCATATAGAAAGTAGAACTTTTTCAACGTAACTTTTGAAAGTGTTCCGGAAGGTCTGACACTTTTATATATATCTTAAATTAAAGCTAATGTAATATACTTTATAATGGTAAAAAAAAATTTCGGACTTTATTTTATCTTCATGGTGAAAACAGACATTAAACTTAATAAAAAAAATACGATTTTTGTAAAAAAATTCTTTTTTATATTTTTAACTTTATAATGCTATAACTTCTCGAAAGATGTATGGATCAATATAATTCTTTTTTTTGTAGATGCATGATGTCTTTACCTATCATTTGGTATATTTTTTTTATAAATCTGACTTTTTACCTGCCTACAGGGGGGGATTCAAAATGACAACTTTTTCACAAAAAATTGACTTTTTCAACTTAAATTTTGAAAGTGTTCCGGAAAGTCTGACACTTTTATATATATCTTAAATTAAAGCTAATGTAATATACTTTATCATGGAAAAAAAAAATTTCGGACTTTATTTTATCTTCAAGGTGAAAATGGCTACCAAATGCTATTATTGTGTGAAAATTCTCAATTTTATTTTTTACATTTTTAACATTATAATGCTATAACTTATTGAAAAGTGTATTGATCAATATAATTTTTTTATGGGAAATACTATTTTCTAATAATCTCTTTTTTATTCTACATACTTTGTCTTAATCAGGATATTAATAAGGAACTAGCAGTTTATGAAGCTTTTGGAATAATCCACCAATTTTTTAAAATTAAACACTATCTAAAGATTTGCATCGAAGCGTTTTTTTTTGATAGTGATTTTAATCACTGTCAGATATCATTATACTTGATCCAACTATGCCACGTCACCACTGTGCCGCGACCCCCCTGTGCTGGGTTTTTTTTTTTTTTTTTAACTTTATAATGCTATAACTTATTGAAAAGTGTATGGATCAACACAATTTTTTTATGAGAAATAATATTTTTTAATAATCCCTTTTTCATTCGACATACTTTATCTTAATTAGGATATTAATAATGAACTAGCAGATCATGTAGCTTTTGGAATAATCCACCAATTTTTTAAAATTAAACACTATCTAAAGATTTGCATCGAAGCGTTTTTTTTTTATAGTGATTTTAATTACTGTCAGATATCATTATACTTGATCCATCTATGCCACGTCACCACTGTGCCGCGACCCCCCTGTGCTGGGTTTTTTAAATGTGTGAACCAATTTAAGGTATACTATTGATAAACATCTAATATTGAAAATTAAGGACCACACTAGAGAATATATGTACTAGAAATTTTTACTATTCAACTTAATTGAAGTATGACCGTATTTGGTAACAAAAATATTATTACCTTGGGTGATTTTGATATCTATCCTGCCAATGTATACCCTAACATATATCAAAATACCATAAGATAATTGTGATAGAGTTATTTATTTATTTGTTTTATGGCCGAAATGGGAGTTGTTTATATAATCACACTGAAAAAAAAAATACTGTGGTAAATTCAACAAATTATCAAAATATACTATATCATAGTGCAATAAACTTTTTGTTAAATGAAACATAGTTTTATTAATTCAACCATTATTTTTGTTAGAAAAATAAAAAATAAATTACATTAACAAATATTTTATTAATTCCAAAAAAAAATAAAAATGATCAAATAAAAAAAAAAGTACTATTTATTTAACAAAAAAATTAATTCCACATTAAAGAGAATACTTGTATTTTTAAAATATGAACGACGATCCTAACTGTAACACTTTTTATCAGTTTAAATCATATCAGTTATATCATCAATTATGTTATCAGAACTATATTATCTTCCATTTTTTCATTCTTAACCGATCCCAAAGTTGAACTCACGTATATAATAATTTTTAGACTTCTATATTTAACTTAATGTGCAACGTAAAATTAAAATAATTTCTAGAATAGCCAATTTTTAATTATTGGAAATTGTGTAGATATGTTTAATTTATTATTTTACTATAATGTTTAGTGCCACATTTTTTTTTAAATTTAGAAGAAATAAAATTTATAAAACAATTTTTTGCTTGTTAAAAAATTCATGTTATCTTCATACAACTTCTGTTATTAGAAGTAAATATAATTCTAAAGGACCTCCCTGGCGTATATTATTTTTTGGGAATGATGATTTTTCTGCTAAAAGCCTTCAATTATTGTCTGCTAAAATGTAATCATCCTTTAATATTTTTATCATAAAATTTTATTATGTTTCAGTAATAATATTGTGTTCTATATAGGAAAACACAAACTATCATTTCTAAGTTAGATGTAGTTACAACTTCAAAAGGGCGAGGAATTAATATTAGAAATATAGCTAAAGAAGAAAAATTAGTTACATTAGAGTGGCCTGTGAGTAAAGTACAATTAGAAAAACAATATGATATTGGGGTTGTTGTGTCATTTGGTCGTTTAATACCTGAAGAAATAATTAATTTATTTCCCCTGTAAGTAGAAAAATACAAAGTTCAGTACATTAAAATACACTTATAAAATTTTTATATGGCATAAAATTAACAAATTTTTTTTTACAGTGGAATGATTAATGTACATGCTAGTCTTTTGCCTAGATGGCGAGGTGCTGCACCTATAGTTTATACAATTTTAAATGGGGATTTGGTATCTGGCGTTACAATTATGAAAATTCACCCAAATAAGTAAATAAATTTAAAAAAATTAAAAAAATATATTTTAACATTAGGGTATATTGCTTTAGGTTTGATGTTGGTGAAATAGTACGACAGCATAGTTGTGCAATTGACCAGCATGAAATGGCTAAACAACTTAAAGAAAAATTAGCTGAAATGGGTGGAAATTTATTAGTGGAATGTTTTAAAGAACTTAGAAAAAATTTAAAGTATGCAGTACCTCAACCTAAATTTGGTATAACTTATGGTAAACTATAAAATAGTTATATTATTTATTTTTCTGAAGATATCAATAAGTAATTCTGGGAATAAACATGTATATAAATGAAAATATTATATTTAAATTAAATGAACTATAGTTATTTTATACATTTAAAATAACATTTAACTATATAATATAACTTTAAGAATAACAAAAGATGTATCTTTTAATAAAAAAATATTTTACAGTCTTCTAATTATAATAAATATAATAATATAAATAACATACACATATATATGGTGATATACCCATCAAAGCCATGATGGCAAAATATAAAAACAAAATTGTAATTTATCATTAGATTTAGTTTTAAATTATTTTACACTCTCCTCTAAAGTTAATTTTTTTGAACTAAAATCTATTAATCTATTGATGACATAATTTACTATTTTATATTTAGATAGTACTTATCATTCTTAGTACAAAGTTTAAAATAATTACATTTATAATACATATATGAAACAGCAGTAAATGTTATATATATTTTCAGTTGCAGTTATAATAAATAACTATATGAATTATTAAATATATATATATTATATTTCAGCTCCTAAAGTTGTTAAGTCCATGGCTATTGTTAATTGGAAAACATCAGATTCAAAAGTGTTGTATGATAAGTTTCGAGCTCTTGATGGTTTATATCCATTAACAACCACATGGCAAGGAAAACAGATCAACTTGTACAAAATTAGCTGTCTTCATCATATTAAAAATTTCAATGATTCAGTAGAACCAGGTTCAATATTATGTGATAAAAAGAAACGTACACTTATTGTTAAGTGTGGTGGAATAGGTGGGTTTATTTTGGTTGGACAAGTAAAACTATCTGGACATAAAACAATGATTGGTTATGATTTTTATAGCGGGTTTGTAAGTAAAAAACCTGAAAAAGAAAGAAAATTTGTGACTGAATTACTAGATTAAGAAACTTATTAAAAAAAAATTTCAAAAGATATTTTATTGTTGATGATTTTTTATATTGTTAGAAATTTTTTGAAGTAAATAAAATTATTGTTATATTTAAGTACTAATTATATGTACTTATTATACACAATTGTTTCTGTTTATATGTTAACCAATGTGGTGTATTATTTCTTTAAAGTTTCTAAAAAATGTCAACTATTTCGTAATTAAAATGCTATCATTAAAGATCTAATAATTTATTTAAATTAATCATAAAATTGTGATTAAATCACTTTTTATAGCTTTGATAAGAAGCCAAGAAGGTATTAATTTTACCATGATTGATTATTTTATTTCTTTTTATGGTCTGTTACTACTTTTTCTTAGCTCTCATGGGACATTGTTGAAGACAATACCCTATATAATTAAATATATTTTTCTCATTTCACTTAAATGAGTAAAATCCGCTAGAAAATTATGATTTTAACTTTTTTACTGGACCAGATATTATTAAAGTAATATATTATCATTGTTAGTAAAAATATTCCCAATACCTTGTGTAAAATTTAAATGTTTCAATTGTGCATATACATCTGTAGTTTTTTTTTGTGTTGAAAATATTAATTTCATATTTAATTTTTTGAATTTTATATTTCTATAACTTTTTTAAAAATAAATGGATGAATACGATATTTTTTTATAAGTACTTAATATATTTCTTTCATCTGATATACTTTTTTTAAAATATCAAACCATTTCCACTTATACAGGGGGGTTAAAAAAACTAAAATATTTATTTATTTCTATATTATACTTATAAATCTAAAAACTATTAGGTTAGTTTCAATGGAATTGTCAGGTGTATTATTCTCAAAAATGTTTTCTTCGGTTTCAGCAGTCGTATTTGTGTGGATATCTCTGTAGACTTTTGGTTTGATAGAATATTTGTCAAAATAGGTGTAGCATTGGTCCAAAAATATAAGAAATATGAAAACTAAAATACCACTAAGTAGTTGTTTACTCAAAAAAAAAATAAATTCATTAGCTTAAGTTACAAATTTTTCTACGCTACTTGTATTTATTAATTAAATATAAACAATTGATTTAGTCTCGACATTTTTTTTTTTTTGTTAAAATAGCTGTAAAAAAAATTGTAAATGATTTATAAATGTTTAATTAAATTTATATGATACATTTTTAATTTAAAAATAAATAATTAGACTTATCTAATTTGAAATAATGAATTACTTAACTTTACCAAAAATTTAAATTATTAATAAAAAATAGTTTTCCTGTATCATATGTGTTTATTACAAAAACAAAATTGGACATTCATTAAAAAGGATAAAAATAAAAAGATACTTTTAAAACAATAAGAAATTAATATCAAAAAATACAGCAAATTTTTATTGATTTAATGTAATTGCTTAATTACTTCATTTTGGCTATAAGTTTATTTAATACTTCGTCCAATTATAATTTTGGCGACGCCATTGATATTTTTTTACTTGTTTTGTTAAACTCAAATTACAGCTAAAAAATAAAATAAAAATTAGATCTTTAACTAAATTATAACATAAAGTATTTCTTTTCTTTAATGCCGTAAATTTGAAATTACAAAAAGAATAACTTACAAAATATTTTGAATGTCTCCTACATTGAAAAGATTTTTAAAAATTGGGTTTAATAACAAACATTTGATTTGGTCTTATTACTAATCGATATACAAATATTAATCAAATAGTTTAAACTAAAATTTAAAAATTGAAAATATTATTTAAAACTAATAATACTAAAAATATTTAACTTAAAAAGCCATAAAAATTACAAAAAAAATGCGAATATGTATTTCGGAAAAAATATTATCATTACTAATGCTTAACACATACTGAACCCAACGCCGATTGAAAAAACATGCTCTATTAGTATTTTTGTGGCTTTCTGAGTTAAATATTTTTTAGTTCTAAATTGATATATTTTATAATTCTAATTTTAAATATAGTATTAGCAACAAGTGATCAATTTTTATTATATGAAAATAATAATTAATTTTTTTTCAATTTAAAACATACTTAAAGTGTTTCACTTCAGTATTTTTATGAAATCGTACAGACTTCTCTTGATATGTATCTATTAATCTAATATTGGCTATATTTTTTGCTGAATTATTATCATAATTTTCAATTTTTTTAAGAATTCCTTGCTATAAAAAAATTAATTAGAATGAAATTATCAAACAACTATTTATAATATAACAACAGCAATTTGTTGATGGTTGAAAAATGCATATTAATTGTTTAAATACTTAGTGAATATTACTCACTTTAGTGGCTGATTTAGATACAGTAGAAAAATTATACGATGTCTTAGTTTTGGTATCTGAATTTTTGTTAGATTCATTTTCAAAATTCCTTTTTGACAGTAATATAAAAGTGTTGTTTTCATGAGGTGATTCTTTAATATTTCCCGAACATATTTTAAACGGTTGAGTTAGAAGATTGTTTGGAGACTGTGACATGTCCGTGTTAAAATAATTATTAGCCAATACGGAAGTGTCTGTAGATGTGTTGGTGGGTTCTTTTTCAATTTGTGTAATAATTTCTGAGTTTAGGTTTTTAACAGATTCAATTTCGTTATTGAATAATGAATTGTTAGTGTAATGTGTTGTAATATTATTTTCTGGAAATATTTTAGACGGTAGAGTTGAAAGATTTTTTTTTGACGATGTTTTGTCCATGTTCAATGAATCATCTATTATTGTAATTTTCTTTATAGATGTTTTAGAGGGCTCTTTTTCGTTTTCAATAATCGGAGTTAGTGTAATTTTATCTTCGCTAGGTGACTGTTCTAAAATTGAATTATTTGTCATAGTAGGTAACTCCAAATTAATAGGATGTGTAGTCAAATCCGTGCGAGTATTCGTTATAGGTTCTACTGTTTTAGTTAAAGTATTTTTCTTCTTAGAAAGTTTCATTTCCAAAAATGTCTGCAGTGACACAACTGCCAGGGCAATAGACATAATATCTTTGATTACTTGAATCGGAATTATAAAATATATTACCAACGTCGTTATCACGAAAAACAAATCTGAATCCATTTTTTTTATAAATGTATGCTCTCAAAACTTGAAATTTTTAAGTTATACTTAGAGAAAAATATAAGATTTAAAGATTTTTTAATATATATGCTGACTAATTTATCACGGAACAAAACTTAAGCATAAAATCACCAAACGGTGTCGATTTAAACGACAATATTGCTCTTATTTAAGCAAAAAAAGTCTTGTTTACTTTTTATTTAAGCCAATTAATATAACAAAAAATGTTTTAAAATTGGCCAATAATTATCAAATTTGTTTAATAAGATGTGTTATTTTGAATATAAAATGTAATTAATATAATGTTACAAACCGTATTAATATATTCATTGAATAAAGCTATTGTCAATTACTTAAAATTAATTATTAAACAAATTTAATTAAATTTTCAATCGGCATTGGGTTCAGTATGTGTTAATTATGTCTTCAGGTATTAAACGACCAAATGACACAACAACCCCAATATCATATTGGNTCAGACCTTCCGGAACACTTTCAAAATTTAAGTTGAAAAAGTTCTACTTTTTACATGCATTTTTTAGATTTGAACCCCCCTCGAATATAGGGAAATGGTCCGATTTANGGCCACTCTAATGTAACTAATTTTTCTTCTTTAGCTATATTTCTAATATTAATTCCTCGCCCTTTTGAAGTTGTAACTACATCTAACTTAGAAATGATAGTTTATGTTTTCCTATATAGAACACAATATTATTACTGAAACACTTAAGCTAAAGACCTAAAGAAATATAAAGCTGAAGTCATTGTCACTTTACCTCCATGGGGAGGACCGTCGTAACAAAACCATAAAACATACAGTTTGGAGAAAAATATGTGTGTGAATACGAAGGTGGCGGTCAAACGATCTTTGAATTGCCCCGAAATATTGCTCCCAACGTAACACACATACTTAAAAGTGCTGATCGAAATGAAGTAAGTTTCTATTTCATACACAATACATATAACATCAGTTAATATTTTTCAATTAATTTTTTAGTTGTTCAAACTAGGAAAATACTTTAATAACAACATAGTAATACAGAATAACTTTATCAATGGAAAACTGGATTCCATCACCACATTTTTTTGTAGATTAAATAACATTAATTTAAAACTCAAACAAACTAATATATAACTTTTCAGTCAAAAAAGAAAACATAATTAATACTCGACATGATCAAATTTTGCGATTCAACTGATATAGACCATTATTAATCTCGACTTCAAAATAGACTGTTACAGATTTTGACTTCAAGTTGTTACGTCGCTATTTAGGGGTTGAGTCTAAACGCCCATCGACAGTATTCTAAGGGACCAACGGGAGATAGCTGGCTAGGCTATATCTACCTAAGGTACTGAAGTTTCCTATTTCATTTATATTCCCTACAATATATATATATAACACTTTAGGTTAACAACGATATAAATAAATATTTATTAAGCAATTGAAATATTAAATAGATGATACAACCTGCTGGACACCTAGAGATGATATAATCCAACAGGGGGCTGACGGCGACACACACACTCTCTATATACGGAGTCGAAAGGTTAAGTTAATTATCAAACAAAAGTAGTGATCGCGAAGATGGTAAAATGTCAACTGTCGATAGGGATATCTTATTATGGCACATTGGCCGTGAATTGCAAAAGTGTTTATGTGTGCAGTCTGCCCTCTTGTTGGTATTGTTGTATGTTACTGTGTTAATAATATATATATACAGGGTGTTCAGTAAGTCAGGAAACGGGTTTCTATTGTTTTAATTGTTACAAACAATGAGAACAATAGAAACCCGTTTCCTGACTTACTGAACACTCTGTATATGTCTATTAAACGGTACAATGATGTTATGGGAGACAGAGATATGGGCACATGCAAATGTGATCGTATCAAAGTAATTAATGATTTTGAACTATAACAAATTCACCAACTCTTATATTTTGCGGCAGCAAAAAGTGCAGGATGACACTTTTATCTTTAATGATACATTCAGACAAGTATACACTTGTTATTTACATTTTTGGTAATTATAATAAATAAATGATAAACCAGTTATTTTTTTTATTTGTTGTATATTTTCATTATTTGATTTATTTTTTATTATTCATTTATTTTTTTGTAAATACTTTTTATAATAAAAACATAAATTTGTGTTTCTATTACACAATTGTTATTTTATGATTATTATTCATTTCTAACTTTTCTATTTGTTTTCTCGCAGTTGTATAAATCATTGTTAACGTGTCTTAATAAATTAGTTGTGTTGTAAAACAATTTTATGAATTTAAAAAATTATTTATTAATCATTTTAAATTCAAAAATATAAAAATTAAACAACATTCTGTTATAAAAAAAACTGGTATCTAACAAAAATTGTAATAGTTTTCACTGTTTCAATGGATACAAAAGCATTTATTACACAATATTTCGATTTTATTTGTAAACTGAATAATTATTATAATTATTATACAGTATTGTAGTAATTAGATGAGGAAGTATTGAATTACGTCGATTTTAGTATAATATAAGCTTTACAATAGTAGTAAGCAATTTTTGAACTCTTAAGCAATATAATAATTCCATATAAAAGGGAAATGCAGGGTAAGCAAATTAATAATGGTGGGAAAAAGAATATAAAAGGGAAACATGAAAAGTATAGGTGAACGATACTGGGCGAGACGAGACTGGACGTTTTGTCGAAGAAACGTCGAGTTACGGGTTAGGTCGTTGATGTAAGAATAACTTTATATTTTTTTTATAAGATTTAATTAATTTTTGTGTTAAATTATTATATTATATTTGACTTTGTGTTTGATACATTTCGTAAATAAAATAACTATTTAAAAATCTGGGCTTAGCGCAAATATTTTATATTCATCGTGTTCTTGGAATTTGTGTGTGTGTGTGCGGCTAGAGTCTAGGTTGGACTGCTGGTCCTTTAGTCAATCTTAATAATTAGTGTACGAGCTGGCTAGTGTTTGGGCTTAACCGTCCTTTAGTGGGTATAGTAAAAAGGTAGTTGTGCTGGTGGCTGACAAGGAGCCACCCTTCAGTCTGCTACTTTTGAGCTAGACTGTGCTGACGGGTCTAAACTCTACCCCTTTAGTAGTCCACTAAATAGAGAGATTGGGGCTGATCAGTTTATCCAACGGGAAGACTCAAGAAGAGCTCGAACGACGAACTCGTCGTCGATATATATATATATATAAGAACATTAATTAATTTGTGTTAAACTTTTGTGTCTACGTTGGAGCACTACCGACCTACAACTTAAATTGGAGCCCAACTCGAGGTTCGTACCAACACGACCCCTCGAAGTTTTTTTGTAACATCGAAATTTGTGTGTGCGTGTAATTTCGCGTCAATAAGTTGATCCGTCGATCACTACAATACAAGGATTACTTGAAACATTTAACCGGAACACCCAAGGTTAGTGCAAAATATATTTATATATAATAATTTTATTTAATTATTAAATTTAGTAATTTAAAAATCTCCCCAGAAGAAAAAAAAAATTTTGTGTGTGTATGTATAATTTCTCATATGTCTATAGTATGAGTAATATTGAGGACATAGAGGAGAAATTAAAAGAAATTTTTGGGGATAATACTAATTCAGAATTAGATACATTTGTTTTTGACATAATATTTTCTGCCCAGGAACTCATTAATATTTTTGACGACGGAATATCACAATTGACTGACCTATTTATTGAACTGACCACAAAAACAAAAAACCATTTACACATTTTTAAAAGATCTAAGTTTTAATTTAATTTTATAATTATACAAATTTTTTTTTACATAAACATCTTATTTTTTTTTTTTTAATAATAAAAAAGAGAAAAAAAAGTTCAATAATTTAAATAAAAATTAATTTCGACTTTCTAGAATATTAATTTGATTACTTAATTATTATGATTTATTATGAATATTAATGAAATTCAAAAATTTTAATTAAACAAAATTAGTGATATACAGGGTGATTTTTTTATCATAACCCACTCAATTACTTACAGAATAATAATAATTAAAATTTTTTTTTTTATTATTACCTTTAGTTACACATTATTCTTCAATTATTAACTATGTAATACTTTTTAAGTTCATCCCTTATGACTGGTAAGGGTGTGAACTTTGTTTTTATCAATGGTAACACATATTTTTAATTTAATAAAATGTTTGAGTTTTTAATCCAATAGTAAATGGCATTTGAATTTTAATGAAACTTAATTTGCTTATTAGATATAAATATTTAAAGTTTCAAATTTTTGAGTTAATATATAGGTATAATACACAAGGGTTTACAAATACAGGTAGCTAATGGATTTTTTATGACATCGATATTAGCAGGTACACAGAATTGTTATCATCAATGATAGTAAGGTACATTGTTGTGAGTTTATAAATACACTAACTGACAATACAAAAAGTATATCTATTGGTAGTCATAATTGATAATAAACAATTCGTGACTGTGACAGCAATGTCATAAAAAACCAATTAGCTACCTGTATTTGTAATCCCTTGTGATTATACCTATATATTAACTCAAAAATTTGAATCTTTAAATATTTATATCTAATAAGCAAATTAAGTTTCATTAAAAATTAAAATGCCATTTACTATTGGATTAAAAACTCAAACATTTTATTAAATTAAAAATATGTGTTACCATTGATAAAAACAAAGTTGACACCCTTACCAGTCATAAGGGATGAACTTAAAAAGTATTACATAGTTAATAATTGAAGAATATTGTGTAACTAAAGGTAATAATAAAAAAAAAATTTTAATTATTATTATTCTGTTAGTAATTGAGTGGGTTATGATAAAAAAATCACCCTGTATATTCAANTTAAATTAAACAAAATTAGTGATATATATTCATTAAAAAAAGATGATCTTATAAATTTGTGTAAAAGTAAAAACTTAGACGAATTAGGAAACGTAAATGACTTAAGAACACGTTTAGCTAGATACTTTAGAGCGCAACTTAAACTGTCAGATATAAAACCTAACTTAAGTCCAGCTGAAATTGAGCAAGTTATTTATGCCTCTTCTAATGATAAACTAATAATCGTAGAGAGTAACGTAGAACTAAGTGTAGAAGGTAAATTTGAAAGTATAGGTGAAAAGGTATCAGACATCCTTATTGAAGAAAAAAATCATTCTTACGCGAATACTAGCGATATTACAAAACCGGATCATTTTTATAATAATATTAAAAACGCTTCGTCGGGTGATCAAAATAAATTAGAGGGTTCAGGTAAAGAACATTTTTATGAAGATATAGACGATTTAAATAGAACTTTTAAAGAAGAACAAACACCGGATAATCGTAATAACTTAACAGAGGGAAAAATTTTGGACTTACTTTCATTAACTAATTGCATAGAAACAATAAATTCAAATATTACAAGTATGGAGTCTAATAACCGATCTTGGTTGATGAAACCAGATTATTTTTCGGGTACTGAGGACATAAGAAAATTTTTCAGGCAGTATGAAAAGGCAAGTGAAATAAATAGATGGAATGAGAGTGATAAAATAAAATTTTTGTCAATATTTTTAAAAGGGACAGCTAGTATATTTTTAGAAAACTTAGAAGATAAAAAATCAATTTGGACATATGAGGAATTAAAAAACTTAAAAAAGATTTGGAGTAGGCTGAGGGTTTACGACACTATTGATAATGTCCTCATCGGTTAGTTCTTGTTCAACAGGCTCATTCTCGTCGATTTGAAGCCACTCTTCTGCCTCATCTTCAGACAGGTTTTCAAGGGATTGTCAGCACTTTTAACGATATCCACAACTTTGGTCAGAGCGTCTTGATTGTTTTCTTTCTCATCAATCTGTAGAGTTAGGCCAGGTACAGGGTTTGCAGCTGGCCAAAGTTTTCTCCAGAATTTTTGGAGTGTTGTATTTTTTACCTGGTTCCAAGACAGTGTAATAGCATAGACGGCATCTTTTACTGTAAACTTTTTTTGAAAATCAGTCACGTCACAGTCGGCATTTAATAGGCCTTGAATAAAAGACCTTCCATAAAAGCATTTAAAATTTCGAATAACCCCTTGATCGTTTTTATTTGCTTTAAAGGCATTTTTTTGGAGAAAACCAAAATTTTTACAATTTTCCGGAGCGATGCCGGACTATCTGGCATTCCGGACTGTTGGATGTCGTATTATTGGACTTCTACTGTATATTAATGTTGGCGAACAGAGAGGCAGGTAGTTCGGACCGGTTGACCAACTGCTTAGCGTCACAGAAGGGATCGGTACTACCTACCAGGCTGAGAGGTAATGAGGGTTGCTTGTAGTCTCAACGACGTCAGTGTTCAGAACCAACTAGAAGAAGAAGGACGCAGCAGATATCCCCTTTCTTCTATATTTCATATTTGTTTAATTTTTTTGTTATGAGTTATTTTCTTAATAAAGCAAGTTGTTTTGATCATTCACTATAAGTAAGTTTGTTTTTATTTATTGCATAGAATAAATTTGTTTACAATAGACAAATTTATAATAACACAATATTATTGATAGTAAAATTTAGAGCAATTGTAAATAAGTTAACTGCATGAGTTCACCTGCGCACAGCTACGTTAGGCATAATTCATGTAATCAGAAAGAAATAATTAGAGTATGGTGGCTTAACTATATTTTAATTATTTCCGTTTTATAGTCATCGTTGTCCGCGCACTGCGGTGGTCGATTGACTTCTAAGGTACTCGTCCAAGGTGGTACTCTACTGTTATGTGTCGATGATACTCTGCGGATACCACGACATGTTAAGGGCTATTTGCACAATATTCACAGATTAAGCTACACGACATAACGCATATAGTATTATTTGTTATCCAGCGTAAGTTACTCATGCAGTTAGGTTATAACGACATTTGATATATTTTACACATGGTAGAGCTTCATATTCTGTTTTTTAATATTTCATGATTACTGTCCATTCACGAGTATTAACAATTAAAGAACAAAATAATGGATGTTATTGTGCTTTTCATATAGCCATGTGTGTAAAAAAGTCGGCATTATGATATTTCCATGACTTTTTTGTTCATAATCAACTTAAAGTGATTAGAAAAATTTGTCAATTCAAATTTAAATATTTTTGCCTCTCAATTTTTTAATTTTTAAATACTCTTTAATTAATACAAGTTTTGATAATAAATTTATAAAATAGCTTACAAAAATTGCCCTGCTTTTCACAAATGTTGAGTCCAAGTTTTAAATACTGAGCAGTGACTGAAATCACTGTCAAACTTCTCTTCGATGCTTATGATATTTATAATAATTTTTTGTATAAATAATTAAATTTGACTCTTCTTCTTTTTTTCACCTTAATCCCAACTACTTGGGGTCGGTCAAAGAATTAAATTTGACTAAAAAATTTTTTTTTAATTACCAGAACTTAGTTATGGAATAATATTAAATAATTCGACAATAAATACTTTAAAAATATTATATATGGATGATTTTAATTGTTTGTATGGAGAAAGCTGGTTAAGAGATTTTTTTTACAGAAGAAAAGATGTCAGGACATATTTTTTTAAACTTATAGTGCGTAATATAAGCTTTAATTTGATATATTTTTAAAGGATGTGCAGTATTTCCAGAACATTTTCAAAAATTAAGTTGAAAAAGTAAGTTTTCCTAAAAAAGCTGCTATTTTAAATTCCCCTGGTGATCAGGTTAAGTGTTAGACTTTAAAAAAATGGTATAAAATGAAAAAAAAATCATTCAGTTTATTTTCAATATTCAAACATAATTTTTAAATTGAATTCCAACAAATCAAATAAAAATTTGATTTTAGTATGTTCAATTCATATATTATAAGGATATGTGTACCATTTGTGCATACTCATTTAGTTCGACGGTCTAACCGAGTAGTGGCAATTTTAATGCATATTGTTGCACACGAAATTCAATTTAAAAATTTTTACACATTTGTTATGATTTAAACAAACATAAATTTGCTAGGCAACTAGTGTTATCATTTAGCCAAACTATTTTATAAACGAAAAGAATAAATACTACGAACACGTGTAACACGTGTACTGTTAATTAATTAAAAATTTAGCTCAAAATAAAGAATACGATTTAAATTGAATTCCAACAAATCAAATAAAAATTTGATTTTAGTATGTTCAATTCAAATATTATAAGGTAGATTTACATAAATAATTCTGTTAGATCGAATTACCGTTTTGTATGGATTATCTTTTGATTACATTAACTTTCTGATGAAGTGTACTGATACGGCGTTCCTATACTATAGCATTGTGCATTTAAACATACTTGAGTGTAGATGTTATTGCCCAAGTAACATTATATTTGATCATTGGGACTTGAATAATACATGAAACACTTAACCAAGATGGACTACTAGTATGCTATTATCACTCGTTCGGTTAATATACAATCAAAGGTCATTTAGAGGATATACGTAAGTGGAAACGACCCAACAGCTACCTGATAACAGCTCAGACACCAGATCGATTTTACCCTTCCTTTTCAAAGTAAATAACATCCCTAAGCCAGTGAAAACTATTTACTTCATTGTTTCGACTTAAAATTAGTAAAATTGTTTGATTAAATATTTAAATTACCAATAAATCGTAGATAATTTTGTGGGGATTCAAATGTATCAAATTTTAGTTTTTTACATAGAAAATAACCTGGGAAAACGTAATCATGAGAAAAAAATATACTAAATGTCAATAATTCGGAAAAGTTATCTTAGTATTTTTTTAGTACATTTCAGCGTCGGATGAGAAAAAAGGATCCATTGAGATTTTTATCCATTCACACCTAATTCCTCGATGATTTTTTTTTTCTCATCATTTAATTTTGTATTTTTAATCTTTTCAAAAATTACTCCTCGGTGTCATATTTATGGAAAAGATCATAATCTCATGTTATCTATAGTAGCAATAAAACAGCTATATTGAAATAAAAATTTTCATTTTTTTTTTTTATTATGTTCATTTTTGCTAAAAACAAAAAACTTGTTGATATTTTTATATTTATAACATAATAAATACAAATAAATTTAAAAAAAACACTTGGTGTTAACATGTTTACAAGTTTGTTAATCTTAATTGTTTTGAAGTTGAGTCTGTGATTTTAAAAAGTTTTGTCTCTCGTAGGCGCCTTTTTCCAGTGCCATTTTTACACATAGAATGCATTTTATCTTATTTAATAAATCACATGAACTCAATGCAAAAAACACTAAAACAAAACAAATCTAACACCTCAATGTTAATAGCATTACGTGCGATGTAAGCTATGTAAATTTTTATCACCTTATATTCGGTTAAAAATTGTTTGATAATCGTCTCCAATAGACCACCATACAAACCTAAGGGTTATTTATAAGTAAACTGTATCTATTTTTTTGATCTGTTTTATAAATTACGCCAGTCGTAGATTAAGGTTTATATTATATTGTTACTAATAACTTTATCATAGTATTATAATTTTCTAGAAGTACCTATACTATTTATAATTGGGTTTTATTTTTTACTTTCAAACCGAGTGACCAATTATAATTTTCAAAATATTTGTGAATTTTCCATTACAAGTACTTGAATAACTAAGTACCTAAATATCTACGTTTTAATTAAAGAAAGTCAACTATAAGTGTTCAGCTTGATTTTTGTAGGACGTATAATACTGATACTATAATTTTTTTAAGTATTCAGTTCCATATGTTTTTCGAAAATCAATCTCAACTCTTATATCCAACACAAACATTAGTGATTATTTTTCAAAACGTGCTTGTAATAAAAAAGTTACTACATAAAATTAACGTTTGAAATATTTCCATTACAATAAAAATTATACCCATACAAGTATAAATCTGATCACATGAAACGCAATTGCACAAAGAATTTACTGGATTTTAATATAACAAACCATAATTATGATGATAACAATTTGTTTACGTTTTTATTTTAAAAATTGTGATTTCTTATGTACTTACAAGTTTTGTTAATAAGATTTATTTAATGTTTTTTATTTAATTATTTTTTTGAATAATAATTCTACATCATAACTAGTTAAATAACTTTTGAAATTAAGATATAATTCTAAGTCAAAGTATGATATATAAATTATATTTATATAATTTATAAACCATATAAATGTGAAACTCCTCCAACTAAATAAATAAAATTGATATATTGTCTGAAAAATTAATTTTAGATAATATATTCTTAATAGGTATATAAATTTCATTAATAAAAACCCATTACAAAAGTTAGCCCAAAAATCATAGTCAATTTTAAGCTTTTTTTTTTACATATTTTATAATTTTTTTTCAATATTCAAACATAATTTTTAATGTTTTTTTATAGTTATTATTATATATTATTTTGTTAATTTTATAAAGGTAATTTATTATTCTTGAATTTTATAATTATGAAAAATAATTAGATAATAAAAAGTTAAATTCCGGGATATTTTATTAAAATTATTATTACTTCAAGTATTTATGTATTTTTTATAAATAAAATATTTTATTGTTTAACTCAGGGAAACTTTGTACATCAGTATATTTTTTTAGGAATAAGTTTCAGGTTCTTTCTGATGATTTCTTCGCACAAATATGTATCCTAACTGAAGTAAAATCACTAAAATCATTAAAACAAATCTATACATATTTGACTTTATAATAAATAATATTAGACAAACTCTATAATTTAGCTTCAATATTTTATATATAATTCGTTAAAATCAATAGAAATTAAAAATTTAAAAAAACGTTTAAATGATAGGTTAAAATATTCGATTTGGCATTAATCATTGTTCGATAGATTTTTCGATAAAAAATCCACGTAATAATTATCCTGGTCGGCAGAATCTTCGTCGTCGTCGACGCCTGAAGATAAATCATCGAATTCGCAGTAGGCCTTGAAAAAATCGTTTTTCTCCCACGGAGATGACAATTTATCTGTATTATTCTTTATCGCCACCGGCGATTGTGATAATTTTACATAACGTCCTTCGACTAAACGACGAACAGCCGATCTCTTTAATTCCCTTTGAGTTTTATTTTGACGCGCAATCGGTTTTTTTACTTGTATGTAGAGTGACACTAAGTCCTCATCGCTCTGATCAACCATTTCGCTATCAGTTGAATCATCGGACCATTGGTCATCATCATCATCATCATCATCGGTGATATATAAGTGCGTGTTAGTCTGCTCTTCGTCATCTAAACACAATGAATGCACATGACAAGATTAAAAAATTCAGAGAATTAGCTTTCTTTCTAATATGCTAAGAATTTTTCAATATTTTATAAGAAAAACTAGGAAAAAAATCCAGTTGATTTAGATAAAGTAAATAATTTTTTTTTATTAAATGGGAAGTATAAAATAATATATACTCATTTATAAAGTATCTAAATCTTATACAAAAACTTAAAAAATAATTACATAAAATATTGTTTTGTAATAATACTTATTAAAAATATTTTTAATCGAATTATGATTTGAAACATTTGTTCCTTAAAAAAATTTTAAGTTAATAATTATGAGACATATAAATTATAAAAGTCCTTATTTTTAAATAAATGGAATTATTTTATTATATTTACAATAAAAAATCCTTTTTTTATTTTAATTCAAATTTATGCATTTTTTTTACGTCTCCTAATAACATTTTTCAATTGTAATATAATATTTTTTTTATATAAAATTTAAACCATTAAAAAAAAATGAGTTACTTAATGAACATTAATTTGCTTATTAAGTTCATTAAACTAAAAATCAGTTCAATTTCGATCGAAACGAATAACTATAAATGTTAATAATAAATTAATGTCATTCTTCATAATAGAAAATCAATTTGATTTTATAATATTCGACTAACTATTGAAAATATTATAAAAATGATGGTTTCGATTAACATAATGGCTTTGCATATTTTCATCGTAATCTTATGAGTAAATATTCGAGATTGTTATTTTTAATAATTACCTAAGCCCATCTTGTAAACAGAAAGAATGTTCGTGGCAAATTTTCTCGTTAAAACTGC
>NW_026099575.1:24385583-24398037 GCF_025091365.1 Daktulosphaira vitifoliae | reverse complement strand
TTGATCATTGGGACTTGAATAATACATGAAACACTTAACCAAGATGGACTACTAGTATGCTATTATCACTCGTTCGGTTAAAATACATTAATTTTTTCATAGTTGTGAATAAATTATTAACTACAAATGTGATACTCGCTACACTTTACGTTTAAAAGCGGTAGCATTTGAAATAATATCAAATTATAATCTTATGATATTTTATTACAATTACATATTCATTTTATTTTATATTATGAGAGCTTTATCGCATTTATCAATGAAAATAATACGTAACGCATAGCATAACAGTCAATAGTAGAATGATGTGCTGCTCCAAAATAATATTAGGCGGCCGCACATTGGGACCAAAGGCTGANTAATATTAGGCGGCCGCACATTGGGACCAAAGGCTGATTTAGCCGGCCAAAAATACCATTTTTAAATCAACTAATAAAATTTTTTATTTTAGCAAATTTTTTTTATTATATCCTTATAAGGTCATGTACAAAAATTCAAGGCCAAAAATTGATACAGTAATGGTTGAGTGCTATTTAAATATCACAACACTGTATTTTTTTGTTTTTTTTTCTAGGATTTTTATTATTTCTTCAATCATTTTTTCCTGCTTAATTAAAAACCTTAATTTTTTTTTTTTTATTTAAAATGTTTAAAAAGTCATCGGCTTTCAAATTTACTAAGAAAAAATTTTTATTTCTTTTTTTTTTAATTTTAATAATTTTTTACACACAAAAAAATGCAAATACTTATTTTACATTGTTTTTTAAAGAGTTTAACTCGAATTTACGCAATATTACGATTACACCAATACAAGCATGTTGTAGAAGAACTCTTAAGCTACAATAAAAAAAAAAAATTTTTGCGTCAGATTGAATTTGAGCCGTGCAAATAGAATTTCCCTATAATAAACGTGTAAAAATTGTAATTTTAATCATTTCATTGGTTTTATCAGTTCGATCAACTTTATCAGCTTAAAAGTTGTAAAAATTAGATGTAATTAAAATGTCCCTTTTAATTATACAGACTTATGAGAGCAATGTTGCCAGTTTGCTTATGTACTTATTTCTAAAACGCGTAACAGGAAATACACAACTAAGAGGCTATTGAGTAATGTTTTCATTGTACTATACATTTATAGTAGTTTGTTCAATCGATTATTTGAATTTGTCGCTCTTTTTTCTTGATTTGATTGACTTCAGTATTCATTCTCTCAAATAGTTGTCCATCTAATAAACACTAATAAATGAATTTATCACCAATTTGTTGTGCAATTTCCAATTTAATGATTTAGTGTATTAGTGATCAGGTTTGACTATTTTTATCATTGAACATTATTTCACAATTGCACTCTATCAACTATCAGCTATAAAAACTTGCTAAGTTTTGATGTGCTCGTTGCTATCAACCAATTATATTCTTAATTAGATTATTTTATAAGCTAGTTTAATAAATATTTTGCCATTAAAAAAAATAAAATTAAGAAATGGATAATGGTGAACCCAAAGAGTATTTTACCACTACTCAAAAAAAAAACATTTTCAAGATTATAATTATTTTAGGATAAATTAATTGGACAATGATAAATAGATTACTGATAATAATACAATACCCTAAAGCTAAATAAACATATTTTACACAATTTTTATTCAAAAGTTTTAAAAATTTAATAAGTTTCAAAATTTGTAAAAAATAATTAATAATTTTTAATTTAAAAGAATAAAAATAATTTATTGGAGTGCATGACCGATTTTAAGCAACTTCAGCAAATTAAAGGTGTATACACGTGGTGTAGATAATTTATGGGAAGAGGTGGGATAAAAACATAAACCCCTTCCCAATATTTAAATTTAATTTGATTCCATATAAACGTATTTTATAATGGATGATTGCACCCCCACCACCTTTAATTTTTTTTATGTAACAATTAACAAAACCCAGCACAGGGGGTGACGTGGCATAGTTGGATCAAGTATAATAATATCTGACAGCGATTAAAATCACTATAAAAAAAAAACACTTCGATGCAATGCTGTAGACAGTGTTTAATTTTAAAAAATTGGTGTATTATTCCAAAAGCTACATGATCTGCTAGTTCCTTATTAATATCCTGATTAAGATAAAGTATGTCGAATGAAAAAGGGATTATAAAAAAATATTATTATTCATAAATAAATTGTGTTGATCCATACACTTTTAAATAAGTTATAGTATTATAAAGTTAAAAATGTAAAAAATAAAATCAAAAATTTTCACATAAAAATAGCATTTGGTAGCCATGAAGACCAGAGGTCAAATTTTTTTTTCCATAATAAAGTACATTACATACATACAATTCTTTAATATAATATACATAAAAAAGTGTCAGACCTTCCGGAACACTTTAAAAAGTTAAGTTGAAAAAGTAAATTTTTTGTGAAAAAGTTTTCATTTTAAATACCCCCCTAGGGGCAGGTTAAGTGTCAGATTTACAAAAATTATATGCTAAATGATAGGTAAAGACATCTAGCATCTATAAAAAAAAAAAAATTTAGTGATCCATACATTTTCCGAAAAGTTATAAATAGCATTATTAAGTTAAAAATATAAAAAAAAATTATTTTACAAAAATCGTAATTTTTTATTAACTTTGCTGTCTATTTTCACCACAAAGACAAGTCCAGAGGTCAAATTTTTTTTTTTCAAATTAAAGTACATTACATACATAGAAATCTTAATATAAGATACATAAAAAAGTGTCAGACCTTCCGGAACACTTTCAAAAGTTAAGTTGAAAAAGTTCTACTTTCTACATGCATTTTTTAGATTTAAATCCCCCCCGTATATAGAGAAATGGTCTGATTGAAAAAAAAGAATGTCGAATGAAAGATGTATATAAACTACTCCTCATGAAAAAATTGTATTGATCCATACATTTTTTAAAAAGTATAGCATTTTAAAGTAAAAAATGTAAATTATAAAATCGAGAATTTTCACACAAAAATAGCATTCGGTAGCCATTATCACCATAAAGACAAGTCTAGAAGTCAAATTTTTGTTTTTCAAATTAAAGTTTATTACATTAGCTTTAATTTAAGATATATATAAAAGTGTTAGACCTTCCGGAACATTTTCAAAAGTTAATTTTTTGTGAAAAAGTTGTCATTTTAAATCCTCCCCTGTGGGTAGATAAAGGGTCAAATTTACAAATAAATATACCAAATGATAGGTAAAGACATCAAGCGTCTATAAAAAAAATGATATTTATATGTTTATTTTTGAAAAAGTTACGGCAGTTTTTAGTAAAAAAAATTGAAAAAATTTCGAAAATTAGCGATTTTTAAATTTGTAATTTTTTTGGAGGTTTCCTCCATTTACGGGGAACGAGGGAATTTTTTTCAAATTTTGAGGGTAATGTCTTCGACTAGATTCGATTTGTGATCTTTTGACGTATCATTGAAAGACATCGGTTTGGTCAGAGCTGAGAAAAAGTGGTAACAGACACAAAAAAAAAAAACACATCATAGTAAAACCAATACCTTCTCAGCTTCGCATCGAAGCTAATAAAATAATGATGTGCACATAAGCTGATTTAATTTTTCAACTTTTAAGCTATTAAGAAAAAATAATTTATACCTAAATACTAATAACAAATAAGTTATAAATAATTTTGAAAATAAATATAAATTATAAACAATGTAAAATTTATTTAATTTAAAATTAAAAACAATTCCTACCTTTTTTTAGTCATATTTTCATTACTATTATTTAGAGCACGCAAATAACAAATTAACAAAAACAAATAAATTACCTATTATAACTACTAAATTATAAAAAATGAAACAAATTAAAGATAAGATTTATCAAAAAATTTTTCATAGAGTATTACTCTATCGAATTTTGTAATCAACTAGATTCTAATCAATGCATATTTCAATAAGTATCAATGATACTCGGTAGTTTGTTATCATTTGTTGGACCAGAGTTAAAAAAAATTTATCTACAACCACTTTTGGAGTAACTGCTATTCCATTTATTATAACGTCCAGAACGTTATCTTTTTCAAATAACGTTTTCTATGAATACAAAAATGAAAATACAGCTATAATAATAACTGTATTACTCAATAGTAATCACAAATTAATAATAATTTTAAAATTGAATTTTAAATTTGGGGGGGCCGGCCCTGGGCCACATTAAATCTAAGGGGGGCCAGGCCCACCCATGTCTACATGCCTGCCTGGACACCGTAGAAATTATTCGCGTAAGCTATCGCAGTTTTGCGGTGAGCTTTTAAAGTCGCAACGTCTTTATTGAAAACGCTTACAGTCGATAATGAATTACGATTTAATATTAGTTCTTATTGAACCAATATTTTTGTATAATACATCAAAATATTTATTTTTTGAATTGTTTATATTGCGAGTAATCAAGTGGTTTATGATAAACTGATCACCATGTTTACAGAGTGATCAATTAAGGTTAAAACACTCATTTTTTTCGCTAACTATGGAAAATTTTTAATTTTTGGTAAGGAAAATATTGTTTGATTCAAAAAACTCTACTATAAAATGTAGTAAAAACATGATATTTTTCTTCCTTTCAAATTTAAAAAACATTAACTAGATGGGAACCCCTATTTAAAATTTGATATTATGTAAAATTAAAACTATATTAAAAATATTATTAATTTAAAAAAACTAAAAAATATTAAAAATATTAAACTCAAAAGCCACAAAAAAATTAATGAAAAGTCGCGGATACGTATTTCGGAAACAATGTTACCATTATCAACGCTAAACACATACTGACACCCCGACTAGAAAAAACTCCCTTATATACCCCTAGTGACCTTATCACCTAGTGACGTTATCACTAAGTAATATTATCACATTTTGCCAGTTTACACAAGTTTAATAATGAATTTTTCAGTGGGCCAAGATCCCAATTAATTAAATTGTTTTTATTTTTAAACATTTCTATTGCTTCTCTGATATTAAGTTCTTTGTAATTATTTACGTTTTTAATTAGTTTTATGGTTTTAATAGAGTGATTATGTGTCAATAAATGTTCAGCCACTGGAGATTTCTCAATTTCTTGATTTTTAATATTTCTTAAGTGCTCTTTAAACCTGACCCCTATATTTCTTTTTGTTTGTCCTACGTAACATTTATTACAACTTTCACATTGTATTTTATAAATGCCTGATTTCCCCCCTTCATCTACCTTATCTTTAGGGTTACCTAATAAATCTCTTAAATTATTACTCTTAGATGTTACCAAAGTAATACCAAAATTCTTAAATATTTTAGTTAATCCATTTGAGATGCCCGGATAAAATAAAATTGGTGATCTAATTACTTTTTGTTCCCCCTCGCTGGAGAGTGTACTAGCTGCCCTCCTTTCTTTTTTCCACTTTTGTTTTCGGACTAATTTCAAAATTATGTTTTCGTTATACCCATTAAATTTAGCTATTTCTTTTATAACCACCAATTCTTTATCATAATCTATTTTATTCATCGGAATATTAATTAATCTGTAAACCATACTATTAAAAGCTGACAATTTGTGTTGCCAGGTGTGGTTCGATGTGTTCGGAATGTATCTGAACGTGTGTGTGTTTTTCCGATAAATTTCAAAATTTAGTTCCCCCTCTGTTCTTTTAACTAATAAATCCAAAAAAGGCAATTTTCCCTCTATTTCTTGTTCATATGTAAATTTAATCGATGGGTAAAAAGAATTTAAATGTTGTATGAAAACCCCCATATTAAAATCTTTATTTATAACTGCAAAAATATCATCGACATACCTAACCCAAATTTTTGGAAAATCACCATAAGTGTATTTTAAATTTGTTTCAAACCTACTCATAAAAAGTTCTGCTAAAAATGGTGATAGCGGATTTCCCATTGCTGTGCCCTCAGTTTGCTCATAAAATTTATTTTGAAACTGAAAAACATTTTGACTCATACATAACTTTGTTAAATTAATAAGCTCATTTATTTTATCCTGTTCAATGTTTTGGTCCTTTAGCCAGTCTTTAAGAAAATCAATTGTTATATTTATTGGAATATTCGGAAATAAGGCAACTACGTCAAAAGAAATTAACCTGTCATTATTTTGAATGGTATAACTAGATAATTGTTTAACTAAATCAATATTATTTTTAACTGAAAAACTATCGAATTTTTTGAAAGATGAAAATACCCTTACTAGGTGTTTAGCCAAATTGTAAGTCGGAGCATTAATATTCGACACAATAGGTCTCATAGTACTTCCTGGCTTATGTATTTTTGGCAAAGCATATAGTTTAGGTATTTGAGGGTTTGAAATTTTAATGAAAAACCTGAACTTTTCTTCGATTATTAATTTTGAACTATTTATGACGTTTGTAGCCTCCCTTATCATTTTACTTAATGGATTCTTTTTAATTTCTTTATAAGGACCCTCTTGAATCATTCTTGATACTCTTTCATAATAATCTTCTTTTTTTAGTATTACAACAGAATTCCCCTTATCTGCCTTTAAATAAAAACAGTTTTTATTTTTTAAGTCTTTTATGAGTCGTGAATGTTTTTCATTTTTTCCTAAACCCCCTTTATTTATAACAGAATTTTTTTGTAGAAAATTTAAACACTCCCTTCTTGCTAAGTCTTGATTATTAAAATCAACACTTTTAACCCCCATTTCAATTCCTACTAGTAGATCTTCCATTGGAAATTTTTTTGGTAAAAAACTTGTTTTAAGACCCAACTTAAGTATTTCAGTTTCTTCAACGGAAAAAACAATGTTTGTGTAATTTTTAACTAAATCGTCCCCCCAGTTTTTAGAAAATGAAACTACCGGACTCTTATTAAAATTATCTATTTGACCCTTATTTTTGTATTCTGAAAGTAAATTTTGAAATTTTTTATTTAACTTTTCTTTTTTTGTTTTAAATTTATGTTCAACCACTTGGTACATCTTCAGCTCGAAGATGTCCCACTGTGATTGACTCAAAAAATTAGAAAGTTTTAAATGTAATTGATAAGCCCCCATTTCTAATCTACTTCTATTGCGATAATGATTTATTATTTCTAACTTAAGAAATTTCTCCTGAGCGAAATTTATTGACTTGTAAAAATTAATATTATTATTGTTTGACTTACTTGGTAATCTGGCAAACTTCGGAGTCATATGGAACTTAATACATTTTTTGAGAAAAAATATATCAGCTCCAATCAGGCGTACTTTCGTCTTGATTTGCATCAGTTTGTTTAACTCTTTATTATGATCAAAAGGCCCGAACGCCATAATTATTTTTTTTAAATTAATAATATTTTTAATATAGTTTTAATTTTACTTAATTAACTAGCCACAAGTGATCAATTTTTATTATATTTGATATTATGATTGAAAAAAAAAAACCTAGCACAGTGGGGTGGCATAGTTGGGTCCAGTATATATGATATCTGATAGTGATCAAAATGATATCTGACAGTGATCAAAATCACTATCATAAAAAACATTTGGATCCAAATCTGTAGACAGTGTTTAATTTTAAAAAAATAATGGATTATTCTAAAAGCTACATGATCTCCTATTTTATTATTTACATTCTGATTACAAGTTTTATGATTTATAAAAGATAATATATGAATAAATAAATGAATATATATGTATATGTATATCTCCTCTTCTAAAGGTCTTCTTGCCTTGTCGTTTTACCAATGGTATATCCTGGGGAAATTAAGTGCAGTGGTTTCCCGTTGCCTTCTGCACTGGCAACATGGTGTTTTAAACCTATCCGTTTACCTACGGCGGTTGGCGCGACTTAACACTAGACTACTGTCATCAACTAGTGTGACCACCGCGTCACACCATGCCTTTTTTGTAAATACTAATAATATATAAATATAAATAGTACTTATCTTAAAACAAATATAATGATCCATACATTTTTCAAAAAGTTATAGTATTATAAAGTTAAAACTATAAAAAAGAATTTTTTTACAAAAATCGTATTTTTTTTATTAACTTTGACGTCTGTTTTTACCATGAAGACAAAATAAAATCCAACATTTTTTTTTTTCGTGATAAAGTATATTAAATTAGTTATAATTTAAGATATATATAAAAGTGTCAGACTTTTCGGAACACTTTCTAAAGTGAGCTTGAAAAAGATAATTTTTTGTGAAAACGTTGTCATTTTGAATCCTCCCTGTGGGCAAGTAAAAGGTTACATTTCTAAAATCATTATACCAAATGATAGGTAAAGTTATTGTGCATTTGTAAAAAAAAATTATATTGATTTAGTCATTTTTAACAAAGTTATGACAGTTTTAAGGAAAATAAATTGAAAAAAGTCGAAAATTTGCGATTTTTAAATTAGTAATTTTTTTGGAGATTTTACGGAAAAAGAGGGAATTTTTTTGAACTTTTGAGGGTAATATTTCCGATTAGATATGATTTGTGATCTTTTGATGTATTGTTTAAAGAAATCTTATCGGTGATAGCTAATTGCTAATAATATCAATTATACCATTATAACAAACGATAACGACGAGCATACACGTAGTTAATTGTAAAAATACGAATATTTTACTGTATGGAAGGAAGGCGTGGTCGTCACAGATACGGAAAACAACGCTATCTCTGGAGCGTTAAATACGTTTTACGTTCTGTGTGGCGTCCTCTTAACAAATATTTTAAAATTCCAAAAAAAAAAAAAAATGGTCAAATAAAAAAAAAAAGTACTATTTATTTAACATAAATATTAATTCCACGTTAAAGAGAATACTTGTATTTTTAAAGTATGAACGACGATCCTAATCGTAATACCATAGATTAAATCTATGGTAATACTTTCTATCAGTGTAAATCATACCAGTTATATTATCAATTATGTTATCAGAATTATATTATCTTCCTTTTTTTTCATTCTTAACCAATCCCAAAGTTGAACTCACGTATATAATAATTTTCAGATTTCTATATTTAACATTATGTGCAATGTAAAATTAAAAAAATGAAAACTTAANTTCTATATTTAACTTTATGTGCAATGTAAAATTAAAAAAATGAAAACTTAAAATAATTTCTAGAATAGCCAATTTTTAATTATTGGAAATTGTGTAGATATGTTTAATTTATTATTTTACTATAATGTTTAGTGCCACATTTTTTTTTTAAATTTAGAAGAAATAAAATTTATAAAACAATTTTTTGGTTGTTAAAAAATTCATGTTATCTTCATACAACTTCTGTTATTAGAAGTAAATATAATTCTAAAGGACCTCCCTGGCGTATATTATTTTTTGGGAATGATGATTTTTCTGCTAAAAGCCTTCAATTATTGTCTGCTAAAATGTAATCATCCTTTAATATTTTTATCATAAAATTTTATTATGTTTCAGTAATAATATTGTGTTCTATATAGGAAAACACAAACTATCATTTCTAAGTTAGATGTAGTTACAACTTCAAAAGGGCGAGGAATTAATATTAGAAATATAGCTAAAGAAGAAAAATTAGTTACATTAGAGTGGCCTGTGAGTAAAGTACAATTAGAAAAACAATATGATATTGGGGTTGTTGTGTCATTTGGTAGTTTAATACCTGAAGACATAATTAACACATACTGAACCCAACGCCGATTAAAAATTTAATTAAATTTGTTTAATAATAAATTAAACATAATTAAAATTAATTATGTTTTAAAACATAATTAATTTTAAGTAATTGACAATAGCTTTATTTAATGAATATATTAATACGGTTTTTAACATTATATTAATTACATTTTATATTCAAAATAACACATCTTATTAAACAAATTTAATAATTATTGGCCAATTTTAAAACATTTTTTGTTATATTAATTGGCTTAAATAAAAAGTAAACAAGACTTTTTTTGCTTAAATAAGAGCAATATTGTCGTTTAAATCGACACCGTTTGGTGATTTTATGCTTAAGTTTTGTTCCGTGATAAATTAGTCAGCATATATATTAAAAAATCTTTAAATCTTATATTTTTCTCTAAGTATAACTTAAAAATTTCAAGTTTTGAGAGCATACATTTATAAAAAAATGGATTCAGATTTGTATTTCGTGATAATGACGTTGGTAATATATTTTATAATTCCGATTCAAGTAATAAAAGATATTATGTATATTGCCCTGGCAGTTGTGTCACTTCGGACATTTTTGGAGATGAAACTTTCTGAGAAGAAAAATACTTTAACTAAAACAGTAGAACCTCTAACGAATACTCGCACGGATTTGACTACACATCCTATTAATTTGGAGTTACCTACTATGACAAATAATTCAATTTTAGAACAATCACCTAGCGAAGATAAAATTACACGAACTCCGATTATTGAAAACGAAAAAAAGCCCTCTAAAACATCTATAAAGAAAATTACAATAAATGATAATTCATTGAACATAAACAATACATCGTCAAAAAATAATTTTTCAACTTNAACATGGACAAAACATCGTCAAAAAAAAATCTTTCAACTCTACCGTCTAAAATATTTCCAGAAAATAATATTACAACACATTACACTAACAATTCATTATTCAATAACGAAATTGAATCTGTTAAAAACCTAAACTCAGAAATTATTACACAAATTGAAAAAGAACCCACCAACACATCTACAGACACTTCCGTATTGGCTAATAATTATTTTAACACGGACATGTCACAGTCTCCAAACAATCTTCTAACTCAACCGTTTAAAATATGTTCGGGAAATATTAAAGAATCACCTCATGAAAACAACACTTTTATATTACTGTCAAAAAGGAATTTTGAAAATGAATCTAACAAAAATTCAGATACCAAAACTAAGACATCGTATAATTTTTCTACGGTATCTAAATCAGCCACTAAAGTGAGTAATATTCACTAAGTATTTAAACAATTAATATGCATTTTTCAACCATCAACAAATTGCTGTTGTTATATTATAAATAGTTGTTTGATAATTTCATTCTAATTAATTTTTTTATAGCAAGGAATTCTTAAAAAAATTGAAAATTATGATAATAATTCAGCAAAAAATATAGCCAATATTAGATTAATAGATACATATCAAGAGAAGTCTGTACGATTTCATAAAAATACTGAAGTGAAACACTTTAAGTATGTTTTAAATTGAAAAAAAATTAATTATTATTTTCATATAATAAAAATTGATCACTTGTTGCTAATACTATATTTTAAATTAGAATTATAAAAAATATCAATTTAGAACTAAAAAATATTTAACTCAGAAAGCCACAAAAATACTAATAGAGGTGTATAAGCATGTTTTTTCAATCGGTGTTGGTTTCAGTATGTGTTAAGCATTAGTAATGATTATATTTTTTCCGAAATACATATTCGCATTTTTTTTGTAATTTGTATGGCTTTTTAAGTTAAATATTTTTAGGATTACTAGTTTTAAATAATATTTTCAATTTTTTAATTTTAGTTTAAACTATTTGATTAATATTTGTATATCGATTAGTAATAAGACCAAATCAAATTTTTGTTATTAAACCCAATTTTTAAAAAATTAGATTTTTTCTAGTTATTCTTTTTGTAATTTCAAATTTACGGCATTAAAGAAAAGAAATACTTTATGTTATAACTTAGTTAAAGATCTAATTTTTATTTTATTTTTTAGCTGTAATTTGAGTTTAACAAAACAAGTAAAAAAATATCAATGGCGTCGCCAAAATTATAATTGGACGAAGTATTAAATAAACTTATAGCCAAAATGAAGTAATTAAGTAATTACATTAAATCAATAAAAATTTGCTGTATTTTTTGATATTAATTTCTTATTGTTTTAAAAGTATCTTTATATTTTTATCCTTTTTTATGAATGTCCAATTTTGTTTTTATAATAAACACATATGATACAGGAAAACTACATTTTATTAATAATTTAAATTTTTGGTAAAGTTAAGTAGAGTAGCTAGAGTAGCAAGGGTCGCCACCACCTAGGCGAGGTGTCACACCTATCAGATATGATTACCGGACCATAGGTGGAATTTAATTTTAAGTTAATTAAAAGTACAATCTAAGTTAATATGTCGTTATATGTATAAATTACTATAATGCCTCGTAGTTTATAGAACACAATTAAGACAATCAAAGTTGTATGTGGTTGATATGTAAAACATACCGTAGCCCGTGTCTAGATTAAGGAATAGGAATGAAATACACGCGAGTAATTAAGTTACTCGCGCAATAAAATAAATATTACAATTGAAATTAATAAGGAAATTTAATTTAATTGTTAAAAAAAGAAAATTAAGTTAAACATGGACAAAAATGCGAATGCATCAAAAACCATGTCTACAAATAAAGGCAATACAAATAAAATAAAATATTTAAACAAATAATATTACAAACATCACGGACGGTATTGGAACACATCCGTTAATGTTAACAGGAAATTAATGAAGAACACCAGGAGCGGTCTGGACACTCGCTCCT
>NW_026099575.1:24374922-24385308 GCF_025091365.1 Daktulosphaira vitifoliae | reverse complement strand
AAAAAAAAAAAAATGTCGAGACTAAATCAATTGTTTATTTTTAATTAATAAAAACTCAGCACAGTGGTGACGTGCATAGTTGGACTCAGTATAGATATCTGACAATGATTAAAATCACTATAAAAAAAAACGCTTCGATGCAAATTATTAGATAGTGTTTAATTTTAAAAAATTGGTGGATTATTCCAAAAGCTACATGATCTGCTATTTCCTTATTAATATCCTGATTAAGATAAAGTATGTCAAATGAAAAAGGGATTATTAAAAAATATTATTTCTCATAAAAAAATAGTGTTCATCCATACATTTAAAAAATATCGTATTCATCCATTTATTTTTAAAAAAAGTTATAGAAATATAAAATTCAAAAAATTAAATATGAAATTAATATTTTCAACACAAAAAAAAACTACAGATGTATATGCACAATTGAAACATTTAAATTTTACACAAGGTAATGGGAATATTTTTACTAACAATGAAAATATATTACTTTAATAATATCTGGTCCAGTAAAAAAGGTAAAATCATAATTTTTTAGCGGATTTTACTCATTTAAGTGAAATGAGAAAAATATATTTAATTATTTAGGGTATTGTCTTCAACAATGTCCCGTGAGAGCTAAGAAAAAGTAGTAACAGACCATAAAAAGAAATAAAATAATCTATCATGATAAAATTAATACCTTCTTGGCTTCTCATCAAACCTATAAAAAGTGATTTAATTACAATTTTATGATTAATTTAAACAAATTATTAGATCTTTAATGATTTTATTTTAATTACGAAATAGTTGNACATTTTAATTACGAAATACTTCTCTACATTCTTAACATTTTTTAGAAACTTTAAAGAAATAATACACCACATTGGTTAACATATAAACAGGAACAATTGTGTATAATAAGTACAAATAATTAGTACTTAAATATAACAATAATTTTAAATAATAATAAATAATAATAATTTCAAAAAATTTCTAACAATATAAAAAATCATCTACAATAAAATATCTTTTGAAATTTTTTTTTTCTAAATACATTATAAGTACATCTTTCATTTGACATACTTTTTATTAAAATTGGACAATTTCCCCATATATAGGAGACGTTCAAAACATGAAACATTGTATAAAAAATAGAACTTTTTCAATTTAACTTTTGAAAATGTTCCGGAAATACTGCGTCCTTTAAACATATATAAAATTAAAGCTTATTTTATGTACTATAAAATGAAAAAAAAAAATTTGTCCCGACGACCTATCTTCTATGCGCAAATGGCTACCATATTCAAAAATATGCTATTTTTCTATTAAAAATCTAGGTTTTGTATTTTATTTTATTTTAAAATATCTTATTAGGAGAATATATTGACTTTCATGAATATTATATAATTTATAAGGGGATTACATTGATTTATATATTATTTCAATCTAAATGACATAGTATAAAAAATTAATCATATTTAAATTTTTTTGTTTCTTTGAAGTCGAGAAAAATAAGTTTAAAATTTGAACTAGCTAAATTTCCATTTTTATTAAGTGACGAATGAGACGTACGGTTTTTGAAACGGTAACACTTGGGTCTTTCACGACTTAGGCACTGAATTTTTTTTTTAATTCTTTTTGAGTTAAAAAAAAATGTTTAACTCATTTGATTTTTATCTCATTTAGATTCAATAACTTCAATAAATATCAAGGATTCCATTACTGTAGTCTCCTCTCGTGAGAAGAAATTCATATTAATATTATTTTACTATGTGGTTTTTTTTTTGTAGCTATCATTTATATTTACAGCTCTCATTTGACCTACTTTTTTGACAAATTTTATTTTTTTAAATAAAACACTATCTACAGATTTGCATCGAATCGTTTTTTATGATAGTGATTTTAATCACTGTCAAATATCATCTATACTGAACCCAACTATGCCACGACCCCACTGTGCTATCGTTTTATTTTATTATATTTAATTTGACAATTTTTTACACCTATAACTAGCGGTATTATATTTAAAGTTGCACCCCCACAACCAGCACCCACGAGCCGCCACTGATAACAATAATACAGTAAGATTAATGACTAAGACGTATATATGAATGCGGGCGAATTCAGATTCGGAATACACAATAAGGCCACATGTGTGACGGATTGAAGTTACAGGTAAACTGGTTTACATAGTTGCCGACGTGTCTCGCGGTGCTTAATCCCCTGACCTGTCCTGTCTACCGACCGCCGGACAAGACAAACATAATATTGTATAAAGTGCTAATTGTATGTTTACAGTTGAGTCAGAACTCATCAGTAAATTTGGATACATCCTTAAGCATTTCAAGTGTGCGACGGTAAAAAGCTGATAATCACCACTCGATAACATGCTAATAAATCATAACGATAAAAATAGTGAGCTATTTCAGGCTGTGTCATGATATCGCAACAACAAAATGTTATTTATTTATTTACGCTCAAGTTAAAACCATACATCGCAAACGTTAATATTATATTGTTATGCAAAAAAAAAAAAATGCACTAGTGCGATTTATATATTGATTAATATATTTAAAAATACTTTCATAAAAAGTGTACAAAAGTTTTTAAAAGTATAACTGGAAAGGTGACCTATAAAAAAAAAAAGTGTCGAAGTTCACGTAGACACCTTGTGCGAATATCTTAAATAAGACCTTAATTAAGTCGGAGTAAAAATGTAGCACAAAAANTTCACGTAGACACCTTGTGCGAATATTTTAAATAAGACCTTAATTAAGTCGGAGTAAAAATGTACAAAATGCATGACAAATATAATATTACATATACATATTATGTTAGTTTTATCACATTATTTATAGTTTAGATTTACATTTTTAATTAAATAATTTATTAAGCTAATAGTATTTATATTTTTTTGATTCAATAATTTAATAATAACTCATGCATAAGTAATGTCAAATTTTTTGAAATATTAATTTTTATTTTCGCATAAGAATCTATTGAAAATTTTTTTATTAGAGAAATTGTAAGAATAAGGTATAACTTTTTGATAGCGAAATTGTATACTTAAAAATGACCATAATTTAATAATAACTTTTCCTACAAGTCTGAATCTAAATTAGTTATAAAAAGATTTTTTCTGTTTGCAAAAAATAACATCATAGAGCTAAGGTTGTTTTCAAATCCATAAGAAAGTTTTTTTTTTTATAACATTCTAAAATAATATCGATTGTAATATTTTCCCAACTATTAAATAGATGATTTCTGATAATGATTATCAGAGATATGTAAACATTGCAACTAATAAGGGGGTGATCCGNAACATTGTAACTAATAAGGGGGTGATCCGTAGTCCTTCTTCTGAAAAGAGCCGTTCTCAAAGCCTACATTTCTTGTTATGTTGAATTTGTGAAATATATTAATAAGAAAAGTTTCATGTTTAATTTCTATATTAACCCTCTCTTGTAAATGAATTTACACTTGATATAAACAGTCAATTTAAGTTACTAACAAAATAAACAATAATGAACAACAGTATAGAACTATTACAATATTATGAACACACATACATCACAGTATCAGAATTTAACAACAACAAGATATTAACATGTTTAATAATTTCATAATTAAAAATAAGTTTAAAAGTAAAAGTTCTGAGGATTATAATAAAGACAACAAATTTTTTATAGAAAATTATTTTATAAGATATTAATGAGTTTAAACAAATTTTATAATTTTGGTTTTTAAAAAAGTAACAACAGCTAAATGTACGGACAATTTAACATTAGTAATCATTTTAATATTTAACAGAAATAGTAAATTACTGTGCTTCAATTATTACATAACATATATTGCCGAAAAATTCATTTTTTCCCCATTATTTCATAGCCTGTCAAATAAGAATAAAACTATATTTTTTAATGTTTACACATTGTTAGTTATGATTTTGGATTTTTTAATTTTTATTATTGAAACTATCAAATTAAAGAGCAACAACGAATTTAGTAACTTGTATTTTAACCCTTATATGATAAAGTAGGTTTTCATTCAAAATCAATAGAAAAAGACATTTTTCAAAATTTCATAAACCACAATCCACATTTAATATCACTTCTAAGATGTAATTGATCTTGCAATAAGCTGATCTAATAGAAGTAAATAATTTATTTATTATTTTATAGTTCGTTTTGCAAAAACATAGCTAAATATACTTTTATAAAAATTAGCATTTAATTTCCTGAAATAATAATCGAATAAATACTAGTAAGAGTTCATTTTAAAAACATCAATTTATATCAAAATTTATTGGGACCAACATGTTAGGAAACAAAAAATATATTTTATAAAAATGATTATTATAAGGGCATACCTTCTTTATTTCTTTGAACAATATTACATTTTAATTCCTTTGATAATGTGTCATCAAATGAGAATACTTGTAATTTTAGAGAAAAATAATAGTATGTCCAACGTTCTTCTTCATATAATCTTTCTAGGACAGTTTCTATACTCTTAGATTTAGAATTTATCTCCCTTAAAATTATTTTGCATTGTTCTTCATCGAATATATTGGGGTTATCCACTCCAATGTCGAAATAAATTAAATTTAATTCCATAGCTTCAAAACATCTCTTATAAAGTTGATCTATCATTTTAGATTTTAATTTTAAAAAATTTTGTGAATTTGCTAATTTTATTATATCTTGAAAAAACGTATTGGTATTGATTAAATGATTTTCAACACTTTTTGGTAAATTTATCCTCATGTGATAAATTATATTTTTAATATTCACTGCTGCTTCTTTCAACATTACTTCAAAAATTTGGACTCTTGAAATTACTTTACTTTCATTTGTATCATTACCGAAAATTATTTTTTTCAATAAAAGTGTAAATTTGGCAACGCAGTAGTAAACAGGATAAACTGTTGCAGCTACTATTTGACGTTGGAATGATTCTACACAGTCAACATCAAATGTGTGTTTAATCATGTCAAATAATACTGCCATGTTTGGATATTCACCATTTTCCAATTTTTCATTAATCCGAACATCAATTATTTCATTTAATTTATCTCTTTTACTTACATCAAATAAACTGGAAAACAACATTTCAATAGGGTGATAGGAAGTATTTTTCATTATTTCATCTTCGATTTTAATTTTAAAATGAAATCTTAAATTGATTTCAGTATCACTAACTCTATTCATTGTTTCATCGATGTTATTTTCCATAAATATAGTTTCAATCCATAACTTCTTAGGTAATAAATTATTAATAATCTTATGACTGACTTCATTTTCATCTATAAATTCGTTTCGAATGACAATGTCAGGGAAATTTATTTGATTACCTTCATAACATGCATCTAAAACGTTTTGTTTTAGTTGTGCAATTAAATTTGGATAAATTTTCTTAAATTCATCTATAAAAATTTCATGATTACTTAATTCTCTAGTTTGATATGTTACATTTTGATATGTTTGCAATAGTAAGGTATTGAAAAGATTATTCAAGTAAAAATTTGTAAACAATAATCCTTGCGAGTTTTTGAATGCATTTGTAGACCATGACTTTATTGTTTTTTCTATTTCATTTCTTTTTTGACAATGTTCATCTTCTATTTGTTGAAGCATTGTTACTACAATTGGGCCCAAGAATTGAAGACCCAATGAAAAATTTTCAATTAAAATTGGATTGGGTGTATTAAGTGATACAATTTTGTTGAAATACATAACTTTGGCGTTCAAATTATATAATAAATACTTACTATAATAGCAATCGAGATATATTTCACTCGAAATTATACTATAGAAACATGATAGTATTAAAAAAATAAATACTAAAAATTTACTTACCATTTTAGTAGTTTAAAACAGTTTTATTGCAAACGCGATAATAGATATTTGAAAAACAAAAATTTAATATTTTTCTTCTTATATATACATATATTTATTGCCAAAATATATGTATTCATAAAATTGATAAAAACATGTGTGTAATAATTTAACTTGGTATTAATAAATAAATATATAAATCATTTTTTCTTCCTATATGAGAATCGCGTTTTCAAATTAAATTACTAGCTTAATGTTCATAAATGAGATAATTATTTGAATACTTACAATTCTTTTAAACTTATGTCGCAAATGAGGTTCTTAGAATGTGTGTGATTTTAAAAAATGAGTTTGTTTTACAGTACAGAGTGATCAGTTTATCATACAGTGTAATTGGCTAACGATGTCTCACATAATATCTTTAAAAATACAAGTTTTATAAACAAATTTATTTTTTAATCATTATGGACCTTTGATAAGCTGTTTAGCAAGAAAAATTAAATATCTATCATCATCCCTTATACACAGAATTTGTATTAACTTCAGATTTTCAAATAGCAACTCCTATTATATTTATATATTTTTGTTCGTCATAAAAAGAAAAAAATATTTAGCAAAATAAATAAAGAATTATGAATTTTAAATAAGTTATGCTACTTTAAAATGTACGATATTTTCTGAAAAAATTTCAGTAGTTTTTCCAACGCCGTCACATTATTATTTTATGTTGAGCTACAGGTTTACTGTGTCAATGCATATAGTCATATAGCGCTTATCGATTTACGTCCTATTACGTTGGAGTCTATTATAATTTTATCTTCATAAGCCCTAAACTTTATAGAGTCGTGGGCACTTAATATAAAATAAAAAAAAATATTTTTTTTATTGAACTAAATTTAATGGTGTAAAAAAAAATTGGGTTGCCATTTGAAAATATGAAATTGATACAAGTTTTAAGCATAAAGGATAATGGTAGAAATTTAAATTGTTTTTTGAAACACCTCATCAAGGATTCATAATGATTAAAAAAATATTGTTTATAACACTTGTATATTTTAAGATATTACGTGAGACAAAGTTAGCCAATCACTTTGTATACCTTTCGATTACTAACAAAATAAATACAATATTGCAAAAATTATTTTTTATTTTATTTGGTTATATATATTTTTTGATTAATCAACTTATAAATACTTTCTAGGAACATCTCTTATAACATAAAAAGGTGTCAACTTTATTTTTTTTAATGGTAACATTCATATTTAACTGGCTTAAGAAATAATCTAATTAAGAAAATGATTGGGCGATAACAATTTTTGGATTGGTACTTTGGAAGTTATTAACAGTATTAAGTTAAAATTCGAAGTGCAGAGTGGGTGCTGCTATTTTTATCATTAGTCGTTGTTGTGGGGATATCAACTTCTAGTTGACATCCAAACAACAACCATTTAAGTTATAAGGGATAATGCTAAAAAGTCATTATTAGCTGATAAATTTTATGCAACTATACTGTATAGTGACTCAAAAATAAATATAATATTTACACCGTGTGGTTTGGTATGACCATGAGGATGTTGAGTTACTACATATTCATTAAAAAAAATAATATAATATAATTTTCTCTCTGTGTATGAGTACGAATGTTTTATGAAAAGATATACAATATAGAAAGTGATGTGTGAAAATTTATTAATATAGTAATAATTTGAAATAGAAATTATCGGAATTATTATCATACTAGTACTTAGTACATAATATCAATAATGATACTCTTACCAATAGTTATTTCAGCTTGTGTTGACTGTAAGTCGTTCCAATAAATTTCTTGAGTCGTATAAGAACCACAAATAGGTTCTTTATCTTCGCAAGAAAGTCTTTATTTGTATTGACCACATAGATAACACACTGAAAGATTGGACTAATCTGGTTAAGTTCGTATAAACGTTATCCATTTTGTTTATTTAAACGTTATTTTATTCTAGTGATCGCTTAATTTTTCTGATTCTCTACTTAATTTACGTACTGATTATACTGAACTTTTAAACCTTATAAATTTTCTGTGAAATTTAAGTTAACCTTTGTGATGTTTGAAATAAGGTTGACATAAATGTACTTATTTTTAGCTTCGATGCGAAGCTGAGAAGGTATTGGTTTTACTATGATGTGTTTTTTTTTATTTTTTTGTGTCTGTTACCACTTTTTCTCAGCTCTCACCGATCCGATTTCTTTCAATGATACGTCAAAAGATCACAAATTGTATCTAGTCGAAGACATTACCCTCAAAAATTGAAAAAATTTCCCTCGTTCCGCGTAAATGGGGGAAATCTCCAAAAAAATTACAAATTTAAAAATCGCTAATTTTTGAAATTTTTGAAATTTTTTTTACTAAAAACTTTTTCAAAAAATAAACATATCAATATTATTTTTTTTTTATAAATGCTTGATGTCTTTACCTATCATTTGGTATATATTTTTTGTAAATCTGACCATTTATCTGCTCACAGGAGGGGATTTAAAATGACAACTTTTTCAACTTAATTTTTTAAAATGTTTCGGAAGGTCTGTGCCCTTTTGTATTAAAGTCAACCCATGTATATATGTAAGATGTGTTGCGACATTTTACTATACCCGAGTAGCATTATTTTGGTTCACGGTCGGTTCAAGCGACCCATGAGTGCTGGGAGAGTTCAATGTTCAATAATGAACCGTATAATTTTATATAAGTTCTAGGAAAGTTCAACGTTCAATAAATAACCGAGCAATTTTTAAAAAGGTCTGAGACCGTTCAATGTTCAAAATAATCGTACGGATTCATCAAAGTTCTTTGATTATAATTCTTTCATTATAATGAAAGAATCGTTATAACGGTTATAGCCGTTCCCTGTTCACTCTCACATATATATTTAACTGAAAAGTTCAATAAAATGTAAGTACATTTAATTTAAATTTAGGAGTAAAATAATAAATAGTTATTTTAATTAATTTTAATAATATCATATATTATTTTTTTTAAAGATAATCATACATTTTAGTAACTACATTTATTGTAATTGTAATAGATACATGTGGTAAATTATATATTAAATTTTCGCATTTTGTATTATGATTAATTATAATTATAATACAAAATTATTTATTTTAATTTAGTACCATCGTTAGTTATGTTGTTATTAAGTTATTAACGGACACCTCAAGATTTTCCATGAGCTTAAAATGTTGAACATTTTTAATTATACATCATTGTCGTTTACATCATATCCTTAGCCTTTATCCCAACTATTTGGGAACGGCTCTAGCTTATTTTTAATTGTCTTATTTATTGATTTTTATTCATACATGTGAAACAAATTACTTCTGTATTTCAATATTTAAAATGGTACATTTTATATATTTCTCAACATTGTATACATTGAAATACCATCTCATAAATAACTGTTGATTTTTAATGAAAATCCCTCTATTGTGCTACTCAATAATTTAAATTTATCAAACATTTTAAGTTAAAAATAATTGAATCTATTTGAAAGAGAATTATATTTCAATACTTCAAATTTTAAATAAATGAAAAGTATTAAGCTTAAGGTTTTCACCGTTTAACAATTAACAAGGTTTTACATTAAACAAGATTTTCATCCGACTCATATTTGTAATTATTTGTAACATTTATACAATTAAATCAACAAGATTTTTATACAAATCAACCAATAAAGGGCACATTTTAATCTATGAGGTACAGGCTTACATGTAACCTAAGCAATTTTAAGATATAAATAAAACTATTCACAGTGGTTTTCCTTAAATAAAAAACAAATCTATATATCTAGGTCGTCTAAAATACCCAATATACAAAACACAATTATTTTATAACTTAAATAATAACAAAATCCAGCACAGGGGGGTCGCGGCACAGTGGTGACGTGGCATAGTTGGATCAAGTATAATGATATCTAACAGTGATTAAAATCACTATCAAAAATAAACGCTTCGATGCAAATCTTTAGATAGTGTTTAATTTTAAAAAAATTGGTGTTTTATTCCAAAAGCTACTTGATCTGCTGGTTCCTTATTAATATCTCGATNTTAAGTTGAAAAAGTTTTACTTTCTATATGCATTTTTTATATTTGAAGCCCCCCCATATATAGGGAAATAGTCTGATTTAAAAAAAAAGTATATCCAATGAAAGATGTATATAAATACTACTTCTCATGAAAAAATTGTATTGATCCATACTTTTTTTAAAAAGTTATAGCACTTTAAAGTAAAAAATGTAAATTATAAAATCGAGAATTTTCACACAAAAATAGCATTCGGTAGCCGTTTTCACCATGAAGATAAAATAAAGTCCGAAATTTTTTTTTTGTATAACAAAAGATATTACATTAGCTTTAATTTAAGATATATATAAAAGTGTCAGACCTTCCGGAACATTTTCAAAAGTTAAGTTGAAAAAGTAAATTTTTTGTGAAAAAGTTGTCATTTTAAATCCCCCCCTGTGGGCAGGTAAAGGGTCAGATATAAAATAAATATATACCAAATGATAGGTAAAGACATCATGCATCTATA
>NW_026099575.1:24359382-24374154 GCF_025091365.1 Daktulosphaira vitifoliae | reverse complement strand
AAAAAAAAAAAAAAAAAACACATCTTAGTAAAACCAATACCTTCTCAGCTTCCCATCGAAGCTAAAATGCAAATAATAATTAAACCTATAAGGTAGTGAAACCCTAAAGTTATTTTCGATTTATTAAAGTCGTTAAAATTAATTCAAATCTCCTGTTATTTACTTTTATCAGAATTATTATGTCATTAATTCAATTATTAATTATATTGTTAAACTATATTATATATTCAACTTAATAAATTTTTATGTTGATTATAATCGCATGGCATGATGTTTTTTGTTAATAACTAAATGGAAATAGCAATTTCACATGGGCAAAATTTTTAATAGTTGCAAGAGAATAAATCCAAACGTTGATATTTTATTTCATACAGATTAAATTTTACATGCATAAATATTCTGTTAACTGATATCAAATTTATTCCACTTGAACTTTCATAAAAAATCTCTATCATTTGTAAAGTAATGTAATAAATAAACAAACAAATACAAAAAGTTTTTCTTCAAAATATCTTTAAAATATATATACAGAGTGATTTTTTTTATCATAACCCACTCAATTACTTGCAGAATAATAATAATTTAAACATTTTTTTTTTATTATCTTTAGTTACACATTATTCTTGAATTTTTAACTATGTAATACTTTTTAAGTTCATCCCTTATGCCTTGGAGGGGGGTCAACTTTGTTGTTTTAAATGGTAACACATATTTTTAATTTAATAAAATGTTTGAGTTTTTAATTTAATAGTAAATGGCATTTGAATTTTTAATATAACTTTATTAGCTTATTAGATATAAACATTTAAAGTTTCAAAATTTTGAGTTAATATACATGTATAATACACATGGGATTGTAAATACAGGTAGCTAATTGGATTTTTATGACATTGCTGTCTCAGTCACGGATTGTTTATTATCAATTATGATTATCAATAGATATACTTTCTGTATTGTCAGTTAGTGTATTTAGAAACTCATAACAATGTGCCTTAGTACAATTGATAATAACAATGCTGTGTAACTGCTAATATCGATGTTATAAAAAATCAATTAGCTACTTATATTTGTAATCCCTTGTGTATTATACCTGTATATTAATTCAAAAATTTGAAACTTTAAATGATTATATCTAATAAACGAATTAAGTTATATTAAAAATTCAAATGCCATTTACTATTAAATTAAAAACTCAAACATTTTATTAAATTAAAAATATGTGTTACCATTTAAAAAAACAAAGTTGACCCCCTTCCAAGGCATAAGGGATGAACTTAAAAAGTATTACATAGTTAAAAATTTAAGAATAATGTGTAACTAAAGATAATAAAAAAAAAATGTTTAAATTATTATTATTCTGCAAGTAATTGAGTGGGTTATGATAAAAAATCAAAATATATATATATTGATAATTCTCTGTAATAAATTCTTAAAATATTGTATTCTTTGACCAATAATACAATTAAAATAAATAAGTATTGTTTATACTAAATTTATTTATAATTGGCTTATACATTTTTTTAATGAATTTTTACAATTAAGTTTCCTTGACAATTAGATGTAAATGTTGATTTTATCGACATTTCAGTTCACTTCGTTTTTTCCCGTGAAAAATAAACTATCGTCTTGTGTAATTATTAAGATTTATTTAATTAGTTACTGATATGGCAAGTGAAAAAAATATTTTTGGTCAAGCAAATGAATCAAACTTACATAAGGTCATACGCAGAGTTGAAGAAATATGGAATCGTCGTTTCATGCATTCCAATTGTGTTTTAAATAATACAAATAAAGGACAAATATCAAAAAAGTCAACTAAAGATGGAAGAATTATCTGTAAACACTATTAAGATTAATAATTAAACTAACTATTTCGAATAGAGAAAAAGTTTTTTAATATAAAATATAAGAAAAATTAATAATAAGTTCTCTTATTCATATATAACAATAATTCAGTCGCTTTACTTTAATTTAACTATTTTAATATTAAAAACCTTTTTCGAAATTGATTATTTAATTAATAATTATTAAAATTATATTAAATTTGCAGCAATTATTAATAAAAATATTTATCCTATAAAAAATTCCATTATTCCAAAAAAACGCACGTATCGAAAAACGAATAAAAATGATAAAATTATTCCAGAAAAATTGGTAACTATAATTATATTAATATATTTATTCGATTTAGCTATGTTATTGGGGTTTGTCTGATTCAAAAATATAAAATAAACTATCAACCCCCTTAATATAAATGCGGTAACATAATGTTTAATATTATTCTGCTATTTTTTCTATTAGATTTTTATGGGAAATTCAATTTTTATCGAAGATAATAATATAATATTAAGTATAGTTTATTTGTTTATTTAAATATCTCTTTGGTTACCTAGAATATGATGCAGCAAAGAGAATTCGGAACACTTTTTCAGAATGAAAAATCTGAAAAATATAAAAATGAAATTTTAAATTCAACAGAAAAAAAAAATATAGCAATTTCAAAAGACAATCCGCTATTAATATCAGCTGATTTGTTAGAAAAGGTATATTTTATTATGCTTTATTTCAATAAAAAGATTTTAGGGTATACCCTAAACCATTTTTTGGACTTAAAGCAGATTTCTTAAATAAATTTATCATATAATTAAATATATTTTTATGATCCGTTAAGAGTTTTCATAAGAAAAATTTGGAACGCAAAAAATCCGAAATAAAAAAACAACTTTTTGAGATATCTTCTAATACTACTGCTCGACCAAATTTAAAAAGAAATTCATCCGAAGAAGATGAAAAAGTCATAAAAAGTATACAACTTTTAAAATATAATTCATTTTTAAAAAATATGAAGTTTTGATTTTTGAAACAAATATGTAATATTTTTAAACATAAATTATTTTAGAGCCAAAAGTTAGTTCTAATCCTTTGACCTTAAATACGCCGAATGACGTAAATTTACTTGCTCTGTCCACTATTGAAGTAATAAAAGTATCAGAGAAAGAAAAAGGTAATTAGTTATTTAATCTATTTATTTTATGTAAAATTAAATAAAAAAAAAATATTTATTAAACATAATTAATTATAATAATACGAGTTAAATTAATATAACTTCTGCAGAGGCGTGTCATTAAGGGGGTCCATTTAAACAAAAGTAATTATACGTGTTTAATTTCATATTCCAAAACCTTAAATAAACCTAACTAATTATAAACTGTTCAACAAAGTTTTTTATTAATTTTATGAAAAATGTTTAAATATGGTTACATTTGCAGAAGTTATACAAGATCAGAACACAAAATCTCTTGATCAGTATAATGCACCTTCATTTAAATCGCCCACATCATGGTATACTTCAGACACAATTAATGAGTACATTAAAATGATAGTAAAACGGTCAGAAGGTGAAGTTTATGCAGTTGTCACTGATTTTATTGTAGCGTATCTTCGAGGAGGTTATCCAGCTGTAAGAAGATGGATAAAAAAAGATATTCACACAATAAAATTACTTTTTGTGCCCATGAATGTATATGGGAGTCATTGGATATTGACAGTGGTTAATATACCTGAAAAGACTGTGACATCATATGATAGTCTTAAGTCGTATAAGGGTCCTTATCCAATGGTATTAAAAAATTTCTTAATTGAATGGGAGATGGACAAAAAAGGAAAAGCTTCTACATGGACATTACAAATAGGCGAGACATCTCGCCAAACCAATGGACATGATTGTGGGCCATTTACTGTTGAGCTGGCAGAAAAAATGTCTCGAGGAGATACAACACCAATAAATGCAAATTTTATGCCTTTTATAAGATTAAGACACAAAAATGAAATTATTGCTGGCGAGCTATTCAATTAATATTTTTATGAATGAAATTTTATTTTTGTATTTTATATCAATTTTCTTAATATTCACTATAAATTGAAATTTTTATTTGTATACCACCAAACATTTTTTTACTTTTTCTATGTTTAATTGTTGTTTTGTTATTTTATTTTAATCTTATTTTTCTTTGTAACATTTCATTTAAGAAATTCAAATTTAATATAAATTTATCTTAACTGAAATAATTTAATGTTCTTGTTATGTGAATATACAAATATTATAATATACAGTTATGGATACAATTAAGTTAAAAAGTCAGCCAATTATAAATTTTTAAATTAACAAGCGTATCTACTATCTTAACAACTTAATTTTAATTTTACTAAATGACGATTCATAAAGAATTTCATAACTTTTGTTTATTTTTTAAATACTATTTTAATTATAAAAAATTCTTTTCTGTATTTTTTATGAATGCGGTATATTGAATAGGGGTAACTAAACTTATTTGTTTATAATTCTCTAAACTGATAAACTATAAAATAAATTTAAAAATGAACTAAAAGTTCAGAATATTTCCGTTGTTGTTATATTTTTGCTAAGGGTATTTTTGTTATCTAAATGATCCAATGAAATCCAAATAATTTTTAGAAATCTCTGATAAAATGTAGATAAATACGTGTCGTCGAATCCTATCAAATTATCTTCAATTTTGTTATTTATTTAAAATACCATTTATTTTATTGTAAATAAATATAATATATTATAAAAAAAAGTTAATACCAATATATTAGACATTTTTTTAAGTCCAGACATGGAGGACACCCCTCCAAAATACGACACTGACTAGAGCCTATATTAATACTGGTAAGATACCAACTACTTAAATAATGATTAAACTATAATTGTAACATTGTATATTCATAAAAATAATAATAATAATATTATTATTTTTATGAATATGTATATATATGATTTAATTATGGGAATTGATGAGTAATTGTTTTTTTTATTTTCAGAAAAATATTTTGTTGCCTAAAGTGGCCACCATTAAAAGTTTTAGTGCATATACGAGAACAGCAATTGATTTTTGTATGATAAGAGAAATGGCCGCAAATTTTAGTTTTTGTGGGAACACTAAATATGCTTTTAATAAGCTTCAAATTTTTTAAGTACTTCGTGGTATAAACATTAAATTGTGATAAAAATGCAAATTGAATATGTTGATATATTGATAGCGCGTTAGTAAATCGAACTAAGTCTGGAAGACTAATTTTGAAACTACAAAGAAAAAATAACTTTTTAATTTATACTACATTTTTCATAGAAAAATTTATATAATAAAAATTGATCACTTGTGGCTAATTAATTAAGTAAAATTTACTTGAATGATTTTGGGGTGTCGTGTGTACAGATCACGCTATGTTGGTTAAAATGCTGTCATTGAATAAGCCATAATGTTTCAAACAATATGAATATTGTTGGTGTAAATCCCAAACAGATTTATTCCTTTTTATTGCAGTGAAAAAATACTAGTTATATCATAGTACACTAGTATTATTATTCTTTTCTAAATAGCAGTTAAAAAATCATTGGATAATAAATATAGTTTAAAAAAACTAAAAAAACACGCTTTTAAAGCACATAAATAAAGAAAAACAAGTCAATTGTTACGAACAATTAGAACCCTGTTCCTTAATTTTTGAACCCTTGTATATTCTATACAAATATATTTACTAGTTATTATATGTACTAATGTTTGTATATTTTTTAGATGCCATGTCTGGCCAAATCATAATATCTAAACACGAAATAACATTTAACAAAATAATAGATAATATTTTTAAGCATTCTGGCAATAATAAAGCATCACAACAATAAAATCATATTGTTTTTTTGTTATTCAATTACATTTCATTTTTTTGTAAATGATATTTTAAATTTATTTACTTAGATTGTTTCACAGTTTTTTTATTAATAAGTTAAAACAAAATATAGCATTTTAGGAATCAAAATAAAAACAGTAAAAAAAAACATGGCAATCTTCTGCCATCTTATTGGATGCTATTTATGTGTATTACTCTTTTTGTTGTACATATGGCAATGATTTTCTTTTATTCCATTTCATGGAAATTAAATTAAAATTACTAATTGTTTTTATAACCACAGTAATATTTTTTGTTATATCAACTATTGCAATTTCACAATTTTCTGTACCAATATTAACTATATATTCCTTATTTAAATTCTATAACACCTTAGTGATTAACTTATTATGATAAAATATTTTTATTGGATTTTTTTGATAAATATTGTACAACAATAAATCAAACTGAGTTACAATAAATAAATTGCTGACATTACTAACATCATTATTTTTATTTAAAATTATCTATTGTTATTAATTTATATTAATTATAATCAAATTGTATGCATGGATAGTTTTCTAATTATCATTTAATATAAAAAATAAACTGAATCTAAAATTCTAAGGTTAACTATTTTACTTTATATAATATATTTTATACAGATAATACATTGTGTATATAGTAATACAATATATTATTTTAAAATTATACAATTTTTGAATATTTACAAAACCTATAAATTTGATTTTAAATACCGTAACTGCTAATGAACTAATGAACGCTTAGTAAACTGTCGTATTATCTGTTTATTACTCGAATATGTTAATTATTACAGATTATTTTACTATAAATAGTTGTCTCGTCATAACTAAATAATTCCTTATAGTTATTACATTAGGTTTTTATCATTATATATTTTCAGAATAGTTTAATAGATTTACATGACTAATAGACAATGATTTACAGACTACAGAATAATAAGTATGTATTATAAAATCTAGAAGAAATCAAAAATAATTTTTCCAATATTGTATTTATTTTGTGATTTAGCAAGTGGTTTATGTTAAATTTAATGACCTTGTATAATAGTTCAAAAAGAATGAAAATATAAAATAATTGTGCGAGTTGCTTTGGGTTACTATTTATTATTTATAATAATGATGTCTCTCGATAGAAAAATATAAGATATAATAAAAAAATTGATAGAAAAATATAATGATCTTTATTTATTAACATAAGAATTATCTTAATTAATTGTCATATTGTTTAATATTAATAATGCCACAAGTACTGGTAGTAATAAATGATAGGTGGGATGGAGCACCTTATGTGTCTATTCAGAGCAGTATGGTGACTATATATACTATAATATGTATATGAATCTTTAACTTGTCCTCTGGCAAAGACGCAAATCTATGATCTAATTCTACCATTAGCTTCGTTCAAAAATTACTAATTTAATTTATATAATATATAGAATTCAGCTTATAAATTCTATATTACATTGTTAATTTAATCACAGCATCTAATATTGGTATTATGTGCAACGAATTTCATATTAAAGTAACTTATTAGTATCAAAAATACATTGTATTTTCAATATATGTAGTATATGTCACATACTATACTTGTGAAATATAATTTTTTTATTTTCAGAATTATTTTAAAAAGTAGTAGATATGCATTTGATATATTATTAAAAAATTATTGCTAGCAAAATATGTTATTGAGAATAATATATTTTCAATGAATTGTATAATTTATATTTTTAAACAGTAAATAAAATATGTCGAATTGCTGAAAAACATTAGAAAATAAATAAAATAACAAAACTCAATATAAATATAATGTAATTTTAGAAATCCTCTTATAATTTAAAAATAAAATATTATAGACTTTTGTGCTTCATTTATTAATAGTCAAAACATTCTGAAAATCTTATTCTTTACCCATTATAAAATAGCCTGTAAAAATAAAAAAAATATCTATACTTTTCATATTTAATTGGTTTTAGTTTTAATTGACTTGGTAATTTTAGAAATGACATAAGTTATAAAATAAAACTTTTAAACACTTAAAAATAAAAATTGAACAAGTAAGTGACATATATGTCACTTTCTTAATTCTTTTTTTAGTTTATATGAAAATACACTTTGAACATAGCATGAGAAAGCAAATTATTATTTTTAAATAATGTTCAGCGAAATGATAATTGGAACAAAATTTATTTGATTTTTATATATTTGTAACTCAATTTGTATATCACAAGGAATTATAATAAGTGATTAATTTATTGTTGATTACTAGATTTCTTCTAAAACAATAATAATTTTGGCAACTTTTTTTTTGTTTATTTAAACTGTATTAATTTATTGATTTATATAAGTAGTAAAATGCTATTTAAGTCTATCCTTTGTCCCTTTTAAAAGTATTAATTTAAGTTTTTTTAATAGGAACAAATATAATTAATTAGCTTATTTATTATATAGTGATTTAATTTAAAGAATGGTTGGTTTTTCGAAAACAACTTTTGGACTAGTATTTCGGAAATTATTGACATATTGATACGATATAGGGAGAGAATGAGTACGGTCGGAAAATGTATAAAGCAACATCACTCTTCACATCCAGACAATACTTTAGATTTTATTGGATGAATATAATTTTTTTTAGAATAGATACATTGATAAAAACATTGAAAAATCAATAAAAAAATTATTAATATTATAGTTTGATTAATATGTATGAATGGACGAGTGATTGTTGGGATAAGTATAGATGATATCTAACAGTAATAAACATCACCATGTGATCTAATTAAGAGAATGTATTTTCGAAAACAACTTTTGGATTAGTATTTCGGAATTTATTAACACTTATATGCTTAGGTAGGAGGAGTATGACTGAGAAATGTCTAGTAATAACAATAACATAACTCGTATCTCGCCTCCAGTGTACATTTAAAAATATAAAATACTTACAAAATATTAGTTGAAAAGTGTGTATCAACTAGTTAATTTTTTAGCTGGACCATTTTTTATCATTTAATTTATTCAAATATGTATATCATTATTAAAATAAANATCATAGTAAAATTAATACCTTCTCAGCTTCGCATCGAAGCTAAAAAATTATTAATACTTTAGGAGATAATGTGATTATCAATTAGTGATAAACAATAAATTAATCACCTGTATACAGAGTGGAAGAGATCTAACTGACAATACTTTTGATCTAATTATCATTTCTCTATTATTTTTTAATATATTGCTCAGATACAGCTCATACTGGTGTGTACTTCCAACGTATACTTCACTCGTTCTACATACCCACCCTATGTAATAAAATGTTTCTATCTCAAAAAAATATTTATCCTAAAATTTTGACTGATATATTAATAATTTTTGAAAGAAAAATGCTAAAATATATTGTTTTTGAATTTTGATATGTGTTTATTTATTTATGTATGTAGATTCTTTATCTGAACAATCTATAAAATATACTATTATATATATATATATATATTATTGTCAATATATAATTGATAGAATCATACGTTGATGTAACAAAATCAACGAATACACAAATATTATTGATAGAAATTTAACTAATATATATCTACCAAAGTAATTTTTTTATTAAAACGCTCTCAATTATTTACAGAATAATAATAATTTAAACATTTTTTTTTTAGTTACACATTATTCTTAAATTATTAACTATGTAATACTTTTTAAGTTCATCCCTTATGCCTGGTAAGGGTGTTAACTTTGTTTTTTGAAATGGGAACACATATTTTTAATTTATTAAAATTAATTTTTCATTTAATAGTAAATGACATTTGAATTTTTAGTATAACTTTATTTGTTTATTAGATATAAAGATTTACAGTTTCAATTTTTTGAATTAATATATATGTGTAATACACAAGGGATTAAAAATAAAAGTATCAAATTAGATTTTTATGACGTTGATATTTGGAGGTACACAGCATTTATTATCAATGGTAGTAAGGCACATGGTTATGAGTTTATAAATACACTAACTGACAATACAGAAAGTATATCTATGGACAGTCATAATTGACAATAAACACTCCAGAACTGTGACAGCGATGTCATAAAAAACCAATTAGCTACTTGTACTTGTTGAAATTTTGAAAAATTTGAAACTTAAAATGTTTTTAAATTATTACTCTTGAAGATAAGGGTTTAAGAATTAGTAGGAGTAAGACAGAGTATATTGTGTACGAGATCGATAAAGGAGAACACGAGGTAGGTGAAATGAGGACATCACGGACAATAAGCAAGGTCGTGATAGGAAGGGTGAAAAGTTTTAAATATTTAGCATCAGTTGTGCAAAAGAACAGTGGTATTGATGAGGATGTAAGACACAGTATTAAGTGCGGGTAGTTGAAGTGGAGAGAAATGTCTGGTGTGTTATGCAATAAAAGAATTTCATTGAAACTTAAAGGTAAGTTCTATAAAACTGTATTGCAACAATATATAATGTATTGTTCAGAGTGTTGGGCGATTGACAAGAGAATAGAGCAGAGAATGAGTGTAGCAAAGATGAGAATGCTTAAATGGATAAGTGGAGTGACGAGTGAAGATAGGATAAGAGACAAACATATAAGAAAAAGTATTGGTGCAGCGTTAATTATGATTAAGATGAGAGAAAATAGACTTAGATGGTTTGATCGTGATATGAGAGGAGAGGAATCGGTACCTGTAAGAACTGTTATTGAAATGTATGTTGAAGGAAGAAGAGATAGAATAAGACCAAAAAAGAGAAGATGGATGGAAATTATTGAATGCGACATGAGGAAAGCTGTTGTGAGTTTAGATGAAGTGGGAGATCGTATCAAGTGGAAGTTTAGGATAAGGGAGGTCGACCCCAAGTAGTTGGCATAAAGCTTAGGATAAAGAAGTAGAAGTAGTTACATTTTAAAATATCAATAATTATAATAATTTAAATGGGCTTATTTAGCATGTTTATGCAGGAAACGATGAAAAATATATATATTAAAAAAGTATTATTATAGCGTACCTTCTTTATTCCTTTGGACAATGTTACATTTTAATTCCTCCGAAAACATGTCGTTAAATGAGAATACTTTTAATGTCTGAGAAAAATATAAAAATAACCAATATTCGTTTTTTAAACTTTCTGTAAGAGATTTAATAGTAATAATTTTGTTATTCAATTGAGATAAAATTTCGTCGCACTCGTACTTTTCATACGTATCAGGATTATCCACTTTAATGTCAAATTTTATTAGATTTAATTTCATAGTATTAGCACATCTCCAATAAAGTTGTTTCAAATATCCTGATTTAAATTTATAAATATTTTGAGACCTTACTAATTCTACTATTCCCAGTAATAGTACATTAGTGGCTTCCAAGTGATTTACAACGCTATTTGGTAAATCAATTTTACATATTAATTGATCAATTACATTTCTTAAAAATAAACCTGTATTACTTATTATATCTTTATGAAGAATAACTCTAGAAATTACTTCAGTTTCATAAGTATAAACACCAAAAATTATTTTTTTCAATACAAGTGCAAATTTAGCAACGCAGACATAATATGGATAAACTGTTGCAGCTACTATTTGACGTTGGAATGATTCTACACAGTCAACATCAAATGTGTGTTTAATCATGTCAAACAATACTGCCATGTTTGGATATTTTCCGTTTTCCAGTTTTTCATTAATTCGAACTTCAATTATTTCATTTAATTTATCTCTTTTACTTACATCAAATAAACTGGAAAACAACATTTCAATAGGATGATAGGAAATATTTTTCATTATTTCATCTTCGAATTGTATTTTAAAAAAAGCTCTTAAATTAGATTCAGTGTCTTGAACTTTATTCATTGTTTGTTCAATGTTATTTTCCATGAATATAGTTTTAATAGTTTCACTATTAGGTAAAATATCATTAATAATCTCAATGAAATAATTTCCCCTTATAAATTGATGGTTTCGAATGAAAATATTGGAAAAATTTATTAGATTACCTTCATAACATGCATCTAAAACGTTTTGTTTTAGTTGTGCAATTAAATTTGGATAAATTTTCTTAAATTCATCTATAAAAATTTCATGATCACTTAATTCTCTAGTTTGATATGTTACATTTTGATATGTTTGCAATAGTAAGGTATTGGAAAGATTATTCAAGTAAAAATTTGTAAACAATAATCCTTGCGAGTTTTTGAATGCATTTGTAGACCATGACTTGATTGTTTTTTCTATTTCATTTCTTTTTACACGATGTTCATCTTCTATTTGTTGAAGCATTGCTACTACAATTGGGCCCAAGAATTGAAGACCACTAGCGAATTTTTCGATTAAAACATGGCTGGGTGTATTTACTGATACAATTTTGTTGAAATATATAACTTTTGTGTTCAAATTATATAATATATACTTATTATAATAGCAATCGAGATATATTTCACTCGAAATTATACTATAGAAACATGATAGTATTAGAAAAATAAATACTAAAAATTTACTTATCATTTTAATAGTTCAAAAAAAAAAAATTATTTCAAATACGATAATACATATTTGAATAACAAAAAATTCATATAATTCTTTTTATATATCATATTAATTCCCAAAAATGTGTATTTTATAATTTAACAAAATAGTAATAAATAAGTCAATAAATCATTGTTTCTTTAAATATGATGTTAGTTATAATTATATTGTTCACCACGCAAATTATTATATAGTTTTTATATTATACATACAGTGTTCGAAATTTAGTAAAACACTCATTTTCTCGTGAACTATTGAAAAAATTTTATTTTTGTAAAAAAAAAAATATTTGGTTCAATAAACTGCAGTAATATCTATATAATCTTTTTCACTGAAGAGATCAAAATCCATAAATTTAGATTTTTCTTTTGAAAACACCTATTAGCTTCGATGCGAAGCTGAGAAGGTATTGGTTTTACTATGATGTGTTTTTTTTTTTTTTTTTTGTGTCTGTTACCACTTTTTCTCAGCTCTCACCGAACGGATTTCTTTCAACGATACGTCAAAAGATCACAAATCGTATCTAGTCAAAGACATTACCCTTCAAAATTGAAAAAATTTCCCTCGTTCCCCGTAAATGGGGGAAACCTCCAAAAAAATTTAAAAATCGCTAATTTTCGAAATTTTTTCAATTTTTTTTACTAAAAACTGCCGTAACTTTTTCAAAAATTAACGTATCAATATAATTTTTTTTTATATAGATGCTTGATGTCTTTACCTATCATTTGGTATATTTTTTTTGTAAATCTGACACTTAACCTGCCCACAGGGGGGGATTTAAAATGACAACTTTTTCACAACAAATTTACTTTTTCAACATAACTTTTGAAAATGTTCCGGAAGGTCTGACACTTTTATATATATCTTAAATTAAAGCTAATGTAATATACTTTAATTTGAAAAAAAAAAATTTGACCTCTGGACTTGTCTTCACGGTGAAAATGGCTACTGAATGCTATTTTCGTGTGAAAATTCTCGATTTTATTATTTATATTATATTTAACTTTATAATGCTATAACTTATTGAAAAGTTTATGGATCCACACAATTTTTTTTATGAGAAATAATATATTTTAATAAACCCTTTTTCATTCGACATACTTTATCTTAATCGAGATATTAATAAGGAACCAGCAGATCAAGTAGCTTTTGGAATAAAACACCAATTTTTTTAAAATTAAACACTATCTAAAGATTTGCATCGAAGCGTTTATTTTTGATAGTGATTTTAATCACTGTCAGATATCATTTACTTGATCCAACTATGCCTCGTCACCACTGTGCCGCAACCCCCCTGTGCTGGGTTTTTAACTTTATAATGCTATAACTTATTGAAAAGTATATGGATCAACACAATTTTTTTATGAGAAATAATATTTTTTAATAATCCCTTTTTCATTCAGGATATTAATAAGAAAATAGCAGATCATGTAGATTTTGGAATAATCCACTTATTTTTTAAAATTTAACACTATCTAAACATTTGCATCGAAGCGTTTTTTTTTAACTCGATTGTATGATAAAAAAAAATTGAAAAAAATTTTAATCATATCAGTTTTTTTATCTCATCAACCATTTATGTTTAAAGATTGCTTAAAGTAAAATTTATCATTAGTTTGGTATTATAATGCCAGTGACGCAAATAATATGTTTCGACAGCCCATTAATTATTTATTATGATAGTTATCAAGAGAATTTTTGTTTACTTAACATTCTATTCTGCTATTTTATTTGTCATACATTATTCAATAAAAATTGATAAATGTGACAGATTATAAATAAATATAGTTTAAAAAGACTAAAAACACACGCTTTTAAAGCACATCGAACTAAAAAGTAAAAATTATTTTTAAAATAAACTTAAAACAATAATGAACGAGAAATACTAGTATTATTGTGAAAACAGCGTCGGACGCTTAATATACAAAAAATATGGTACAAAGCACCCACGCTTTTTTACACATTAATACTAGTATTTTTCGTTCATTATTCTTTTAAGCTTATTTTAAAAATTATTTTAGCTTCGATGCGAAGCTGAGAAGGTATTGGTTTTACTAAGATGTGTTTTTTTTTTTGTGTCTGTTACCACTTTTTCTCAGCTCTCACCGAACCGATTTCTTTCAATGATACGTCAAAAGATCACAAATCGTATCTAGTCGAAGACATTACCCTTAAAAATTGAAAAAAATTCCCTCGNCGTCAAAAGATCACAAATCGTATCTAGTCGAAGACATTACCCTTAAAAATTGAAAAAAATTCCCTCGTTCCCCGTAAAAGGGGGAAACCTCCAAAAAAATTACAAATTTAAAAATCGCTAATTTTCGAAATTTTTTCAATTTTTTTTACTTAAAAGTGCCATAACTTTTTCAAAAATGAACATATCAATATAATTCTTTTTTATATAGATGCATAATATCATTACCTTTCATTTTTTACAGTTTTCTGAAAGATGAAGGACAAAGACAAAAATGAAAAAAAGAAATATATCTTCCTCCAGAAATAATTGAAAAAACAGG
>NW_026099575.1:24312670-24359282 GCF_025091365.1 Daktulosphaira vitifoliae | reverse complement strand
TGACTTTTTCAACTTAAATTTTGAAAGTGTTCCGGAAAGTCTGACACTTTTCTATATATATTAAATTAAAGCTAATATAATCTACTTTATTATCTAAAAAAAAAATTTCGGACTTTATTTTGTCTTCACGGTGAAAATCGCTACCAAATGCTATTATTGTGTGAAAATTCTCAATTTTATTTTTTACATTTTTAACTTTATAATGCTATTACTTATTGAAAAGTGTATTGATCAATTTCATCGACATACTTTATCTTAATCAGGATATTAATAATGAACTAGAAGATCATGTAGCTTTTGGAATAATCCACCAATTTTTAAAAATTAAACACTATCTACAGATTTGCATCGAAGCGTTTTNTCTATAGATTTGCATCGAAGCGTTTTTTTTTGATAGTGATTTTAATCACTGTCAGATATCATTATACTTGATCGAACTATGCCACGTCACCACTGTGCCGCGACCCCCCTGTGCTGGGTTTTTTTTTATAATTTTAACTTAATAATGCNATTTTATTTTTTAGTTCGATGTGCTTTAAAAGTGTATTTTTTTAATTATATTTATTTTTCACTTTTTAGTTTTTTATGACACCACTGTCACTGTCACTGTCACAGAGTGTTTATTATCAATTATATGTAGCGTTACGCTACATTGTTTGACAGTTGCAAGAAAGTCCGCTGGACAGCGCTGTTGGACAACCTTTATTCAAAAGAATGTAAATTAATGTATTTTTTTTATTATATTTATCATAATGATTATTTTATGTTATATATCAGTCTTAACGAGAACTCTAAAATGAAATAGGAAATTAGAATACGCATTTGTTTTTTGGAGGGTATTTAAAAAATAAAATATATGTGGGCAATCGTTCTACACTACTCAGGTGGTGACGGGTAGCATAAAGTACACCGTCACTACATGTACAATTATTCTCTAAGAATTATAATAGATTTTCATTAGTTCTTCTTTTCTTTGTCTCGTTTTACTAGTGATCGCAATATTAATTGCCAACTAGTTTTCATCCATTCAACTTTCCATTGAGTAAGTTTTCTTTATTTATTCCTTATATCTTAACTCTTATTGCATATATAATTTGCAACGGTGCTCGTAATAAACGCTTTACCAACCGTGATCCAAAGGGTTAGATTCCACTACTTACATAATACAGTTCATCTTCAACGGTGATCATAACCTCTGTGTTATCGACCGTGATCGAGATAACTGTCTTTTTGTAAAGATCCCCTTAACCTTTTGCAACGGTGTTCGTAACTACTACTCGTTACCAACCGTGATCCAGATGGTTATACTTCTACTTCACCTCAAATTTAATAGTTTCTAAAATAAGACTGATTCGTAGTTAGCTGTTTTATATATATATATTCATCTTTTATAAAATAAAACAGAACAAGTCGATTATTCGAACAATTTGTGTTGTATTTTCATCTTTAAAGTTAGTAAAAAACAAATTAAAAAGAGATTAAACGTAGAAACGTTTCATATACTATCAATAGATATAATTTCTGTATTACCAGATAGTGTATTTATAAACTCACAACAATGTGTCTTACTACCATTGTTAATAAAAACTATATACCTGCGAATATCGTCATAAAAAACCAATTAGCTAATTGTATTTGTAAACCTTTGTGTATTATACACGTATATTAACTCAAAAATTTGAAACTTTAAGTGTTTATATCTAATAAACAAATAAAGTTATACTAAAAATTCAAATGTCATTTACTATTAAATTAAAAATTAATTTTAATAAATTAAAAATATGTGTTCCCATTTCAAAAAACAAAGTTGACACCCTTACCAGGCATAAGGGATGAACTTAAAAAGTATTACATAGTTAATAATTCAAGAATATTGTGTAACTAAAGATAACCAAAAAAAAAATGTTTAAATTATTATTACTCTGTAAGTCATTGAGTGGGTTATGATAAAAAAATCACCCTGTATATATTTAAAATCAAAACCTTAATGACATATCTAAAACGTGTTTTTGAGCGGATACATACAAATTGCTAAATAATTTTTAGTTGGAAATTGTTAAGCATTTCATGTTTTATTTGTACAATATTTAGTACCTCATATAACTATTGTCTTAGTTATATTCTATGAATTTTAAAGTTTAGCATTTCCCTAAATCCAAGGTGATACACAAAAATACTTTTATTTTACAAAATTTTACTATTTTGCATATATTTATTTTTTTAATTCTTAATTACCTGTAGATAATGTGTTTAAAATATACTAATAGTACGAGTTTTTGCAGAAGATTATGTGTCAATTACCCAGGGCCCCAGCCTTTTGTCACCACTTCCCTAGATTTTTACAGTGAAAATTTAATTAATTTTTCTATTAAGTAAAAAAAAAAAAATTGTTTACCATGAGAGTGTGGAGTTTTTTACGTCGGTGTTGGACAAAATGATTAACTCAAATTAAATAAGTTATGTTTGTAATATATATGATTATTTTATGAAAATATTTAAAATACATAGTTTGTTTAGTAAGTAAGCAAACTGGTTTCTATTCTCATTGTAACAATTGGCCTATATCCTTACTTACTGAACACCCTGTATACTATACAACTTTTATATTAAAAAATTCATCATCACCATAGCCTCTGTCTTAACTACTAGAAATCGGCTCTGTCTTAACAATTTGACAAAAATATTTATCGGTTGTCGACCTGACGCAACTTGTTTATGTCTGAAGGTATGGGGTAAAGGTGTGTATCACTGTTAAAGTTTCCGTATGGTTATCTATATGGGAACCAACAGCAAACAGTTCTGCTGAACATCATCGCTAAGGTGGCGACTGAATTTTTTACTCCGCCACATTAAAAAGTGTAAAAGGAGATATATTTCTTTTGGTAATACTTACTTCTTATACTCAAAAATAAATTTGTTTATATGTTGCAAGATTTAAGGTCTTGAATATAATAGAAGAATTTATATGATGTTATATTTTTTCTATAATACTCGTGAAAAAAAATCATTAGATGCAATATTTATCAGTGAATAATGTTTTGTGGATTATTTGTTCGAAAAATTTTAAAAAGCGTACAATTACTTGCTCAGCTGCCTCTAAGTAATTCTAATTTAATAAAATATATTTTAGAATTATAGTAATCCATTAAATTACGTAGCCTATTTTCTTTTCTTATTTCTTTATTTTTATAACTAACAATGAAAAAGATACAATGCCATAAAAATTTTATATTACTAAACAAACTGTTTTAAAAAGATTTATTTAAAAAAATATAATACTTTAGCGATAAGTTTATTCGAAATATTATTTTGATTAAATTGCGAGTTTATTTGGGATATTTTTACTTTAAAAAAAAACCTGTTCGATAAGTTTTATTAAAAGAAAAATTTATTGTAATTGTTTTATATACTTATTACAATCGCTTAAGTTTCACAGTTTTAATTTAAGTACGCTAGAGAACTCAATTTGAAATCAGGTAATTTTGTTAAAATCATGATTATTATTAAAATAGGATTCATCTTATTATTTTTGGTCGTTGTTTTTAATTTTGAAGCATATGCAAACAATAATGAAGTACCTAAGGATATTGTCACCAAAGTTTTTAATATATTAAAGTTGTTTGAAAAATGGATAAAAATAAAAGATTTATTGGAAAATGAAATTTTCAATGAATATTTTAGAAATTATGGTAAACTTATTTCACGTATATTAAGTTTAATGTATGAACCTAATGTCTGGTGGTTGTGGGAACTCAGTATATTAGCTGGTTCAACTCGTGAATTTAGTAAACATGTAATTGATGATGACAAAACAATATTGGAATTACCTATAAAGGGGATTAAAAAGATACAAGTACTAATGGCAGTAAAAACCATTAAAAATCAATTGAAACCTCATATTAATAATACATGTAAGTTTAAAATTTCTTGTTTAAATGGTCAAGGAATTAAGAAGCATATATATTCAGAGTTAACTTGTCTAGAAAATATGATTAATAAATTTAAAAATGATGGCTATCGAATTGAAGACAACAATAATCATTACATGCCACAAAATATTTACTTTTATCACATTATTTCTGTTAAAAAAGCAATAAAGTCAATCACCTTAAATAGTATGCAAGTAACATGGAATAATGTTAAAGAAACATTGTTAGAAAAATATAATTTGGCCATGAAGGAGTGGGTCGGTGAAAAAAAACCAAAACAACATTTGCGCTATTACTTACTTTATTTGTTTAGGGTAATTGCAGTATCAGTTTATAGTCATTTAGATATATTCATTTCATCATTTTACTTCCAAAATCATACAGTAAGTCTTAAAAATAATAACCTATGGATATCAATGATGAAATTACTAGAAAAATGCATTGATATCTATGATATAACAACTGAAGATTTTAACTTTTATTTTATCAAAATACATAAAAACTTAGACAAACTTAATCTTGATAATTTTTATAAAACGGATTTAGGACATACGCAAGATTTCATTTCTATACAAGTAGCACAATCCTCCGAAAAGATTTTCTTTGAATACAACCGTAAAAATATGAGAGATATATTAAAAAATCTAAATAACGACCAACTAATAGAAATCGCACAAGATAGCTATAACGAACTAAATCAGTACTTGAAAACAATTTTTCATTTGTTTAAAGATGTAAAGTTAAGTAAATTAATTTTACTTTTAAATTGTTCACCAGAATAAAGAAAATATATTGTAACCGGTATTGATTCATTTTTTTTATGTTACTAATTTCTCACTTGTTTTATTATTTAAAGTAATAATTACTAAAAAATCTATTATCATTAATTTGGTTAAAATAATTTGTTTAATTCACAGTAATTCAGTAACTGAATTTGTATTTTTTTTTAATTTTTTAACATATTAAAACTAAATATTGTCATTTATTAATAATTTAGTAGTTGTTTTATAATTACAGATTGTTATTGTGTTAATACGTGTTGTATTTATTTACAAATAATAAAAAAATTTTAAAATAACATTCTATATGCGATGTTTACAACACTTAAAATTCAAAATTTCATAGGTTTTTTACACAAAGATGATTTTTAAATAATTGAATACATAACTTTATGGTTAAAAAAAAATCGTCATTAATTGTAAAAACCACTCAGCACAGTGGTGACGTGGCATTGTTGAGTCCAGTATAGATTTAATCTAACAGTGATTAAAATCACTGTTAATAGTGTAATAAGTGTTTACTTCTGTACTTTACATAATATGGACTAACATTTGATACCATAAGAAAATTGTAATAAAAACCAAAATTTAACAAAACTTCTAAATGCTGCATGAACGTAAATACTGAATTAAAATAAGAGTTTTTGGTATCATAATTTTCTTTAAAACTTATCTATAAAATGACTATCTTAAAATCTTAAAAAAAATTTTAATAAAAAAATTAATTTTTAAAATATTTTTGAAATTGCGAAAAATAACATAAAACATATTTTAAATATATTTCTATATTGTAAAAATTGATTAAAAAAAAAAAAAAAGTATAAATTGTTATGTAGACCATAAGTTATATGAGTTGTCAGTTAGATCCGTTTCAATCTGTATAAAGGAAATAATAATTTTTAACCTACTCTTTTTCGTCCTTTAAGTTATAAAAGTTTATAATAAAATAAAAATAAATTTATTACCATAACTTTTAGCTCAACTTGCAATTTGAAATTGACATCATTAAACAGAAAAAAATGAAATTGTTAAGATTAATATACAGTCAGCAAATTTTACAATTTCTACTTACAGTAAATTTATCAGAAAAGTTCAATTTTAGCTTCGATGTGAAGCTGAGAAGGTATTGGTTTTACTAAGATGTGTTTTTTTTTTATTATTTTTTTTTGTGTCTGTTACCACTTTTTCTCAGCTCTCACCGAACCGATTTCTTTCAATGATACGTCAAAAGATCACAAATCGTATCTAGTCGAAGACATTACCCTTAAAAATTGAAAAAAATTCCCTCGTTCCCCGTAAATGGGGGAAACCTCCAAAAAAATTACAAATTTAAAAATCGCTAATTTTCGAAATTTTTTCAATTTTTTTTACTTAAAAGTGCCATAACTTTTTCAAAAATGAACATATCAATATAATTCTTTTTTATATAGATGCATAATATCATTACCTTTCATTTGGTATATTTTTTTCATAAATTTAACCCTTAACCTGCCCACAAGGGGGGATTTAAAATGACAACTTTTTCACAAAAAATTAACTTTTTCAACTTAACTTTTGAAAGTGTTCCGGAAGATCTGATACTTTTATATATATCTTAAATTAAAGCTAATGTAATTTACTTTATTATGCGAAAAAAAAATTTCGGACTTTATTTTATCTTCACGGTGAAAATGGCTACCGAATGCTATTATTATGTGAAAATTCTCGATTTTATTTTTTATATTTTTAACTTTATAATGCTATGACATATTGAAAATTGTATGGATCAACATTATTTTTTTATGAGAAATAATATTTTTTAATGATCCCTTTTTCATTCGACATAGTTTATCTTAATCAGGATATTAATAATGAACTAGAAGATCATGTAGCTTTTGGAATAATCCACCAATTTTTAAAAATTAAACACTATCTAAAGATTTGCATCGAAGCGTTTTTTTTTTATAGTGATTTTAATTACTGTCAGATATCATTATACTTGATCCATCTATGCCACGTCACCACTGTGCCGCGACCCCCCTGTGCTGGGGTTTTTTTTTTGCATTTTTATCGTAATAGATCACTTAAATATAAATCATAGTTATCATTTATAATTAACATTTGGTATTTAAAAAAATTCTACAATTAAAATATGCAAAACTGAATTAATTTTAATGATTTACTTTAACTACAGAAACCAATCAAAAAAATGTTGTTGAAAAGTTTTACTCAATTGAGCGTATTATAAAATTTGATTATAATTGTAAAAATATAGTTTAAAAAATAAAAAAAACATGCTATTAAAGCACATCGAATTAAAAAGTTAAAAATAATTTTTAAAATAAACTTAAAACAATAATGAACGAGAAATACTAGTATTATTATGAAAAAAAGAGTCAGGCACTCATTATACGAAAAATATGGCACAATGCACTTACACTTTTTTACACATTAATACTAGTATTTTTCATTCATTATTCTTTTAAGCTTATTTTAAAAATTATTTTTTACTTTTTAGTTCGATGTGCTTTAAAAGCGTGTTTTTTTAATTATATTTATTTTTCACTTTTTAGTTTTTTATGGCACCACTGTTACTGTCACAGAGTGTTTATTATCAATTATACTATCAATAGATATAATGTCTGTATTACCAGATAGTGTATTTATAAACTCACAACAATGTGTCTTACTACCATTGATAATAAAAACTATATACCTGCGAATATCGTCATAAAAAACCAATTAGCTAACAGTATTTGTAATCCTTTAATGTATATTAACTCAAAAAAATGTTTATCTTTAAATATTTTGCATTTTTGGCATTTAGCTTTTCCTTTTCTAAATCGGCAATTTTCTGTTATGTTAATTGTAGTTTTTTCACACATTGAGTTATTTTCTTTGTAGTTTGTTGATTTTCTTTTAACCTGGTGTATGATAGATAGGTACCCAAATCTTACTAATAATCTATCCATTTTCTGTTGTAATTTCAGGACTTTTTTCGAGGGACTTTTAGCTAGACACCAGGTTAAAAAAAAATCAAAAACTACAAAAGTAATTTAGAAAATTTTGTAAACAACAATAAAAACCGGATGTGAACAACAAACTGACAGTTATCAACAACAATACGACAAAAAACAGATAAACACCATTGATGTCATAAACTGATATAGAAATGTACCGAAAACAAATTAAGCTGACAGTATAGTTACAACCACGAGTCTGTAACTATTCTTCTGAATATGGACTCTGCAAGATTCAGACACGTCAGCACATAACTATATATATTTAAATATAGATGGACATACGGTGAACTTTTTAGGAGGCTAGAAATATTTAAGTTAGGTGATTAGGGGAGTTAACATGTAAAAACAGTATATATAATATCTTCATTTAGAAAAAATAAAGCCCTTCAAAGTAGTGATGAGCGTTTTAAACTATCAAATATTTTTCTACAAATAAATAGTTTATTTTTAGCATACATTATCAGATATCAAAAAAAAAACTACCGAAAGTTTAAAAACTATTCGAACAGATTGACTAAGTATCGATGGTTACTATTTAATAAATCCCAGAATTACTTCAAAGTCTATCTACGAAAATATATTAATGATAATAAATTATACATTTTTTCATTAAACACAACCGCTAAAATTTAGCGTTATTAAAATTTTGTAGCCTAAATATCAATATAAATACACTGCTAAACTTGGGATAATAACATATATATATCACGAGCAAAATAAGCTTGTTAAGTTTACTGTCGTCACCAATAAATGTTATGGCAATCAATTACAACTCTAAATACTGAACAATCAATATGTGCCGTAATGACGATCCCGAAACATAAAGCTCATTAAGTGCTTCGTTTTTGTTGGAAATAAGATATCAGATTGATTTTCGAAAAACATATGGAACTGAATACTTAGAAAAATTATAGTATCAGTATTATACATCGTAAAAAAATCAAGCTGAACATTAGTTGACGTTCTTTAATTAAAACGTAGATATTTAGGTACTTTTACTAAAAAAAACCAATTATAAATAGTAATTAATTAACTGTACATGTATTCGTATTATTTATTCTTTTCGTTTATAAAATAGTTTGGCTAAATGATAATATTAATTGCCTAGCAAATTTACATTTGTTTAAATGTGTAAACATTTTTAACTTCAATTTCATGTGCAACAATAAGTATTAAAATTGCCACTACTCAGACTGTCGAACTAAATTAGTATACATAAATGGTGCACATTTCCTGGATATCTTGTCACGATACTTGATCCAACTAAGCCACGTTACCACTGTGCCGTGAACGCCCTGTGATGGGTTTTTTTATTACAAGTATTTACTATTTCATTGTTTCGTAAGTAAAATTATCATAGGTGATGCTATTAAGAATTTAACTACAAATTATTGTAAACTTGAAGGGCAACGAGAAGATTCTTGAGAAAAATTAATATTCATAAGAAATATTTTTATTTATGTCATTAACTGCTTTTCTTATAATTTTATTTAATTACTGTTTTTTTGTCACCTATTCAAATCATTCATACATGAAACTACTTAATAATTCTACAATCAATTGAATATTGATCAAAAATAACTAAAATTAAATTTAAATATGCCGATTTGTAATTTGCATCGTTATAAATTATACGTAAAATTATTTGAGCGATTGTCATAATTAATTGATAAAAAAAGAATTTTTATTGTAAATATAATAAAATAATTCCATTCATTTAAAAATAAGGACTTATAATTTATATGACTAATTTTATTAACTTATAAATATTTTTTATTTTAAATAACAAATGATGCAAATCATAAAACGTTTAAAAATATTTTTAATAAGTATTATTACAAACCAATATTTTATGTAATTATTTATTATTTCCTAGTTTTTCTTATAAAATATTGAAAAATTCTTAGCAAATTAGAAAGAATGCTAATTCTCTAAATTTTTAAATTTTGTAATGTGCATTCATTTTGTTTAGATTTTTAATCTAAAATTTTTTCCCTTAGATTTTCTGAAGTACTTTCGTTGTTGAATAAACTTGGCTCTCGTTCATTTTCTTCGTCGTCATCCACGCCTGAAGATAAGTCATCAATAGCAAAATAGGCTTTGAAAAAATCATTTTTCTCCCATGAAGTGAACAATTTATCAGTATTATTCTTTATCAACACCGGCGATTGTGATAATTTTACATAACGTCCTTCGACTAAACGACGAACTGCCGATCTCTTTAATTCTCTTTGAGTTTTATTTTGACGCGCAATCGGTTTTGTTACTTGTATGTAAAGTGACACTAAGTCCTCATCGCTCTGATCAATCATTTCGCTATCAGTTGAATCATCGGACCATTGGTCATCATCTTCATCGATATATAAGTACGTATTGGTTTGATCTTCGTCATCTAAACAAAATGAATGCACATGACAAGATTAAAAAATTCAGAGAAGTAGCTTTCTATTTAATATGATAAGAAATGTTCAATATTTTATAACAAAAACCAGGATAAAATTCCAGTTAACTTAGATAAAGCAAATAATTTTTTTAAATTAAATGGAAACAATAAAATAATATATATATACTCATTTATAAAGTTTATAATATAAACCCCTCGTTTTTGTAAATCTAATACAAAAACTTAATATATAATTCCATTTATTTAAAAGTTAAGACTTTTATAATTTACATGTCTCATTTTATTAACTTAAAATTTTTTTAAATAACAAATGTTGCAAATCATAAAACGTTTTATGTTTTAAATATTTTATGTAATTATTTATTAAGTTTTTATATAAGATTTACAAAAACGAGGGGTTTATATTATGAAATTTATAAATGAGTATATATTATTTTATACTTCTCATTTAATTAAAAAAAATTAATTACTTTATCTAAATTGACTGAAATTTTTTCCTCGTTTTCTTATAAAATATTGAAAAGATCTTAGCATATTAGAAAGAATGCTAATTCTATGAATTTTTTAATCTTGCCATGTGCATTCATTTTGTTTAGATTTTTAATCTAAAATTTTTTCCTTTAGCCTTTCTGAAGTACTTTTGCTGTTGAATAAACTTGGCTCTCGTTTACTTTTTTCATCGAAAGAATCTTCGTCGTCATCCACGCTTGAAGTTAAATCATCAATTGTTATCCACAAATATAGTAAGTACTTAAACGCTGCATTAAAATTTCCTTTTGCTATTTCATCTTCTGCTTTGAGTAAACAAAACGTTTAAAAATATTTTTAATAAGTATTATTACAAACAATATTTTATGTAATTATTTATTATGTTTTTGTATAAGATTTTTTTTAATCTTTATTATTATTATTTATAATAATATAAGAGTTTTTTTATTATAAACTTTATAAACGAGTATACATACAGGTAACAAAACCGATTGTCTGCCAAAATGAAACCTGAAGAAAGTTAAAGAAGATCGTCAATTCGTCGTTTAGTCGAAGGACGTCATGTTAAATTTTTACAATTGCCGGTGGCGATAAAGAATAATACAATTAAATTGTCATCTCCTTGGGAGAAAAGTGATCTTTTCAAAGCATATTGTGCTTTTGATGATTTATCTTCAGGCGTGTATGACGACGAAGAAAATGAACGAGAACCAAATTTATTCTTTAACGAAAGTTTTTCAGAAAGGCTAAGGAAAAAATGGCAATGAATGCAAAAGAAGCGACTGCTATAGATGAAAAACCGACTTTGAAAGAAGTGTTATTTAGGATAGTTACTATGGCCGAGTGTTTCATGGTTGATTCAAGTCCTAAAAAAAGTCAATATTAGTTAATGTGTTTACTCAAAGCAGAAGATGAAATAGCAAAAGAAAATTTTAATGCAGCGTTCGAGTACTTACTTAATTTGTGGATAGCTACTCCGGACAAAAATATTCAAACATTAACGACACTAAAAACTTATTAAGTGGATTTTATCGAAAAATCTGTCGAACAATGATTAATGCCAAATCGAATATTTTAACCTACCATTAAAACGTTTTGTAATATTTTTAATTTCTATTGATTTTAACGAATTATATATCAAATATTGAAGCTAAATTATAGAGTTTGTCTAATATTATTTACTATAAAGTCAAATATGTATAGATTTGTTTTAACGATTTTAGTGATTTTATTTCAGTTAGTTACATAATTGTGCGAAGAAATCATCAGAAAGAACCTTAAACTTATTCCTAAAAAAATATACTGATGTACAAAGTTTCCCTGAGTTAAACAATAAAATATTTTATTTGAAATTGTTTTGTACGAGACATCTAGACCGTAGAACGGCTAGTTGTGCATCGCACTATAATGCCGTTTTACCTTAAACCTGTTTAAATCGCTATTATTGAAGTATGAGTGGGTCACCTGGGGGATGACGGCTAACGGTACATCCAATAAGTAACGAGAATAGACAATAAATAAATATCCACTAATATTAGAAATTCTTCAGAGAGTATCTTAAATTTAAGAGGTAACGGTGGCCTTTAAATACTAATGGCTGACGAAGCTGCCTAAAACAAAATAGTTAATCTCAATTAAAGCAAACAATAAATAACATCAAAAAATAATATGAAACTCAGCTGAATAGATGAAGTTGTTGATAGTGATGAGTGGATTGTATGAGGTCTTGTGGTAATGGTGTCGAACATCTGAGTATGATGAGTCAAGGTTATATATAGGTTATAATTTTGTAAAACTAAAAATAAAACATTTTTTAATGTTTGGTTTAATTGTAATTCCCTGAATTATTGTTACTAAACCAGGAAATAAATATTTATAATATTTGCATAATTATTTTGTATTTTTTATTTTGTTTGATTAAATCTTTAATAATTACATTAGCGTTATTATTGAACTATTATTACTATAAGTTAGAACAAAAAGGTTGTTACGTATATTTAAATACAACAGGGTGTAGATCCAGGCACGTAATGGCAGATGAAAACAGACGGCGGAAAAGCGACAACGGTAATGAAGATGTTTAGTTTTTTAAAGGGCCAATCACTAGTGGCGTGCAAGGGCACGAAAACTTTGAGCGCGAGGGTGTAATAAATAAATGAAAAAATAACGGTGTACAATGGCCGAACAATATCCAATTCAAGCGAAGGCGCTTGCTACAGAAAAGAATAACACATAATAAAATAATTGACTGACTGACCTACGACAATGAACTGTACACGGATGACAATTGACACAGAGGTCATTGATTTGCCGTGCTGGGTGGGCAAAGGGATGAGTAAAGCAACACGTTGGAGATCAGATGTCACACGATATAATATAATCAACGATGTTTTTAACAACTTGTCTACTAGATCTTTGCTAAAGGCTTTCTGTGCTAAACGATATCTTCATTTAGAAAAAATAAAGCCATTCAAAGTAGTGGTGAGCGTTTTAAACTATCAAATATTTTTATTCAACGTATTTTTTAGTTTTTTAAACTAAATTTATTTTTCACTTTTCAGTTTTTTATGACATTGCTGTCACAGTTACGTAGTGTTTATTATAAAAGTTAAGTTGACTTTTTGGTAAACAAATTTGTATATTGAATCCCCCTTGTGGGCAGGTAAATGGTTAGATTTACAAAAAAAAAAAATATACAAAATTATACAGGAAAAATTTGGATTAAAATGTTATATATGTGTACGAATATTAGATACTTTATGATAATATTGCACTACTTGTGGATAAAATAAACGCGTATATTAAAAATATCATACTAGCGTATGGGAATTTTGGAATAATTTTATAATTTCCAACGGAAATAATTGTCACATACATTTTTACAATTATTCAGGAGAGCTATTTAAAGTTTTACACGACATATATTCTCTGTGTAAATGTCTCTTTTATTTTATGATCTAATTAATAAAAAAAAATTGTGTTTATCAGAATATGTGATAAAGTTTCACTAGAAAAATTTATGATATTTAGTTACGATCCTTTTTGTTAGTTACATACATGCATAAAGAACTAATCTAATTAAAATATTTTTTAAACACAGTTGTTACTATCACTCTTTTTGAAATTGTTAATTATTATTGTTGATAAAACTATAATGTATTAAAAATCAATGAATTTCTAACTTTCATACAAAAAATCTTTTATATAAAAAACTCCTTTCAATTTAAAAATGGTATTGATTTTTATGGACTAAATAAAACTATGAATTTATTTTATTTATTAGTACAAGACAGATATTTTTAAAGATATAAATTCACATATAGTTAATAAAATATATAAATTTTAACATTAAACATTGGTAAAATTTGCCACACTTGTTTCATTCATAACTACTATAAATATATTTATTATGTATTATAATACGTACAAAATAAAAAAGATTTAGTTATGAAGACCATGAAGAAACAGATAAGTATCAACATTCTAACGAATTATAACATATTAACATAAACTATACATAAAGAATATTTTCAATAAAACAATCACACAAAATACTTATTTACAATTAAGATAATATTTTTTCTGTATATATTTAATACCCTTTTATACATTCAATGTTGTAACGAGTCATACATTCTTAGAGGTTGTCAATAATACATAAAACATAGGTGTCTTTAAAAATTACAATTAAACATTAATAAACTCAATTAATTATTAGTATTATGGGATTTAGTAAAAACGTATACCAAAAAATATGTTTAGTAAATAAAATTTATCCTTAATTTAAAAATTTTTAGTGGAGGAGATTACGTTACAAGTAATTTAAATTTTGGTACTAATAATAATTCATTAAATTTTTGAATTATCGATATGCGCAACGAATAAGGCAGTACTTCACTTTTTTTATTTTTCAGGAGATCAAAAATAAAATTTATTTTCTGATTACACTATATATGTTTATCAATTTTCTAAGTAGTTTAGATCAGATTCAAATTAAATTTTTAATATTTGTATGAAAGTTATCATAAGAAGAGTAAAACATAAATCCAAATATCTCATAACCTTAAAGTTGAATTTTTTAATTACTGCCTTATTTGTTGCGAATGGCGATATGTAACATCATGTTCTAATAAGTATATCAAAAAATAAAAAAATGAATATGCTATTGCCGATATTACAAATCTTTTAATTATTCCTTGAAATTATTATAATAAATTAAAGTTAATTTAGTAAAACAATATCAATGTCAAAGCATATAAATAACAATAGTTTATATATATCTAGAAGTATATTTTACACTGATAAGTATAAGAGATGTGTGTACCCGTTATATCTAGTCTTTTATACATATTTAATATTACAGAAATTAAGTAAAATACTTATATCAATTAATTTGTTTCAATTTTCTAAGAAAATAAAATATTTTATAATTGATGTAGTTACTTAATATATAATTAAAATTAGAATTAATTCTAGCTGTTTGAATTAAGTACATAAAGTAAGTTATGTTAGATTAACATGAACTAAGTTATTTAAGTATTGTTATTCAAATTTAATATTTTATTTCAATATATTTGAAGGGGCGGTTGATGAAAATAAAATATCATAGAAAGGCGTATCTAGAGGGTCTTGTTGGTCATGACTTTTTTCATTATAATTAGATGTTGTACGATAATGTATTATATAGTCCGAGTGATTTATCGTCTTATCAAATAACAAAAGTTTTATAAAAAGTACACCTATTAAGAAAGGATGTTTTGAAAAATCTAATAGTTTTTGATCTACTAAATATTTTGTCTTACTTATTTAAAATTACAATTATACTTTAGGACTTGAGGTCCTATTTAAGGACTACTTATGATTCAATTTTACTTAAATAACCATTTTTATAGTAGATTTTAAGAAAAAAATTGGCAGCAAAATCATTTTTCAATGTTTTGCAATTAAAATTACATAGAATTAAAAAATTTTTATGAATTTGAATATTTTCATGTTTTTATTATATGATATTAAATCTTGACAGTTTTTTTTAAATTTTTCGTAAATAATAATAATAATAAATATTTGACTCAATTAATTAAAAAAAATATTATTTCTAATGATATTGTTACAGTCATATAGTAATAGTAAAAAAGAAGAAGTAATGCAAAATATTTAATAGATAAAAGTTATTAGTTTGGTCAAAATAGCGTAGAAAACCATGTATATGCTTTTATATTATCCACTAAAAAAATAGGATTTATTTTGATTTTACTTCCATTAGTTTATTTTAACCGATGTTGCATCAATGTTATGATATAATGGTATAAGAATTTAAAATTGTAAAAAAGTTAATTTGTAAAGTTCTTCTATGTGAATTATGAAATAAATCAACGATAGAAGTATTGTGCATTAGTATTTGATAAAGTTAAGTTTCAGATAATTTTTAATACGTTGAGCGGTGGGGGTTCATTACTTTACATCTTGTAGTGCAATCATTTTAGTCAAGAAGATGTGTTAAAAATTATACGAAGTGGTCCCTTGTGACACCCCTTTCTAAATACTTTACTGTAACCTATTGTAAATACATAAAACAATTTACAGTGTCAGGTTTTTAAAAATGATTATATAAGTGAAGGTATTAACTGTTCAATTGTTGATAATTTTGAATACGTGTTAATGCTCAATAAAAAATATATCCATTGTCGCAAAAACTACAGGGACAGTCACGGCAATTTCCCAGAGTCATTTATCGCGAGACAAAATTTTTTTATACATATATTAGTAGTATTATATGGAAGCAACATTTCAATATTTCTGATTTTTTTAATTTTAGCATCACTGAATAGGTTAATTATTCTAAATCTCATGGTGAAATTTCAAAAAAAAAAATACTCGTTCAAAATGCTAAGAATAGTTAACACTTAATGAAATTTATATGAGAAATCAAAACTTATCGAAGAAGGATTTTTTATGTTGAGCTCGTTGTATTCTAGTTGTGTGACATTTGAATCTTATCACTAGATCATCAAATGAAAGTGTAATAATAATATGTACAACTCAATTATTTATGTTTTACATAAAAATATCATTAGAGTTAAACATTAAAAGGTATGTACAAGTTTATGAACACATATATTATATTACTGTTGATCATTTTGATGATCTTTTGTTTATATTTCATTACTTAAAAATTATTTAAAATTAAAAAAAAATTGTTCAAATTAAAGCGAAGAAACTTGGTTTAATAACTTTTTAGGAGAACAAAAACAACTATAAAATTTCAATGTAATTTTATCGAAATTTAAATTTTTGATGTATAAAAAACATACCAATTAAGTATATATTTATAGATGAGTATTAACACTTTTTTTTATACATTTATCAATAAGTCGAAAATCGCATTATTGTGAAACATTAGTTTTTAAATTGAAGCCACAAAAACTGGATTGATAACAACCTTAGGATAACTACTTATTGAGTTCCAAGAATTTTTATACATAAAAGGGTATGTAGCATGAGTGGAGTACACATTACTTTAGTAACATATACATTAGTACGAGCTGCGTCAACCAACTCAACATACTCATTACGTATTAAAATGATTATAATGATTATTTATCCTAAAATTGTTTTGGACCCATCAAAATTGTTTGTAAGAAAAGTGTTTAAAAATAGCTATTTTTGAATTCTGAATAAAATATAGAAAATGTATTTATTATTATTATTTTATTGGCAATAAATAATAAAAAATATGCTTTTCACGTAGTCTAAGAGGAAAAAATTGGTGAAAAGAAAAATTACACGGAAATTTAAATTGAATTTAAAGTTAAAACAGTTGTCAATTACATCTGTTCTGCTATGTATATATTTTTATTACGAAAATTGTTTTGATCGAGTCTTTCAACTTTTATCGTATTTCTCGTATGTTAAAGTTCTTAATTAGTTTTTTTATAAATTATTTTATTTAACTTTGTTTAACTAAATAAGAACATTTCGTTTTTGTCCTAGAAAAAACGTTTCCTATTAAGAATCATCGATCCTACAACTTTCTTATTACCCTGATGAAATTTTTTCAAGAATTTTTATCAAACAATAATTTATACTAGTAAATTTATTTATTTGCATTTCAATGTTTTAGTTTTTATAATTGATGTTTTTTGTTTTACGTTTTATCTTAAAAATCAAACAATTACTACTTTATTTTAAAATAATTGGATCAAAACATAAAAAACGAAGAGTGCTATAACCATATGAGAAAGTGGCTACAAAAAGTCATATATAATATTCTAATAGTATGAAAGATAATTGAATTGAGACAGAATTCTGAATTAGAAAATTAATTTATTTTTATTCTCTTTCAACTAGTTTATTGAAATACGCTCAACTTATAACATATTAACATTGGGAAGCTAATTACTTAAATTAATTTAGTAAAATGTTATAAAAATTTTCTTTTAAAAAACATTTACAAAAATTACGCGTCAATTAATGGCCGGATATCTTTAATAAAAATTATACTTTAGATTAAAAATCTTCATCTGTATAATGTTTTGAGTAATGCTGACCCTGAAGTCCAATGTTTAAAGGGACTTATAAGTTTCACTATAACTAGTATGTAAGTAAGTATTCATCCGTTAAGACAATATCAGATTTTATGAACAAAAAAATTTTTTTTGTTAAAATTTTTTGAATATAAATGTTATCAGAATGAGAACAAAATATCTTGTTAAATTATTAGATGCACTTAAATACATATTTTAATATGGTTATTTTTCGATGTTTTCAAAGACAGCCTGAAAGAATCTTTTTATTCTGTCACTTCGCTGTGACAACTAAATTAAGTTAAACCTAATTACGGATTATTACATAAGATTATTAATTTGTCAATCTTTACATTTAGATTTGCCTTAACTATATAAATAATAATTATTAATAAAGTAAAGTTGGTCTTTTCATATCGGAATTGTTAATATTAAATTAGTTTTTCAAATAATAGGGCCAATATAGTGCGTTGAAAGCAATGAAAGCGACGGGAAACAAAAACCTGGAATATTCGTCTATTGTTCTTGCTAATGCAGCATTGGTTTCAGCAGTTGGGATGTAAGTATATTCTTCATGCAACATTCTTTTTACCTATTAAACACAAGCAAACGTGTGCTTAGCTAAACTATTATCATTAAAAATTGATATCTAAAATGTTATGTTTAATTACCACACTGACTGGTATGGTTGGAGATGGTTGCAAATTTTCTTCGTATGTTTTTGAACTAGTTCCTCCATTTAAAGGCTCAGTTAAAAATGTCTTTAAAATGTCTGGTTTTAGTTTACGCCACATGTAATTTACTACGGTAAATTCGAGTAATGCACAAAAGACGAACGCTATACAAGAATATTGTGATCGGTTACTATAAAATTGATCATTACCAAAGACTGTGATACAATATTGTAACATACCTGTACATGTGCCCATCCAAACATCAATAGCTTTTACGTAACTCACTTGGGGTAGACCGCTTTGAATACCTAATAAATAATAGAACTATATTGTTACATTTATCTATAAATTAAATAAAGTATAAAAATTCCTCTACGTATTTAAATAGGTTGTTTTAGTTTTTCTAAAAATTAAAATGTTTAAAACAAAATTTAACAAAAATGTGTAATCACCTGAAGATTGGGATCCCACAGCTAATAGTGTAGTCACACCTAAAGTAGTGCGTCCTGGTACCGAATCTACGTCCATCCAAAAGGATACCCAAGATATCACCACTATCAACATAGTCGGCAAATAACTCTGAACTAAATGAAATCCAACACTTCGGCTTAAATAAAATTGAGCAACTAGACAGCTATAATTTCCTGTAAATTAGTAAAATAATTTGCTATGTTACGACATTAAGTAAAACAATTATACCAAACTTTAATTTAATTGTGATAAAAAGTTTGAAGTATAAATATTAACATACTAATAATATAAATAAAAAAGAAATTCATATGTCGAGTTTTTTATAAGAAATTACTAATGTATAGTTAAACCTAACACAGTATAAAACACAGAAAAAATCTTCAATTTTAAAGAAACATTATCTAGATAAGTAACACTTAATACCAATTTGAAATGATTCTTGACAATCAGAAGGTACAATGTCCACAATTTCGAATTGAGGCATTCTTAATCCTTTAGCCATTATTACAGGATTAGTGGTTTTCCATTCGAGTCGTAGCTCTTCAACAGTCTTTGAAACTAAAAAAGAGAAAAATTAGGAAAATATTCAGGCAATCGATAAAAAGATTTTGGGACTATTGATATAAAGTTATCTAACACTTACAACTAGCTACCTCCATTGTGCATATTTGGTTGTCAAGTGGAAATTTGGAAAGGTCCATCATGCATGAAAATGTAAGTTTCAATCTAGTAAAAGATGTAATTATAAATAAATTTTTCCCAAATCTTTGAATAAATATATTTTTTAAAATACTTAAAATTACAGTCTAATACATTATTAACAAATGAATAAACCCTATTTTTGTACTTGTTACAAATGTTCGATAAGGTGTATTATAGGATCAATATTAAAATTTTAACGGTAATAAAAAAGTGTAATTGGTTAAAATGTTCTATCTAATAAAAACGAAAATTTTCAATTATACTACTAATATCTATTTATAGAAAACAGCGTTAATGCAATCACCGAAAGAGTTTTAAAACTATCATATTTATATACGTTATTCACAATTATATTTGTATATTTTTGAGCTTCGATGCGAAGTTGAGAAGATATTAATTTTACCAGGATGTGTTTATTTATTTAATTTTTTTTTGTGCCTGCCAATACTTTTTTCAGCTCTTACTGACTTTTTTAAATTTAATATTTCCACAAATAAAGTATAAAATTAGTTGCTATAATGAATTACACAGCAAAATCATATCACTAAAATGAAATAGTTTTTATTGATCATAGAAAAATATACAAATTGATTGATTTTTCGCGAACCACTTAATTAAACGAAAAATAAAAATAATCTTTTTAATGGTTTCTTTTAGTTTCATGTTTTTCTCAATGTATCAATCATAAAAAAATGTTTATATTCAACCATATACCTTATAATGGTGTCAACTTAAATTTTTTAAACGGCAACATACTAAATTAACGAGCTTATTTATTAGATAAAGGTCTAATTAAGAAAATGACTGGTCGATAACAACTTTTGAACCGATATTTCGGAAGTTATTGACATGTTGATACGATATAGGAGAGAAAGAGTACGGTCGGAAAAATTATAAAGCAGCATCACTCTTCACATCCAGACAATACTTTATATTTTATTGGATGAATACAATTTTTTTTTAGAATAGATTCATTGATAAAATCATTGAAAAATCAATAAAAAAATTAACAATATTATAGTTTGATTAATATGTATGAATGGACGAGTGATTGTTGGGATAAGTATAGATGATATCTGACATTAATAAACATCACCATTATAAGAACGCTTTGATGCAAATCTGTAGATGGTTTTTATCAGACAAAGAATTAACACTTTATTTAGTATTGATCCATACATTTTTTAAAAAGTTATAGTATTTTAAAGTAAAAAATGTAAAATATAAAATCGTGAATTTTCACACAAAAATAGCATTCAGTAGCCATTTTCACCATGAAGATAAGTCCAGAGGTAAATTTTTTTTTTTATAAGAAAGTATATTACATTAGCTTTAATTTAAGATATACAAGTATATAAAAGTGTCAGACTTCTCGGAACACTTTCAAAAGTTAAGTTGAAAAAGTTAATTTTTTGTGAAAAAGTTGTCATTTGGAAACCCCTTTTGTGGGCTGGTAAAGGGTTAAATTTATAAAAAAAATATACCAAATGATAGGTAAAGACATCAATATCTATATAAAAAAAAAAAGTTAAATTGATATGTTCATTTTTGAAAAAGTTATAGCAGCTTTTAGTAAAAAAAATTTCGAAAATTTCGAAAATAAGAGATTTTTAAATTTGTAATTTTTTTGGAGGTTTTCCCCATTTACGGGTAACGAGGGAAATTTTTTCAAATTTTGAGGGTAACGTCTTCGACTAGATACGATTTGTGATCTTTTGACGTATCATTGAAAGAAATCGGTTCGGTGAGAGCTGAGAAAAAGTGGTAATAGACACACAAAAAAAAAACACATCATAGTAAAATTAATACCTTCTCAGCTTGGCATCGAAGCTAAAATTGTTATTGTATAGGCGGAGTTATCACCAGATTAATATCACAAGATTATTAAACAAAAGATTGTAGCTATCTCTTTTGTGTACGCTTATGATCCAGTAAATTAATAAACCGCTTTCGTGTTCATTAAGTATTTTGACATTTTGAAGTACAGTTCGTGACAGTACGTCCTATCAATGACTTCATCATTCACCTTTCAGTGACATCAACTTGCCATCGTCATCATTGCATATAAGTATTTATTGTACTTATTTTTTTATCTTGCTATTTGTTTACCTTGACGCCATTGTAGCATTAGTAATATGCGCCCTCTACCCACATTAATATATATAAATATTTTTTATTTATGTTTTTTAATACAGCTAATTATTTATATGTTTTAAATTCATTCTATACATTCATACGTCCACTTCCCTTATATTTTAGGCGTATCATTCATACAACTGTCTATGTTTAAAGCTTTGAAAAATCTATTGTTCGTTATATTTTAACATTATTTTATTCGCTACTACATCATTTTTTAACTTTTAAAATTAATGAGTTCCTCGGTCTTTTGGATTTTACATTTTATATTTACACCTGAGGTTCTTTTTTAATTTAAAAGTTCATATTAACGAAGAATTTGAAATAGTGTTTTTAAAACCAAATGCTACTCATTATTATCTTTAGTTTTAATGTTGAAAATTCAACAAAATTTGAAAAAAAATCACATTAATTGTAAAATTTAAAGGTTTTATTCTGGATTTCGACATTTTTAATTATTTATTATGAATATATATATATACAAACAATGAGAACAATAGAAACCCGTTTCCTGACTTACTGAACACCCTGTATACGACGTTACCGATTGACATGAACGTAATAATGTATACAGAGTGTTCATTAAGTAAGGAAACAGGCTAATTGTTAAAAAACAATGAGAATAACAGAACCCCTTTTCATTATTTATTGAACACCTATATAGGTATATAATTAATTAGTAGTAAAATAAACTGAGTTAATCTCTTAATAGAGCATTTCAATTCAAAAGTGGAACAATTGTTTAGTAGCCCAAAATTCTAATATAAAATTTGAATACTACTTTTATTTGATTATAAATTATGTATAGAAGAATTCTGTTTATAATACAACATTTGAATATTAAAAAATAATTTTAAATAATCAAATGCTCGTGAAGCTTGTTTCTAATTTTATTTATAAATCAAATATTTTTTTTTAATGAATAGTTTTAAAAATAAAATTATTTTTAATTTATAAAAGTAACACTCATGAATCATGATTTACAGATTTTTAATACTAGTTACAATGAAGTTCTGTTTATAATTTTGATAACTACATACATACATAATACATACGAATTTTTCTTATCTCCTATTTAAATAAAATAATTCAAGTTTAAAAAAATTATACCATGAAAATGAAATATTTTCAGTTTTTTGTACTTTGTTATATATGTAGCAATTATTATAAAATTTAACTAATATTAATTAACTTGAAAAAAAAATTTTTTTGTCAATTTTTTTTTCATCTACGTGTGTTTTTTATGGTATTTGACTTAATGAATCCAACAAAATGTTGTATTACATTTGATGTCTAAGAAATTTGTAACTTCAGTTCTCGGATATCCATAAATCACTTGAGTGCTAATCATATTTTTTTTAGATAATGATAAATTAATTATGGTGCTCTAGTAGTAGGCTAATGAAGTGAATATTAGGGATTTCGCAATATATCTACATAACAGAGTATTTTATTAATAATGCAATATCCTTAAGTATTTAAACATTAAACTCAAAATCACTTTTTGAAGTAAAGTCATAGTGTAATGTATAACTAATTTTAATGAGTATCTCACTTAATAGTATATACGTTCATTCATATATATATATATATTTTTTTTTTTGATTATTAATATAGTAGCTTTTTACTAATTATATATAATAATATGTATATTTGTTTTGTTAGCACAAATTTTTGTTTACATCAGTTAATGCTTCGTTCTCGTGAATTAACGCATTAAATATATCATTGAATGTTGACCATTCTTTATAGCTGCCGCTAAATGTAGGTACACTTAATGGCGCTAATTTTACAATTGATGGTTGATTAGATACACAACTGTTTGTTAGTGTTGACGTCATTATGGGTGGTTGTGATGTGTTTCGAATATCTACCGTGTGATTTATTTCTTCTATTTCTGCTTGATCACTAGCCAATATTCGTTCATACTCTGATACTGCCTCAAAGTACATTTCTTCAAACTGAATTCTGTATGGATCTTCTGGGCTTTCTGGATCTCTGAGTTCTTCAATTTCAGCCTGAATCTTTTGAAATTCATTCCATACTTCTTCAATTTTTTGTCGGCGGACTTTGAGTGAAGTCCTATCCCCACCTTTCTGTGCTGCTGCAGACACGAAAGTAACAAACCTTGTCAGTTGACCTTTGATTGTACCTCGCCTACCATATAATACTGCATTCTCCACAGCTGGCTGCTCGGCCATTGTATGCTTATGGGCAAAGAAAACCCAATATTATTTTTAGCTTAGTGTAAACAAGTATAATTAACTATATTTAAATAACTAAAACACACTACCCGAACTTTACGCACATACGCACTTTTTGTACTCGAAAATTTATTTATTTTTTAATTATTCATATAATTGCGGATCGAAGGACCAGAAATGTTGGTGAAGCGGGATTATTAATCGTTAATAAATCGAACGCTCAGTTAAATTTATTTTTATGATATTTTTTAATTTGTTTGATTAATGTAATAAATATGAAACTTAACAAACTATAAATATAATTTACAAAATATTTGCTCCGTAATTTTATTTATAATTAACTTAAATCACAATATTTAAATACAAGTATGACTTAGATTAATATTAGAGAGCGTCGCTGATGGTTCAGCGGTGGAACGTACACTGACTAGATTTACAATAAAAGATACATTGCTGACCAGCTAAACAAAGATAAAATACAATATTATAGTGTGACTCGCGCTAACAACTTCTCCTAAGCGAAATTTATTGACATGGAAAAATTAATATTATTATTGTTTGACTTACTTGGTATCTGGCAAAATTTGGAGTCATATGGACCTAATACATTTTTGAGAAAAAATATATCAGCTCTAATCAGGCGTATATTTGTCTTGATCAGTATCAGTTTGTTTAACTTTTTATTATGATCAAATGGCCCGAACGCCATAATTATGTAATGAAAATTAATCACTAGTTGTTATTATTATTTAAAATCAAAACTATATTAAAAATATTAATTTAAAACAAAAAAAATATTAAAAATATTTAACTCAAAAGCCACAATAAATCGTAGATACGTATTTCTGGAATAATGTTGCCACTATCAACGCTAAATACATGCTGACATACCGACTGGAAATAAACCCCTTATATACCCCTAAATTTCATGAGTATAACAAAAATGTAAATTCAAAATTTGTCCAAACACAAAAGTATAATAAAGAAAGGAGGGCAGTTAGTATACTCCACTAGCGTGGGAGAAAAAAAGTACTAGATCACCCATTTTATTTTATGCAAGCTTCTCAAATAGACTATCTAGAATTTTTAAAAATTTTGGTATTACTTGAGTAAACTCTAAAAGTAATCATTTAAAAGATTTATTAGGTATTCCTAAATATAAAGTAGTTTATAAATAGGCATTTATAAAATCTAATGTCAAAGTTGTAATAAATGTTACGTAAAGCAAACATAAAGAAATATAGAGATCAGATTTAAAAAACACTTTAGAAACAAGAAGTTGATAAATTCCCGATAGCAGAACATTTATTGACACATAATCACTCCATTAAAACTATAAAACTAATTAAAAATGTAAATAATTATAAAAAATTTATTATAAGAGAGGTAGTAAAAATGTTTAAAAATAAGAACAATTTAATTAATTGAGATCTTGGTTCACTGAAAAATTCATTATTAAATTTGTGTTAACTGGAAAATGTGAAAATATTACTTAGTGATAACGTCACTAGGTGATAAGACCAGTAGAGGGGTATATAAGAGTTTTTTTTCGGTCTTGATGTCAGTATGTGTTTAGCGTTCGTAGTGGTAACATTGTTTCCAAAATACGTATCCGCTATTTTTTTTTTAGTATATTTTCCACCTTTTTGAGTTAAAGATTTTTAATATAATATTAATTTTAAGTAATATTTCACAATAGATGTTAATTAATTTTTTTTATATAGATCATATAAAATAAGAATTTATATTTAAACTATTATAATTTGTATGTAAGATAGCAGAGATCAAAGATAAAACTTAATATAAGAAGCTAATAATGTACTCTGTTATTATTATAATTACATTTAATTTTTTACATTAAAGCTAATTTTTTTCATTTTAGAAAACAAAACACAAGTTTAATAGAAATTAATTTATGTTATATATTTTTAAAAGAGAACTTAACAATTACAAAAACTTTCAAAACTTTGAAATTGAATTACAGTTACTCTTTAATTAAAATATGTGCTTGTGTTACTAAAATTCTATAAAGTAAGTACTTTTACTTTTTTGCTCGCCATTAGTTAGTTAAAGATAAGATATATCTTAGATCCATAATGCACACATTAGTTGAATAGTTGATTATATTTAAAGATTTGTATTAAAAATTAATTAAAAGTTAGGACAAATATAGATAATATCTGATATGTTAATCACTATCATAAAAACGCTTCGATACGAATCTGTTTAACTTTTTATTGAATTAATGAATTTTGAAGTTAAATAATTCATAGAAAAAAGAAAATATTTTTCTTTTTGTAGTCTTAAAGAACTCACGAAAATTCTACGTTTAATTTCTCATAGTAGAACATACGTTGGATACATTTTTTTTAATATTATAGTAACATTTAAGTAAATTAATTTGATATACGTTAAAAGTTGTCAGACGTATCAAAAATGGTTCAAAACTACCAAAGTATTTTTAAAGAGCAGATAAAAGTTTTTAAATTAATTTTTTTTACAATAACGTAAATTTAAGATATTTTTCTAAAATTGAGGGGGTCTTTTTAAATTTTGACGATAAGTTGAACTAGATTAAATCGGGTTCATTTGACAATAGATCATCAAAATCGTTTCAATGAGCGCTAGGAATTTTTGTACATAGGCATAATAGAACACTATCACAAAACCAATATATTCTCAACATTGAATACTCGTAAAAGAAAATTGAATCAGATAATATTTTAAATTACTTTAAAGTATATATTGTAAATATTTTTGTATAGAAATTTAATAGTACACAATGAGAAAACACATATTATATGTTACATTTACACATTTTATTAGTTTTATATACTTCTCGATTTATCAATCATTAATTAGTTTTTAATTCTATCTTTCATTATAAATGTGCGAATTTTATTTTTTCAAGTAGTAACATTAATTAACTTATATAAAAAAATACAATCTAATCAAGAAAAATTTCGATAGAATCTCTCAAACCATTATTTCTGAAATTATTAAAATTGTAAAACATAAATTGGAATTGTAACACAGATATAATTTTTATTGTTTGATATTTTTCCATTGCCTAAGTATAAAAATGTTAATAATTTCTGAGATATTCAACCAAAAGTTGTTTTCTTAGTTAAATTATTTCTCATAATATTAGCTAGTTAAATATGTATGTTGCTCTCTAAAAAAATTAAATTTGATAATTTTTAAGTAATAAGGGACCTAAAAAATACCTAATGGTTAATTAATCGAGAAATACACACAAACATATATATTTATATGTAAAAGTAATATAAATCAGAGAAAAAAGTCGTCAATATTTTTATTGTTTTAGGAGAAATCAACTGGCCTAATGTTAAATGAATCACTATGTACATGGTAAAATATAGTATAACATATTTTTGATGTTTTTTTCAATTAAAACAAATTTATTATTATTGAATGATTAATTATATCTAAAGTTCAGATATTCATTTATAAATTTTATTAAGTCATACCAACAACATTTCCAATTAGTACAAATTTGTGAACTTATTAATGTGTTTTAACTTGGCTTACGGTGTTGAGGGGGGTCGGGTAGTTTATTCCCCAATAACATGAAAAATATTTATACGCTAATGTGTATACTAACGACTAATTTACACAAATTTGAGTCTTCTTAAAATGACTCAAACAAAAATGCGTAAAAGCCAGACTTAAATTATATGTTTGGGCTTTATCTGTAGTTCTGGGTCATTCTTTAAAATAAGAGAGTTTTGGCAAATATTTGTATGTCATTCCCTATGGCTCCACCTATATCACTTTTGGCACGACTTCATGAGGACTCAATTCCCTACACGCCCACAGTTCTCACATAGTTATGGGTTTTGCTGTCCACACTAATGAATTGTATGCAAATTAGTTTTGAGAATAATTCTATAATGCTATAGGCCTTTAAGTACTACAAAATGTCAATACTTGTTTGTTTTAATAAGAGTTCATAAATGTATATGATTGTTATGTTTATTTTGTGATGTTACCTAAGCATATAGAGAATATCACCATCGGGTTTTATACGAATAAGAACATTAGGCACAGTGACAAACTGAAATTCCGCATGTTTTGCATTCGGGAAGTACACTTCAGGTTTCCAGATAGCTTTCACCAAATTTGGATCATTAAGGTCTAATGACTCTGTAATGTCGGGATGTTTTAACCTGGCGTCTTGCCATTTTTGACGTAAGTACAAGTCTACTTCATAGTCCTGAAAATAATAACATGTGTTATTTTATTATGTGTTATGGTAATTTTCATAAATGGTTAATAAATCATGACAATATTAACAAATATTAATATTCCAAATTGATCATTTTTGTATAAAAACAATAAATATTATAAGTTTGATTCATTTCTACGGTACATTCTTTGGCTAAAAATAGAATTTCCTTATAATTAATTTTATTCTGATAAAACAGAATGTTTCATTGCAAATTGTATTTAAAAATAGTTAGCTGTAAAATCGTTTTCATTAATAAATTTTCTAGTACCTCATTTACCTATATATACATGATTCCTTTTTTTTATTTCGATTTCAAAAACAAACAATTAGATATAATATTTAAAAAAATAATATATTTAATATATATATTATACGAAATGTGTTTAGAAAATAACAAGAATTTTTAAATTTCGCAGGTTTGAAGCGTCTGATTATTAACTTTTTTTTTCATATGTCTTATATGACTAGGTACACATGTCTTTAAAGTATCATAAAATTTTCAGCTGGATTTATTTTTTACTTTGTTAGTGGCTGCCGCTAAGATTAGACGTGTTTTTATTGGCTCGGCTATTGTTGAAAAAAATTTATCAAAGGATTTGTAACAAAGTGTGTAATATATTAAGAAAAGCCTATGGTGAGTCTGCCATGAGTAAAACAAGGGTTTACGAGTGGTATAATCATTTCCAAGATGGCCGTGAAGTCGTCGAATTCGGTAATCTTGGAATTACCCCAAAAAGATGGCGAACGCCCCAGCACTTCAACAACCTATGAAAACGCGAAAAAAATGAAAGAAATGGTTATGAACGATTGTCGCCGAATCACAATCAAAGAAGTCGCTGACGATGTTGAAATATACGGTTAATAAAGTTTACTACTTACAAGTTCAACACCGTTTTCGTTGTAAATGTATGCTAATATAAAACCCGTATTAGACACTTATTAATAAAATAGGATAAATTTATTTTTAACAAAAATCATTTAAAACTTTGAACTGTATCGCTTTTGATTCATACATGTTTTTTTACGTGAATTTTCGTGAGAGATATCAAAGTTTGGTAGTTACAGTTTGAAGTTCAGGATAGTAACCTTTACCTAATAAATAATATCTTTGTATAAAAAACAGTTAAGTTTTGAGTAGGGTACTTGATGTATGTATAAACCCTATTATTTGTATACAACTGAAGCAAGTTTGTTATAGTTAAATGAAGTGTAATAACTTTTTTCCTTGTGCTATAATCCTTTTAAGCATTATGTTCATAATCAAATCGTTATTTAAGTTATTAAACTAACAACTCAACTAAGACACATTTATATTGAACATTTCTATTTTTGGGTTGACTTATACTTTAAATAGAGTTAGCAAAAGGAATATTTTATTATAAGTTCAAAAATCAATAAAAAAAATTGTTTATTTTATGCATACAACCAAAATTTATTTCTGTGATATTTTAGAGCGGCGCGTTGTGTAGGCAAAACTATTACATTCTTGTAAAACTAATTAAAGTGTTCAAAATTTTGTTAAATATTTAATATTTTTTTAAGTATTTATTATTGGTACTATAAAATTAAAGTTCTTACATTAATTTTTCTCAATATTGTTATAATTATTAACTCTTTAATTTATTAATACATAATGCTTTATTTCATATTACTATAAATTATTAGTAAGTATTCGACCAATTTTAATTTTCATGATTTTTATTTTAGAGCTTTTTATAATAAAATATTGAAAATTGTATTGAATGCCCATAAAAACAATTAATAATTGCAAAAGTTGTCACTAAATTTCAAAATTAATATGTGTATATTATTTTAGTAGAAATATTTTAACTTATACATGACACAGCGTGAATTCTGTCGTTTTACAAACTTTTAAAACGAAAGTTATGTAACTGCTTGGAAAATGTTAAAACAGCACGAAATTCTTTGATATAATAGTTGAATACTGATGTTATAAAAACACATGCCATGTTGAATATTTACAACTAAGTTTTACCCAGCTACTGATTTTTTTAGTTTTTTGGTAACTGATTCAATATAGTAAATATTGTAAAATCAGTAAACTTTAATTTATATTTTCTATTATATGATTATATGTTTTAAGAAATATATTGTAATTAAAATTCAAAGCAATTTATTTTAAATATTTATTTATTAAAAATATTTAATCCAAAAAATAAATAATTAAATGAACGAAATTTTGGATCTACTTATAATTATATTAGTTATTAATTTATATTCCATATAAATTTGAAATACAAAATATATATGTATGTTATAGAGTTTTTGTTTTTTATTGTTTATATTATATATGCTACTGTTTATTTAAGTATCCATATTATTTCTGAAATATTTATTGTACATCACAATAGACAATGCAAACACACTAATCGCCAGCATTATAATAACGGCGTGTACCGGTTTGAAAGAGGTGGTAAACATACTAGTTGTCCGAGTTAGTCGAGTAATATAAGTTACGCATTTTAATTAATAGTGACACCAGCATTTTATAAAAATATCTATTGTTTTAATGTATGCAAAAGTTTATGAAAATTGTGGAATTTCTCGATAAATTAATGAAATTGACCAATATAGATTTATAATTGTAAACTGAAAAAATATTTTAGGTTCATGTATTATCCCTAATGAGGATTGCAAATTAATTTTTTTAATTATTAAACAAAACCAAGAAAATAATTCTCTAAATTTTAATTTTAGGAGAAATTTAGTGGTTGACAATAAATCAATCACACTACAGGGTGGCCCACCACTCACTGACAACTTAAATAACTTTTGATCCAGTTAATATTTTTAGTTGATTTTTTTTTTAAATAATAGTTATACGTTAGGTCTATAGCTATATCTCAATAATTAATTTTTTTACATTTTATTAAAAATATTAATTATTTTTAAATTTTAAATAAAATGTAAAAAAAAAATCTAAGATAGCTATTTTGTAGAGTAGAATTTAAGAAAAATTTTAGTAAAAAAATATCTTATTAATATTCAGTAGTAAATATTCTGTAGCGTTTTGAAGTTTGTAAAAATTTGAATTTTCATGTACTATTCTACGGTATTAAACTTGTATTAAACATCTTTTCATGATTACTGTGTATGCATAAGATGATAATGTGTATACATTACAAACTTGGCATTAATACCATGATAAGAAATTAGATAAGGCAATTATTACTCAATACTCTCATTCAAAAGTATAAGTCATTTTCATGGAAAAAGTTACACACCTCCAAATTATAGTAATCATGAAAAGATAGCGTTTTCTTCTGTCCTTTTCTCAATACGTATTTCAATGTTTAATACCGTAAAATAATACATGAAAATTCAAATTTTCACAAACTTCAAAACGCTACAGAATATTTACTACTCAATATTAATAAGATATTTTTTTACTAAAATTTTTCTTAAATTCTACTCTACAAAATAGCTATCTTAGATTTTTTTTTTACATTTTATTTAAAATTTAAAAATAATTAATATTTTTAATAAAATGTAAAAAAATTAATTATTGAGATATAGCTATAGACCTAACGTATAACTATTATTTAAAAAAAAAATCAACTAAAAATATTAACTGGATCAAAAGTTATTTAAGTTGTCAGTGAGTGGTGGGCAACCCTGTATATTAAAATTAATGTCTTTTTCAAACAAAAATATACAATAAAATAGAATGCTCTCACAAAATCAGTTCAGCTAAAGTCATAATAAAATTAATTGAATATTCAGTGTAATTTATAAGTTGAATATTTTTTATGAAAAAAAAAATAACAACAATATTTTTTATGTAAAATAGTTAGAAGTTTAAGTTTGAATTATGAGAAATTAAATGCGTTCTTTTTCCAATAGTAAAAACAGACAGTTAATTGTTTTTCTTAAGAAATTTAGTAGGCGCTACTTTTTATAAAAAATGTAAATGTATAATAGTACAAAGAATGCCTTAAGTGAATTTAGTAATTGAACCGGGTGCGACGTGGTTTAGGTACAATAATACTTTATATTATCGTCTCGACATTCTTTTATTCTTCTCTAGTGACCTTTTTTTTAGATAAAAAGCTAATCTATTCAAAGATACAAGATATTTTATTTAAATTGGTTTGCAATTATCTATTTCACCATTGAATTTCTTGTAATCAATAGAATAGCAAAAATATAATATAGTTGATATATGATAATAACTCTTTTATAAAGCGTTTATTAAGTGTTTATTGAGAAATTTTTAACGTAAATTTAGTTTTTGTCAAATTTTTAACAATGGTTGTGTTAATTCTAAAGCAGATAAGTCATAAAAATGGGTTTTATTATATTTAATTATATGATATTTTAATGAAGTATATTTTCTATCATGTGTAGTGATATTACAAATGAAAATTCTCAGAAAATGTTTCTGCATTTTATTACAATAAAATGTATTCTAAAAGAAAACGAACTAAATTTTCTAAAAATTAAAATTTCTTTAAGAATATTTAATTAAACTTGAAAATTCTTAAAATTCTTAGATGACTTCTTAAGTTTTTTAGATGTTAAAAAACGAATACTAATACTAATAATCCTCTTATTAAATGATTTAACTAAGTATAACTTTAAAGCGTTTGTAAACTCTTAAACATAAAACTGAATAATTGATTAACTTTTATTTGAAGTAAAGTATATTTTTAACTTAGTTTGATCGAATTATCTGAAACTAAATAGATAAATTTGGAAGTGGCCAATTTTAATTTGTTGGCTAATTCAGGACCATTTTATAATAACGTAAAATATAATAAAAACATATTAAAAAGAATGTTCTCGTCTTGAGAATATTCTTAATAACATTCCGGAGAATGTTGTAGAAATATATTACCACAATAATGTTATATCACTAATCATGTATAAAAAAACTATGCCACAGTTTTATCGAGAGTTTGTTTTTGAAAAATTATCAAAAATATTAATGAGATATTATGTTTCAGACAATATTACCTTTTAAAAAATAGCTACATATATTATACATATTATATTATTACATCAAACATTTTTAACAGTTATTAAATATTTAGAAAAGTACAATTTTTATTGTATAATAATAAATTCAGGGTAAGTAAAAAATAAGGAATAATATTCCATATATTATAGATATTTCAATAATAGACCATATTATGGTCTTTTCTATTTCCATTCTTCATAACAATTTACTATTTTCTTATTATTTGAACACATGTTTTAATTTATTCACATTTTATGTTTTTGGTAATATATATTGTTTTTAAACAACATAAATGTATTATTTACAATATTTTTTTGGGATTTCGTGATTTTAGACGGACTTTTTGAAATCTTTATTTTTAGTAAAACTACAATTAGAAATATAAAAACTGATGATAATAATAATTATAAGTAAATATAACTAATCAAATAACTGGTACTATCCAATGACTTAAATCTCTAGGTACTGCCACGTTTATACATAGAGTCAGTAGTACGATTTTTGAAGTTGTTTAATTTGCTCTAATTGCCTCATCCGTTAATTCATTGTTTTTATTCGGAATATTGTACTAAAATTATTTGTTACTTGTTTAAAAAAAAATTAAAAATATTTATAAAATGTATAAACTTTAATTTTAATAATCATTTAAATTAATTTTACTTTAAATTATTTCAGTTTGAAGTATAATAATATTCCATTACTGGAAAAGTTCAATGAATCAACAATAGTCAGTTGCATTGAAATTTAATTTCATAATTTTTATAACTCAGGAGAAATATGTTAAATACAATAACCTCTTTTTAGGCAAAAAACACACTATTATTTCAAAGTAAAATCGTAATGTTTTTAAATAATAAAACCATTATAGCAAGTTTTTATCTACAAAATACATATCATTTGTTTAGAAAGTGTTAATTATATTTTTATACAAAGACGCCTTGGTTTAATCTAGAATATTTATAACCACATATAAATATTCTAGATCAGACGAAGGATAGCATGTCCATTGTCTTTGCAGAAATGTGAAAATGTAGTTTAAAAGTAACGTTATAAAGGTTAGTTCGATTAATAATGTTTTGAAATATTATTTTGAAAAAGTCTCATCAATCGGAGAGTCCAGTATACCTCTTAGTAGACATTTTCTGTGTTTTTAGTAAAATATTAAAGTTTATTTATTTTTCTATCGTTTAATATAATACACTATTAAGAAGTTAATAAAAATAAAAAATATTAATTAAAAATTTGCATTTATAATATTATGTTATTATAATATTTTACATCTATTTTATTTTTTCAACTTATCAACAAATGTTATTTTTAAATAATTAATTTTAATAAAGTTCATTCAGAAATTTATATCTTTTAAGTATATAGTGAATATTACTTTATTAAAATAATAAAAAACTGAAAGAATCATTGAAAAGCTGCTCTCTAATTTTTATGTTAATGTGATATCAGAGATGTTGGTTATATCAGTTATAGATTAATTTTTTATACCTAAAACAATTGGATTAAAATAAAAATCTATTTATTAATCTTAAAATATAAAATAATATATATAATTAAGATATAAAATCTTAATTAGGTACAATTCACCAACTATAATATTTACTATAACCACATTAAATCTTAATCAAATTTAATTATTTTTAAATTTAGAAGAAGATTTTTTTTCACTTTAAATTATGTTGTTGACTAAGAACTTTTATTTTATATTTTGATAATATTTAAAAAAAATATATTTTTTATTCAAATATAAATTACAAATATAATATAATTTATTTGTTATTCTCACACGTGATTGCTAACTACATGGTAGCTGAAATATATTACATTGTGTTATACAATGAATTTACAAAATTCATTTATAACTTTTAGATTTTTAAAAATTATCATTATTCATTTTGCCCGGACATTTTCTAACTTAATGACATTCAACGACCTATATATTTTTTAACTCAGCTAATACTGTTGTTATAATAATATTACTTAAGCATGCTTTGTAATCAATTTTAAAGTTTTTCCAATAGAATTATATTCTTTGACATTTAATAAGTGAAATTTTTATTTTTTCTCTCTATTGAAACCAAAGTATTATAACTATTGTAAATGATTAGTCGCGGTTAAGTAAAAAATGTTAGATTTTCATAAGTCATGTGTATAATGTTACATATAGAATGAACATAATATATTTACAATACTTAGCTATTGTATATCAGTGGTACTATCGAAATAACTTTTTGTCCTTATAAAATGTATTTATTTTTTTCATGAAATACTAGTGTAAAACATATAAATTACTTTATCATGGCATTATGATAAGCATAAAATTCAACCGTTCAATTTTATTTTTTAGTCTAGTACTATTATGTGATCCTGTCCCGTATCACCTGATTTAAAACCACCTGTCTACTTCTCCGTGTGATAAACATCAATTACTAATCGTAAACACAATAATGTCAGACAGTAATTCGTATAACAGATAGTTTAAAGGTATAAATTACCCGCATCAATTTTATTACTGTATACAAAAAAATCATGTGCCTTAATTTTGACAAATTCGGTCAATAAGTGACATCAACTTTAAAAATTTACTTTATCCAAATTTTGTTGTCATTGTGACTAATAATAGTGTGAACTTCCATAATAGTTATTTTATAATATTTGTAATGACGATACATTTTTTCAAACCCATAGAAAAATGCATTTAAAAAATTGGAGTGATTGTTTAAAAGATGTACAACACCAAATCGCTATTGTGTCGTAAAAATGGTTTGACGAAAGCCTTCAACAAAGTTTATGGTAAATAAATTGTAAGCACAAGTTACCGACGATCTTGTATACGGATCACGTACAATTTGTATAATCTCGTCATGATTTCCAGTAAAGTAAAAAGATTGCAAACTGAACGGAGACGGAAGCGTCGAGAATAAAGCTAGAGAGTTGATTTGAAGAAAAAAAATCCAATCCCCCTGATTATCATACACTGTTTGATTATATGATTGTTTGTTGAAATAATTATCGATAATAAAGCAAATAAACCGAAATTCAAGGACAAGCGAGTATTCAGATAAAAATGGCCCCGTAAAATATGTTTGTTCCTGTTAGTTCTTTAATTGTTAACGTCCTAAACAACAAATAGTCTTTACAGAATTTTTTTTAAATTGAACATAAATCATTGTAGAATATGACATGAAAAGTTGCTGCTCTCAATTAAAACAATTTATTTATTTATTTTAAGGTAAAATAATAATTTTTATAAATATTTGATGAAAATTAATACAATTTCACTAAAGATAATGATATTTTTATTCGGCTTTAATCATCAAGTTCAACTAAAAAGATAGAATTTTTCTTACATTTTTTATAAAGTTTTAATAGCTTTAAATGTCATATAAGATTTACTACTATTGTTCAACTCAATTACTCGATTGACATTTCTTCGAGTTAGGTCACATCATGCTAATTATTTTATGAATAGGGGTAAAATTAAAACTACAGTGTAAGAAATATACAAAGATAAAATTTTCATCTTTTTTTTTATATTGACTATTTTTATTTTATATCATATGGAAATTTAACTTTATTTATTATATATAACATATACAAAAAAATGTTTATAGATAATTATATTAAATTCCTTAGAGAAATTCATTTAACTAATTATTTAATTTAAAATGAATTAAGTTTGATTTGTACGTATAAAGATTGATATTAATATTCAGAGATAAACCTTAAAAAATTATTTGTATAGCTGATTGTGCTCTTAGTTACCCATATTTTTATTTAAAAGTAGTTGCTATTTTTATATTTATAGTGTAATCGTTTGACTTATACATGGAGGGCTCGGAAGCCAATCAATGTAAGTCACTTCTCTGTGAAAACTGAGTGGGTAATTCAACTTGCGATTTCATTTTTATTATACTGTGTTAGATTTAAGTTTTTCAGTATGTTATATCTCAATAAAAAAGGTTATTAGTACCTTTACGGGACTCTCTATTTTATTACAACAAGTTTTGAAAAATCCCAATTATCTCATTTTCTATATTTAGTGACTTACACTGATTGGCTTCTGAGCCCTCCATATATTTGACTAATTTTCCAAACTTCATAAAATTTCAGTTAAAGTTTTGATGTATAGAAATACAAGTTTTAATAAGAGACAATAAGTTAAGAAATAATTATTATTTTTATGATTGTAGTTATAATTATACAAGGTATCTCAGACCAAACTGGAAGCGCTTTAACTTTTGTACAATTAAATTTTTATGAAATTTTTTTTTCAAATAATTATTGCCTTTTAGACTATGATTAATGCATATTTTTATTATTTATTACTAATAATAGACTGATGACTATTTTGATATTTTGAAAAAAATAATTTTTTTTCTTATTAGTAATAAATAATTAAAAATATACTTTAACGTAGTAGTCTAAAAGACAATAATTTTTTTTTTTAAATTTTTACAAAACGATAATTGTTTCAAAAGTTATAAGCATTGTCAGTTAAATCTGAGACCTCCGTATAATATTTAATCAGATATATCTACATAATGAATCCATCAGATTTCTAAACGGAATAGGTAAATATATCATTTAATCAATATATCATATTACCAAGGATCCTAATTTCTAGGGTATGCATATTTTATTTTGAAAGGTTCTAAAGATACCTAATTATTTATAAAATTATACATATATTATACATGTATATATGATTTTATATTCTTCCAGTTAACATTCATAGACTTCATATTATAAAATATCTGAATTTCGCTTCAGAACAAAAAGGTTTTAATTTCTCTGGAGAACGTGCCAGTTTCAAGAGTTCTGTCAAGAGCGATCTGTCTTTGAGAATCTTTGATATTTTGAATGTATTTAGAAATTTGATAATCCATAGAAATGCTCAAATTTTAAAGATATCATTGAATTATACAATGTACATGATATAAAATTATATAATACACCAATATAATAATGTATTACACCAAGGCCATGTATGCAGCGAGTACGGACTCAGACCGATTCACTCTTTACTGCGCACATATTTCCTACATTTTTAGTGGATATTACTACTACCGGCCGCGATCAACTGTTACATTAGTTATGAACCACTTGTCTTTAATATCGTGTGGTTCACTTGTCAAATGTGATAAGGAAGAGTTATGTATACTGAGGCTTTAAGAACTTGGACTATAGTAAGGTCAAGGTTTGAACAAAAACGTATTAAGTAGTCGGAAATTCAGTTGGCCTCACATACTGCTTGGCAAGATATCCAGAAAATTTGATAGTAAATTATTATNATAAGGTCAAGGTTTGAAACGTATTAAGTAGTCGGAAATTCAGTTGGCCTCACATACTGCTTGGCAAGATATCCAGAAAATTTGATAGTAAATTATTATTAGAAAATTACAAAAAATGGTAAACTTTTTTTTGTCAATGCAAAAAAAATACATAATTTTGATAGTTTTCAATTTTACGCCTCAATTGATAATGCCGTTCTGTACGCAGAATTGTCAAACTCGATTATTTCATTTTATAACTCCAAATTAATACGGTTAAATAAATAGTGTGTTATTATTTTGAACATTAATTCTACGATATTTTTCATTAATAATATATGAATCCAATTTGTTACAATGCAAATACAATATGGTTTATCTCATACCGAAAATTCTCAAAAAATTTTAAGGAATGAGGAAAAATCTTTAATGAACCAGCGTTCCTCCTTTGATGTACCAAGTCAACTGACGCTCCGCACGGGGAGGTATAAGTGTATTAGAATATGACATTTCGATATTGAATGGGAAAACTTATGTATAGTTTTTGTGATATGCTGATGCGCGGAATTATCAGCCGCCGTGCAATATTAATCAACTCACTCCTATCTTGAACATTTTTGCTATGAGATTATCAATTAAAGAATGTTATCTAATTAGTNAAGTGTATTAGAATATGACATTTCGATATTGAATGGGAAAACTTATGTATAGTTTTTGTGATATGCTGATGCGCGGAATTATCAGTCGCCGTGCAATATTAATCAACTCACTCCTATCTTGAACATTTTTGCTATGAGATTATCAATTAAAGAATGTTATCTAATTAGTGCATTATTGTTTATATTTAGACAACAGCTCTGCGGATTCGTGAGTATAGTTTGTTTCTTTTTTAATTTTTACTATAGTTATTAAAAGGTTAAAAAGTTATAACAAAAGGTTAATTAAATTACTCGTTTATATTAAGTCATTTGCATTAATAAGCTAGAATGACTATCTAGCTAATTCTCATAGACGTTATTTAACTTATTGCAGTCAATACATTAAACTAAAGAATATGATCAATTGTTACTCTTACTCACATTAATTTTAGTTATTTTGATTGTTTTATAAAGTTTAATGAAAATTATTTCTAAAATTGTTTGATATTAATATCTTGTTCAATTTGAACTCTAATCATTAAAAATAATATGTGGGTTCAGTTTAAAATGTACTAAATTTTGGTTTAGGGCACTCGTAGCATTTGGTAGCCCGTATAATGATATATTATTTTAAAAAACCAAAAAAAGGTACATACCTGGTGATGTAAAATTAATGGACGAAGTCAACTCAAAAAGTATAAAAAATAAGAATAAAAAAATAATTACTATACCAGTATTTCAAAAATAATTACAAAGCTATTTCGTGTTTTAAATAATTATTTTTTCATCTAGTATTTATAGGTGGTAAGAGAGAATAAGAAAAACTACCGTATTTAAACAAAGTCTACTTTAGTAAAAAATGTTCAAATTAATAATGACAAATATAATATATTACTTTTTTAAATTTGAATTATTGATCATACATTTTTATTTTACGCTATAATTTTAGCTGCACAAAAACAATTGTACTTACCTCGATTTCTTAATATTGTATAAAACTACAAATTTTTAATAATTTAGAATATTTTTGTACTTGTAATATTAGAAAATAAATTCGTAAAAAATAACAGTTTTACCTCTTTGCTTTGCGTGAAAGAATTGACCAAGAACTCTTAAAATTTACCAAACATTTCTATTTAGAAATTAGGATAAACAAATATTTTTGAACAAAATGATGAGTACCTAATTTAAAATTTAAAAAAAATAAAGTCATCAAGTATGACGAAGGGCTACCTTAAAAAGTGCTACTTTATTTGATTTGTATAGTTACTACAATGATGGTCAGGTGAAATAAATATCTCAAGTTTTTTTGAAATAATATAAAAATATACCTTTAATGTTTTAGTAAATAATTACTATGTTTTGTTTATATTACCGTTCATCTATATTTTGTTAATAAAATGAAAAAAATATGAATTTTTGATCAGCTACATGAATGATATTTATTCAAATTAGTTGATAAACATCATAATAGCAGTAAGATTAAATAATATTAATAATTAGAAAATGTATTGCAAAAAATCAGTTCCATCTGGTTAGGAATTTTGTAACAGATACTTTTTAGTTTTACACATTTAGTTTTATATATAGTAATTTGAAACATTCAATATATTGTATACATTTGAGATAACGTTTTTATGTTTTTATCGTATCAATATTCACACATGTAATAAAAATAAATTATAGCAATGGTACTCACCATGGTGACTGGACTAATGGATCCAAAACTACGAATATAAAGTTCACAGTGAACGTTTGTTGCATTATCTGTAAATATTCATACAATATCATATCAAAGAATGAATTATTGTTACGTGTTTTGTTTAATTAAACAACAAGTTTCATTTAAATATTTATATAAGATCATAAGCAAAATTAAAAAACAGTCAATATATGAATTGAATATTTTTCTAGGTTTTTTAGTTACACGTATTAAATTGTTACCAATATACAATAAATTTCCAATTTTAAAATTAAAACCTAAGAAAGTAGTTGTTAGTAAAAAATATCGGTTTTGTTTTAAAAATTGTTTGCAAACAATATATTTTAGTTTGCATCTTATCGGCTGAATATTTTAGACAATTTGTTTGTTTTTAATTAATATGAACTAAAAGATACTAATTTTGTATTTCCAATCGTATTTTTACCATTAATTGGTAGTTTAAAAAATTAGTATGATGGCAAAAGTATATGTACGAGGCATAGTATATAGTAAAAATAGTATGATATTGTACATAACATACTATATTATTATAATATTTTATAAAATACGTATATATAATTTTAGTATAATGTTAAGTGAATTTGTAGAAACTTTTTAATCTTTATAATGTGAACTATTAGCATCATCATATATTATCAGTTTAACATATATTTTAATCAGATATAAACTTAATTTGCATATGAGTTTTGTACAAAACTGTAGAATAATAATTAATTATCCCAGGTCGTATAAGTTTAGGCAATATAATGCCATTTATTTTTTATTATATTGTGTTTCTTTACCATTGAAAAATTTAATGAAACATAATATTGTTGTATTTCGGAAAAGTGAAACGTTCAGATAGTTGAATAAGTTGTATATAGTTTATTAAAAAACGACGAAATTATATTAAATTACATAAAACACACTTGGTACAATGACGTCATTATTCTCAACAACAAATATAATTCGATAAACATTCAACATTTCTTACACAGAGTGTTCAGTATATAAAGAAACATTTCAATCGTTACAAACCACGAGAACAATAGAAACCCGTTTCCTTGCCTACTGAACACCATACTGCATTAAATACAGGTGGCTAAGTCATATTACATACTTTTGTGATGATGTTATTACCTTTTTACGCGCTGTTCTTAAATTTCTGTAATAATACCTTCTGTACCATCCATTTTAACTTTTTTTATCTTCGTTCGGAACCAAGACAGTTAACATATTTGTGAATTGGGTATAACCGCGGGTCGTCTAAAATAAGAAAATAAACTTTTTGGCAAAGTTCCATCGATTCGATTACTATCTCGTTTCATATGCATACGTATATTATAGTGTATATATCTACCATTGTGCAGATTCTAACTGTCGAGGGGGACGACCGGTAACGATTTCCTCGGGGAAACAAATCCATAACCGTTCGCCATCGCTTCTGTAATTCCTTCTGGGCAATGACAATTGTAATTTGTAGTTACGGCTACTACACTAATCGAAAATTCTAATGTTTTAGTAACATTAAAACGATTTAGGTTTTGTGCGGTTGAAAATAAAACCGTTTCAGGCTTGTATTACAATATGTTGTTATTGTCTTACAGATTTATATAATACTATCACCAGAGCACAGTGCGTCAAGGGGTTTCAAATAATATAGTACCTCCGGGACCCGTGACTTTTGTGAACGGTAACGTTATGAATAAATATACTGTCCTTGAAATAAAATTAATATATTATGAGTGTCTTAGAATGGAAAATGTTGAATTTTTCTTTTCGGGCGCCAAGTTGATATGGGTTCCAATAACAATGACTATAATGAGTCGAGCCAAAGAATGATCACAAACAATTTTTCAAGAAAATAAAACTTTCTAAAGAAAAAAAAGTAAAAAATACCACATCTTGTTAGTTGTTAACCTTCTTTGTGTCCAATATTTATATTGTAAAACATAACAGAAGTATAAAAACTGAGTTTAATTAAAGTTTTAACACTTTAGTAATAACTAAGTGTTCTTGTAAAAAATGTTTCCTAATTCAGAACTTTTAATAATTACTTGGATTTTATACCTAACAGTTAAATCGTTTGTATGATGTCGCATAAGAAATTTTTTCTTTTTTATTAAATTAATAAATAACACCAATAAAAAAAACAATAAATGCGCATGTTTTCGCTTCCATTAAAACACATTTCATGACATCTAATCTATCGATCGGTAGCGAAGTATAAACCGTCTTGTGATAACTTAAAGTTGATTGGATTTATTTATAGTTCGTTCAAAGAAAAGGAGTTTCATTTTATCAAGTTATTGACATTCAGACTTGAAATGTTATAATTTTGCAGAAAAAATATGCAAAATAATATCGATTTGATTTGAAAGTTTTAATTTTATTGAAATCGATACAGTTTTAGAAATACATTTTTGTATAGAAAATTATATTAATCTCTAAAGGAAAATTTTCGGGAAATTTAATGTGACTGCTAACGTCATGTATTTAATATTACTGATGACGAATTTTGACATAATTTAACAAATTTTTAATAATATGAAATAAGCAGTTTTTTCAGATTGTAATATACATTCAAGGATGATTTTTTATCTTGACGTGTGACTTGTTTGTATTAGTATTACATTTGTCGTGTGTACATACTGAGCAGATGATATCTAACTTGACACATTATAAAAGTATCTTCGTGTGTGAACCAAAGTGTGCTTATGTACACGTATAAAATGTATCTACACGTATATACATACACATACATATATTATGAGTATGTTTCTCATTATATTGTCTCAGGAAAGTAGATAAATAATATTTTGTTTGCTTTGACTGCACACCCATTTGAGGTTGACATATTTCGATATAGGCAAATCCTAAAGTAGGGCGTGGTGTGGCGCTGTGGATCATTTATCCGCCGCCTCAGCGCTAATATTCAGTTGTGCTGTTGGTAAGTGACCACACGGGAACTTTTACAGTGGCACGCGCCCTTTCCCGTACTGGATCCTCGACCATAATGAGGTTGCATCAGGTTGACAGTCGATGTAAAAATTCCATCACTTAAGTAGAGCCAGCCCATATATATAGTTGGGATAGAAGCTAAGGAGTTGATGATGACAAATCCTGAGATATAATTGTTGAACACACGCCTTGTATCATTCGCTTGGTAAAATTTATTTAAAAGCAAAACTAAAGATTTAATCCTCTTCTTAAGAGTTAATAAGTTATTCAAGATTTCCTTTCAAACATATGTTATTCATTAACGTCTAATTAATTGAGGTTATTTGGTTTATAATAAAATATAGCTGATATTTATAAAGCTAATAATTTTATTGTTATTAATTTTCATCAAATAATGTATAGGTGTATAACAATTTATACATTATTAAGATTTCTTTTTGTTTAAAAAATGTAATGTATTCTTTCAAAAGTTTTGAATTTTAAATAAAAAAGTGTGCAATTTATTTTTAAAATGTTCTCAGTTCTAATCAAAAATGCATTTCTCAAGCATATAAACATTTTATTTATGTTAGAGCAATCGTTGCTATCATTTTAAAACTGAATGCGCGCCTGTTTGTAAATTTTGGCTTTTTAAGTCTATATAATTTAAAGTACATAGGTTAATATAAAAAAAGGAATAAGCTAAACTATAAACTAAACTAGAAAATATTCAACTGTTTAAATTAAGGCAACAAGGATAATTTATATCCTAGTTACTTTCCCCACATCTTAATAAAAAAAAATTACATATATAGCAAATAAATCTATGAAAAATTAGATAATAAACTGAACATTTAATTAGATGAAACAACACTGGTAAAAAATCAATATTATTCGTTTTAAAATTTACCAGATATTTTTTAATTGAGTTATTTAAAATAATCTGACTTCTATTACAACATTTCAATGCTTCCAAGTAATATAAAAGACATTATTTGTAATTTTACAGAAAAGTCAAAATAAAAGTAATGAATTTTAATAAATGACATTTAGGCAAAATCTTTTAATATCGGTTTGTAATAATTCTTAGAATTACAATAATCAGATTTGTCAATATAAAACCGACGAGTTTAGACAAAAATACTCGCATTTTATTTACAAAAAAAAAAAAAAACATTTACGACCTTTTGTTTGGGTCATCAATTTTATCTGTTTTTAGTTTTTCACCAAGACAATTCTTTCGATTAGTTTTTGACAAGGTATCATATTTATTTATATACAGAGTGTTCAATAAGTTCGGAAACACCCATTTTTTAGAGCCGCTATTGAGTTTTTTAATAATTTTTTTTTTTAGAAGCTAATTGAATAATTAAAGGCATCTTTTACGATTAAAATTTAAGTTCAACCCTAATGCAAAAGGGTAGAAATCTACCCTAACTTAAGAAATTTAAATGGCAACCCCTAATTTTTTTTACTAATTTCAATAGAGAATTCAATTTTAAAAAGAATTATGGTGAAAATAACTATTTATGTTAAACCATTTTTAAATAATCGTTGTTTTAAGGGTAGAAAAGTGTCCTATTTGAAGACAGATTTTGTTATGATCATTTTTATGAATTTAATTTTATAAAAATGATATCAATTGCAAATTATCTGGAAATTTATTAAGAAAAAAAAAATTTTTATTAAAGCATGTAAAAAGAACTTAAATGGACATTTTAAAAATCGCTCTCTTATACGCGATCTTTAATTGGGGTATTTGTAGAATATAGCATTATCGGTCAATGCATAACATAATGTTTCCGGACTTTTTCCTATAGGAGTTTTAGCATTGATATCTAACATACATAACTAGTGTACACTTTTATCTGTGACCGTTGAAACGTGTTCAATTGTTATAGTCGCTTTATCGACAATTAGTGTCACTTTAAGTACGTCATGCTGTCAAACATATTACAGGTAGTAGTTTGTAAGATTACACAAAAATTATCAGTGGTCATTATAACATTATTATTATTCAATACGCAACAACGTTTCCAAACTTATGCCTATAGGAGTTGTAATATACTTTTCAACTACCAACTAATAATTATTTTTAACTCATATTAAAGTAACTAGTCCACATATTTTCTAATATTACAGTTGATCTATCGACAGTTGTGGGATAGTTTGAGGTAAATTAAAGACTATAAAATAGTTTCTGTAACGCATCATTTTTCAATTTTGACTTTTATACTCATGCCGAAATTAACCTTAAATTTTTAACCTGTACTGACTTAAGATTATTTTTAATAATTCATTAAGTTATATTTTAGCTTCGATGCAAAGCTGAAAAGGCATTAATTTTACTATTATGTACTTATTTATGTTTTTTGTCTAAAGTCTAATGAAAGTTTCAAAATTTTAATTCATAGATGCTACTTTAAAGAACATTTTAAAAGGACTAAATGTATCTTTCCCCATTCTAAAAATAATTTAAATAACAATTAACATAATTTTCTAAA
>NW_026099575.1:24267129-24312570 GCF_025091365.1 Daktulosphaira vitifoliae | reverse complement strand
TTACAGAAAATTATAAAGAATTAAAAAAAATAAAAAGTCAACTTGAAAATATCTGACACAGAACCTTTAAATTTTCATGCCCCAAAATGATAAAGACGTGTTAAAATCATTTTGAAGAATAACTACATACAATTGGGTTATTGACTAAAATATTTAATTTGATAACACACATGTTTTTCAACAACTATCTACTTTCACTTGTAAACGTGAAAAAAATGCAATCGTAAATCATATTTTTATTGATATTTAATAATTCCATTGATAAGGTACAATATCAATTTAACAATATTTATTGATCGTTTCATGCTCAAGTACGATCATTAAGATAAACCAAGCAACAATAATCAGGCAATTTATGATTATTATGTCTACGGAATTACACATTGATTAGTTTTTACTGTGGCAAAATGTGCTTCCAAACTCAAAATTGATCCTTTTAAACAACAATATCTCAAAAATGACTTATCCAATTTTAAAATTTTAAAAGTATTTTTATTTTAAATAAACTTTTCTAACCGAAAATTTAAAAAAAAATAATGGTTGCCATTTAAATTTCTTAAGTTAGGGTAGATTTCTACCCTTTTGCATTAGGGTTGAACTTAAATTTTAATCGTAAANGTATTTTTATTTTAAATAAACTTTTCTAACCGAAAATTTAAAAAAAAGTAATGGTTGCCATTTAAATTTCTTAAGTTAGGGTAGATTTCTACCCTTTTGCATTAGGGTTGAACTTAAATTTTAATCGTAAAAGATGCATTTAATTATTCAATTAGCTTCTAAAAAAAAAATTATTAAAAAACTCAATAGCGGCTCTAAAAAATGGGTGTTTCCGAACTTATTGAACACTCTGTATAATTCACTAAAGAATTAAAAACTGTTTCATTATGATTAATAAATTTGCTGTTAGACATTTTTTAATATTCTCTTAACGTTTACTAGCTTTAATATTTTGAGTATTTAATAATTACTCAGTTTTGTTATTATTTACGAGTTTTATGGGGATAGTTTAGATATTAGGTAGAATATTATGATATTTGTGGTTGAATACTTGAATAACAAATTATTTACCGTTGGCTGACACATTTGTCTACTTACAACAAGATTTATCCATATACATTATGCGCTTAATGTCATATCTACTGCATTTATTTATTCACCACTACAATAACTCACTGACTCCTAGAATTCTAGTTGTCTTTCAAAAACCTTTAGGTCTTAAGGTTAGAGCACTTCATGAGAAATATCTCCTATCAATGCTATAGTGATATTATTTAACTGGCTAGCTTTATTGCATTATGTTTGTTTACTAAAGTTGTTTTACTTTATCTCTGTCTTTCAATTACAAATAATTTTTCGTGGAAAAAATATCCAAAGCGGTATAGAAAATTACGATAATTGGTGCATTTTTATTGCAAAACTTATGTCAATTACTACTTAAATATAACAACACAGACGGACCTCGAGAAGGAGGGCTAAGCCTACCTAAATTTTTTTTAGCTACCCAAGAATTGAATAATTATTCCCAATGTAAACATTAATTTTAATTTTGATTGTAATATTTTCAATCAGTGTTGTTATCTATTACAGTTATAAATTTTACAGTAAGTTTATTGATAAATTGTTCGATTTAATTATTGTTTTCTTATTGAGTTAATAATCGATTTTATGTTCAATACTGATTCGTTGAATTATGTTTGTTTGAGATATATTAGACAATGAACAAGTAGATAACATAATAAGTAAATAAAATAACAAATATTGATGTATGATTAATATGGGTGAAGCCCTGCAGGTCAATTTTACTTATTAATTTTACATTTTTTTTTTAAATTTAAAATTTTTTATACAAAAGTTTATTTAATAGAAGACTAGAAAATATGCTATTTTAATTTTTGGCGAATTTATATTTATACAATATACAATGCAATATATAAAAATCTAATAATATAGAAAATATATAATGAAACTGTTATTCATATTAAAAATTACTAGAATATTTGGACAAAGTACTAGAGCTAAATTTATCTTTACAGCTCAACATACTTGGTAAACATTTTCACAAAAATTATATAGAAACAAAAGCACTGTTTTGTTGTGTGGAGTAAATATTTTTTAAAATAGTACTCACGCGAATTTAAAATGTTGTCTAAGGATATAAACTAATAAAACATCCAGCCGATTCAAATGTGTTTAACACTAGTATAAAATAAGAGGGTATCAAAATCCAAATTATGTTTTTTTTTATCAATAAAAATTTGTATTATTTTGAAAACTAATATATTTTGTTTTACAAAATAATTTTGTATGTACAGAATGTAATAATGTACATTCTGAAAGTGTAGATAAACTACTTTTTTGTTAATTGGGATGGAAAGCCTTTACTAGATTATATAAGAAAAAAATTTGTTGATCGTTTACTAGTAATTGTTTTTTTCAATTCAGAAAAACCTAAGCTTGTATCTTTAAATGGACAAAATCAAGTAGAAGCGGGGTTTCAACCACTAGAAGAATAAAAAATATCAAAAATGTACAAACTGTATATTGCGATATAGCAGTTTCAAACAAATTTCGTTAAAAAGAGGTTTGGGTTTTTTTGAACAGATTTTATAATATAATGTTATATTCTATTCCTATAGGCATCATAATTTAATTTCTGCATTATTTGTATAATATAAATCACACTGTATGTTATATAGTATAATTTATGTAGTATACTACTGCCAATTTTTTCGATAAATAATAGTTTTTTCATAAAAATATTTAGATTGAAACTTGATTTATTTTTTTAAACCATTGTAAATATCACGTTTATTTTAAGATAATAATTATCCTTAAGAGTAAATATTAGGGATAACTTTCAAAAGTTAAATGGGAATCTATTTTTGTTACTAATTAACGAAGGATAATCCAAATAAAATTATGACAAGTCGATAATCGATATTGTACTACCACTTTATTAAATATTAGCATTTAAAGGTTTAGAAGAGGTGAGGAGCAGGGTTATGTTAGCGATGCTCTAATTTTTTACATAACTCGCAAACAAAAATTTTTCAAAGCTGCGCACTCCTCTTGTATGTGACTAAATATTACAATAACACAAAAAGCAATAATACAAAACAAGTCATAAACCAGAGAACATTTTATTTAGACCACTCTGCATTTAATATTAAAAAAAAATAATAATAAGTTTATATTTAAAATTTTAAAAGTTATTTTCAGAAAGTCACCCCAACGACCCACGCACCTCATAGTTACGCAGGCCGCCTTGGATGAAGCGACTTCTACCCAGTGGAAGCCAGTGGATGAGGGGATAGGCCAAGGCTACTCATCATTAAATAGCCTAGACCCGAATAGGCGGCACTTTTGTTGGCGTGGGTGACGCGGTGTCCGGCATGATCCTCAGACGTCAAAAAGTTAGCAGCCTTGATGGCCACGATACGCGGGTGCGGTTCGGTTCGTCGAGTCCGGTCGTGTGGCACGTCCGGAGCCGGTGGCGTACATCCGTGACTTTGACAACGGGAAGAACACTCAACGTATCATATGCGACGGGTCGTCGTCGGCCGTACAGAACTTGTTCGACTTTGCACTGTGGCGTATGGCACGCAGTCAAATACTCGTTGTAGGGCGACGGCAGATAAAAGTGGCACGAGTCGCGGGGCCGAGTCAAGTTACATAGAAATGAATAGTACTTTTATTTTAGTACTAGTATTTTTATTGAAATGATTTATTATAATACAAAAAATATAACAAGTGATTTTAACGAAATTTAGGGATTTTTTCATAAATTTACTGTTAATAGTTTCTGACTAATATGATATCAATCTAAACATAACCATTTTTGAAATCTTCATAAAATGTTGTATTTAATGATATCAATTTTAAACTTGAAACTTTAACTAAAAAGAGGTCAAAAGTTCCACACTTTTAAGTTATAAACTTTCATAAAAATCAACTTGAATGGATCAAAAAAATAGGTTAAACATGAAATTTTAAATGAAATTTTGTATGAATTATATTTATTATATTAAAAGTATAAATCAATTTTAAATGTAAATACTCGGTTTTATAAATTAGTAATAATGTCAAAAAAAGAGGCGATGGAAAAAGTCTAATTGCAGTTATAAAAATCAAACGACTTTTGAAGTTTTTTCTACCCAAAAAGAATTTTAAAAAAATGCAAAAAGAAGCCACTCAATAGACGGATTCGAATGTCGTACCCCGAGCATGAGACACTGAAGAAGACTCGACAACCGTACATTAGGCAAAATATGGATAAAAAGGACATTTTAAGCTAATTCGAAAATTTTTTTTAAGTTTCTTTTAATGTAAGAGGCAAATATTCAAAATAAATTAAAATTTATATTCAATTTAAGATAGATTAATGTAACTTTTACAAAAACCCGTGGACTGATTATTATGGCAAACTATTATAAAGTATTGTTGAATTTAAAAATGTTATAGAAATAAAATATTAAAAAATATGAAATCAAGAATTTTTTCACAAAAATTGTACATTTTTCTCTAACTTTAACGTTTGTTTTTACCACGAAAACAAGTCCAGAGGTCAAATTTTTTTTTCAACTTAAAGCTTTAATTTATGACATATAATATATATATATATATAAATGTGAGTATTTTCGGATTATTTCCAAAAGTTACGTTGAAAAAGTAAATTTTTTGTGGATAAGTTGCCATTTCGAAACCCGTCTTGTGGACAGTTGAAGGGCTAGATTTAAAAACTGTATATACCAAACTATAGGTAAATATCTAAAGTATCTATAAATTGCTTTTATCTATACAAGTTATGGCAGTTTTAAGTAGAAAAAGTTTAAAAAATGTCGAAAATTACCGTTTTTTAAATTTTTTGGAGGATTTCCCCCATTTTTCGGAGAACGAGGAAAATATTTAAAATTTTTGAGGATAATGTCTTTTACTAGGTACGATATGTGATCTTTTGACATATTTTTCATCAAAATCGGAACAGTCAGAGCTGAGAAGAAATGGTAACAGACGCACACACAAAAAAAAAAATACGTCATAGTAAAATTAATACCTTTTCAGCTGCGATAAAAGGTATAAATGGGAAAAATGAGTTAAACATTAGGAATCGATTCCAAATCTTGTACAATTTATTTTTATTTAAATATAAGCTAATGTAGGGTGTAAGATTAGTAAAAATCTAATTTTGAAAATAAAGGACCGACCTACTAAACATTTCATAGTTATGATATATTATTTTTTATATTATGTAGTCTTATGACCTTAAAAGAAATTCGAAGGTGTTTTCAAAAGTGCCGTAACCGTTGGGAGCGTTGTATCGAGGCTAAAGGACACTATTTTGCTGATTTTAAAAATTTTTGCTGAATTTTGGCCGACCCCAAGTAGTTTGTATTAAGGCGAGGAAAAAAAAGAAGATATTATATAGTCTTAAACTATTTAAATAATACACACATCACATTTTTACGGTAGTTTGTAAAGCACAGATGTTGAATAGGAAATGAACATGAACATCACAGATATTGATTACTGCTATATATCTATGAATATTTTATATATAAGTGATACGATATAAATTATGAAAAAATTATTATTCTCTCTCATTGGTATATTCATTAAATGTCTCAACCAGAGTCGTTACGTTTTAAGTATGCAGCGTTATAAATGCGTTTAAATTATCAACATGTTCAAAATGTACAATGATATTAAGAAGTATTTTAAACTGTTTTAACAGGTTTTTTATCAACCCTTACCTTAATACAATCGTAGACTAAAGCAATACAACTTTAATTAAAACCTCTAAAATAACAAGCAGAAGAATGAACCAAATGTCTGGCATTACAACACTAGTTCATCCACATTTGCTTGTAAGTCATGTGAGTAATTACTACTCGATAGTTTTGGACGTTAGTACAACAAATGCTCAAGAGACCTTGGTATTAATTTAATTAATCTGGAAAATTCGATATGGGTCATTTACGCATCACTAGACCATTAAAACCTGAAATGTAACACTAAATATATACTTCGAACTTGGCTTACTCTTTTGGCACGTGCAGTAGTGTAACCATATAAACTATTCTCTTTAACTATACAGCATTGTTTGGGCATAAAGATAAATTTTGATTAATAAATATTGAACAGTGCCATGTTTAAATTATAACTTAGTATATAACCCATATATTACTCAGTACTATGGGTTTAAATTTTAACTTATAGCTCCATCATGGGCGTGATAAAAAGTAATGGTATAATTTAAACCAATTATTATCACAACAAATTACTCAACTTAATTTACCTTAGGTAGGGTATATTTTCTTTATGCTTCGTTCGCTCACTCTGATGGCATTAAGTCTTAAGTAATATATAACTTTATAGACACGGCAATAAATATTTATTTAAACAAAAGTTTTCATAAAAAAAGATTTCAAACAGTACGCATATAAAATTTATCAGGATTAGCCTAAATTTTTGAAAATTAACTTAGTATTTTTTTGTTAGATTAAAAAATAAAGCGACTTATTTCATAAAAATAAAAGCTCGACTAAACGTAACAAAAAATTAGACGTAGAGTACTTTGTTACATAAGTTGTTTGAGTTATATTAACCTAACTTATAAAGAAATTTTTAATTTTTTCAGTTTTTCCCACTGGCCGTTTCTATGTTAAAGTTTTTCTATTTGCCAATTTATACTTAAATATAGTTTTAAAAGAATATCAAAACCAAAATACTCGAATTAAAACTCTTTTAATAGAACTCTGTTAAGATTTTTCTTTTTTTCAATCTGAATGATACCATATCTAAACTTTGAATTACTGCATTTAACTAATAACATAAAATAATTTGATAAATGAGACACTTATCTAGTTTTTTAATGGAAATTTAGATTTACCGTGAGAATCAAATGGTCATTCAAACTAGAATCTATATAAGAATCAAAATCGTTTTTATAGCATTCATTACTTAATTGGAATGTGTAGTAAGTCAATAATATGATCAAAATTTTGAAAAAATTTACAACTTCAAATCATGATTAAGGATAATTTCAATTATTGGATAAGAAGTTAATCAAGTTAAAACGAGTTATAGTCTTTATCTACACAGGTGAGACACAGATTAAATGAATGTATAAAATGATTATTTGGGGCATTTAAAGCTTTGAAACTTAAATTTAAGTTTCAAAAAAAGTCTTCAGTGATTTTTTGGAGGTTCATACAAAAACATTTATCAATAAAGTTTAGGTTATATGTAATGTTATCATTAAGTTAGAATGATAAATTAATTTTAATTAAATAGTTTCCTTAGACTTGAAATCAATAAAATAATATTAAGACTTCCTTAGAAGATTCCAGATATGTCACATTGAAAAAACTGAATATCTTACACTTTGAATTTACATAGTAAAGTTATAAAGACTTGATAAAGTGTAAAAGATCAAATTGCAGAAGAATTGTAAGTGCAGAAATTATTCTACACAAGCAATGCTTTATCTAAGACTAGCATAATGTGAAATGAAGTGAACTGTACATCAAGAAATGTCTTAAAAGATTAGATTATAATTAATGGGCTGAAATTAACAAGGGAGACATGAAGGATCGTTCTAAAGTAATATTTTTTTATTGTTTTTTGTACTAAACAAAAGATTCATTTTACTTGAATAACTTATAACAGACTCAATTAATAGCACACGTATAAAATATGGTGGTTAATAAACTATAGAGCTTTGCAAAGTCAACGTATAAACGTTGAAGAAAACTGTATCATTTTATGTCTAAGTGTTCTATCTGCTGTATACCTTTTGTATACGTCTTCTTATCGTAAATCTTTGATTTTAATAAAAATAAATACAATTTTAGATACCATTTAAAAAAGTATCATAAATTTTAGTACAATAAACATCATATTATTTCATATTGTCAAAGAAAGTGTGAATTTTAAAACGTAGATAAAGTTTTATTTTCAGCATTGTATAATAAGAGATGTGATAAATCTGAATGATACATTTTTACTTGTAAGGTTGTAATTTTCAAAATAATTGCACAATGCAATTTAATGTTTGAAATAAGATTAAATTAATTATCTATCATTATTGAGATACGACGATTTTAATCTTTGTCGTTCATAATATAACTTTACATAATAAAATACTGTACAACACACATATTAGTACTAATTATTATAAAATATATTATAATTTGATAAATAGTTATTGTCAGATTAAATTGTCTTTGTTCGCACTAATATTTACTACACAAATTAAATTTAATACCAAGTTTTTTTACTATTTTACTAGGTTTATGTTAAATACATTAAATTTAAGCTGTATTTTGTTATAAACTACGTGTTTTTTCAATTAAGTTTAATTAAACATTATCAAAAAAAGTAACAGTAGTACATATCAGTGAAAAAAAATTATATATAGAGTTATTCCTGAACTATGTTATACGAAATATATTTGAAAATATAAAAGCTAACGAGTATTTTTTTTTACAACAATAATAATTCAATTTGAGCTACCTATAAGCAAAATTAAATTTCTATTATCATCCCTTTTGCCTTTAACTACATTAACTTTTATTTTTCAAGTGGCTGCCCTGTATTTTGTGACTATCAGATTTAATTAAATAAAAAAACTTGTTTTATTTTATTCAATTCCAGTAGGTTATGAGTCTTTAAGTTTAAGGGAGATAAAAAATAAGCCTATATTTACACAGAGTGCTAACACTTTCAATCGATAACGTATCTAAGCTTTTACAACCGTTCATTGTATTTCTAAAAACCGGTAGCGTTAATAGATTTACAGCGTTTGTACAAATAAAAATTCTTATTTTTTAATCTCCTTTATATTTAAAAGGCTCGTAGCTCACTTGTATTTGAACAAAATGAAACAATTTTTTTACAAAAAAATTTTTTGTTATTCAATTAAATAAGATATTATTGTTTTCATTAGTAAAGTTTTGTTTTATTGCTGCTATTATAAGTCTGTTCTTGCTTTCCAAGCATGACGTGCCTACTGTAGACTTCTCTTTCTTATTACGTTTAATATATTAACACCATGAAAACACATCTCTCGTTAGAGTGTACTATTAACATACAAAAAATAAAATCATTAAATTTATTATATGCTTTATTTGGAATATACGAGTTTGGGTATTTTTATTTATCATACTGACCGTTAGTTATCAGTGTTATCATCATCAATTGTTCATAAATCATTATTATTATTAAATATATATGAAGTAATCATGTGTCAATAAATGTTTAGCCAAAAGTGATTCGTCATCTTATTGATTTTTAATGTTTCTTTAAATTTTTCTTTATACCTGTCCCTTATGTTTATTTTTGTTTGTCCTACATAATATTTATTACAATTTTTACATTGTATTTTATAAATGCCTATTTCTCCTTCCTCTACTTTATCTCTAAAGTTATCTCATAAATCTTTTAGATTATTACTCTTAGATGTTACTAGAGTAATACCAAAATGCTTAAAAATTCTAGATATCTTATTCGAAACGGCCGGATAATATAATATGGGTGAATTAACTACTTTTTATTCCACCACACTTTGGGAATCCCAAGTAAGTGTATTAGCACCCACCTTTCTTTATTCCAATTTTGTGTTCCAACTAGTTAATATAAAATATTTATATGTTTTCGAAATACGTTTTCATCATATCCATTAAATATATTTGTTTGTCAAATATTCTCTAGTTCTTTATCAAAATCCATTTTATTCATCGATATATCAACTAATCTGTAAACCATACTATTATTAAAACCTGCAATTTTATGTTGCCAGCTGTTGTGTTAACTGTTTGGAATGTGCGTTGGAAATACACACAACTGAAACGTGTTCATCCGATAAATTTCAAAATTTATTCCGCCCTTGCTCTTTTTATCAATAAATCCAAAAAGGCAATTTTCTTTCTTCTTTACGTTCGTAAGTACATTTAATTGATGAGAAAATATGATCTAAATGTTGTTAGAAGATCTCCGTATTAAAATCTTTGTTTATTGCTATAAAAATATTCTCTATAAACCTAACCCAAATTTTCGAGGAACCGCTGTAAGAGTTTTTTTTTTTTAATTTGTTTTGAATCTACTCATGAAAAGTTCTGTTAAAATATTTTAGTTTTAAATTATTATTTTAAATAATATTATACAAAAGTGATTAATTCTTCTGATATTTCTTTATAAACTTTCGAGGTTTAAAATATGATAACGACAAGATTACTAAAATTAAAAAATTAAATCGGATTTTCGTTGATAGTCAGTCGGTCCATTGAATGTAAAGATACACAACAATAATAAAAAATATTACAGTCCCTATATGGAGATAGTGTGATTGTATTTGCGGTGCTCTCATATTGTACTTAACATGTACCATTACACGGTATATCGATGGTTTGTTATTTGCATAAAACATTACAAATATTTAGTTTAAGTTTTTATTCAGTACAAAAAATTATTGAAAGTTCACTACCAATTGGTTTTGATCGTAAACATTCATTTTTGTTCAGACTGTGATTTTCTTTGAAATTAAATTTTTCAATCATAAAAAAGAAATTATTTTACCAACGTTTTTGTAGAATGGCATATTCAAATGGTATAAAAATATTGAGCTTTCTAAAATTAATAATAATTATAAAAAAACGAGAAATATTGTTTTGAAAATATTCAGTTTTATATTAATAGTTCTACATATTGAAAAATTATCAATCTATGAGATTATTATTTTATGTTGAAAATGTATATTGATAGGCTACTTTAAAAATAATTGAAATAATGTGCTAAAGTATTATTTTAATAATCCCTTAAATATAAATTTATTAAGCTAAATACATTCGTGCGACACAATATTATTATGACTTTAAAAATATATGATATAAAAAAGTATGTGATAATACTTAAAATTAATAATAAAGTGCATGGCAGTATTTGACTATTATAAGAAAGTCAGTCTTACAAACTTGGCGTTATATTCAAAAACGTGATAAAATAAAATAATTTTCTACGTTTTTAGTTATTAGAATTAACGACATATTAATTAAATTTTTTTTTTTTTGCTCTAAATAACAAAATATTATTTAAAGGTTAAAATAAATACTTCTTTATAATAAAATCTTGAAATGTGTTACTTTTGAACTTTTTTCATATTATATCTCGATTTTATTCAATCCAACGATTACGTGGACCATTGAATGTTTAAAATTAAACTTAATAAAAAAATGATCAAATGTTTTAAGCCATTATTTTTAATTAATTCATTAAAAATATAATTTTATATTTCGCGTGATGAATGTTAAACACAAGCTTTTTAATTATTTTTGAGTATAAATAATTACATTGAGAACCACTCTTTAATGATTTCGTTTGATAATAAAAATAAGCAACGTTTTACATGAACAAATATTTTATTTTCAAAAAAGTATAGCTAGACTACAAATTATTTTTAATAGGATCTAATTATAATTAAAAACAGAATTCTTAATGACTTTGTTTTAGGTTTGATGTTCAAAAGGTGTTATTGCAGGCGATGAATTGTTTTTGATTATACGACATGTTATTTTATTTAATAATAAACTTTTATTCAAAATAAAAAATTACAAGATATAAGTAGTAATTACTTTAATGACAAAAGGATTTTTGTCTTAGTTTAAACTGAAAAACATGATTCAATATATATATATCTTTGTTTGTTTATCTTATATTTAATATATATATATATATATATTTTATTAATCTCAAAATAATTTTTTAATTTTACTTCATTATTAACTCGAAATCCAAGTGCCATAAATTTTGTAATAATGGAATTAAAATTTATTACTTATATATCTTATTTATATATTTATACTTATATATATTTGTAGATAACTTAATCCATAGAACAAAAGTGTACAACAACTGTGAAATTTAAAATGGATTTTGGTCGAAAAAAAACTGTTGAACGCAGTAATTCCGCGTGTAAAACCAATATCACCATGAAAATTACATCAGTGTAATAAGTTACATCTAAAGAGGTGATTCAAGGTGGTGTAGATAACTGCAGACATAAGCTTTTTATCCATATATTGCATTTCATTGTTGGCTTAATGCAACGGAATCGAAATGTTAATTATCCGAACACACGTGAATCATTGAAGTTTGCGTACGTGCAGAATTGTGTTATATCATTTGACTCTTAATCACGTATCCCAAGAGAAATACCTTTAGCAAGTAAAAAAAAAAAAAAAATCTGATAAATAAATAAAACAGTTATTCTTTCTATTACCTTTAAATATTTTATACAATACTGGTGAGTGTTAAAGTATTCATAAGTTCATTTTTTGATTTTCGCAAAGAACGATGACATTGTATACAACAACGAGCTATAAAATTCATATTTTATTTTCTCATGAGTACAATGCAGTTGACTTAAAATCGTCTAGCTTGAATAATTATTTTATATAAATTCAAATTAGAGTTTTTATGGTCTTGTACAAAAGAAAAAATGATTTTTTTTAGCTTCGATACGATACTGAGAAGGTATTAATTTTACTATGATGTGTTATTTTTTTTTTTTATGTATGTTACTATTTTTTCTCAGCTCTCATCGAACCGATTTCTTTCAGCGATACGTCAAAAGATCACAAATCGTATTTAATTGAAGAAATTTCTATTAACAATTAAATAAATTTCCCTTGTTCCCTATAAATGGAGGAAATCCTCAAAAAAATTACAATTTTTAAAATCGATAAATTCTGAAATTTTTTTAAAACTGCCATTACTTTTTGAAAAATGAACAAATCAAATTAATTTTTTTTATATTGAAACCTTAGATATATCCCTTTCATTTGGTATAATTTTTTTAAAAATCTGACTCTTTACCTAGCGACAGGGAAAATTGAAACTTCTGCACAAAAATTTAACTTCTGAAGATGTTCCGGAAATATTGACGCTTTTATATATAACTTAAATTAGAGCTTATAAAATATACTTTACTATAAATAAAAAAAAAATTCGAACTATAGATTGTCTTCATGGTAAAAATGGTGACCGTATTCCAAAATATGCTATTTTTGTGTTAAATTCTCGGTTTTGTAGTTTATTTTAAAGTACCTTACAAGGGGAGTACATAGATTTTCATGAATATCATATAAATCTATTTGACATAGCATATAAAATAAAGCTTATTTAATTATTTTTACATCTTTTAAATCGAGAAAAATAACTTTGAAATTTTGAACTAGCTTATATTTCCTTTAGCTTCCGACAAATGCGACGTACGATTCAATAACTTCAATGAATATCAAGAACCCCATCACTGTAGCAATATAACATTAATAATACAATAATACACATCTCAAACGGATCAAAATATCAGCATTTAATAACCGCAAATTATTAACTTAGATAACAATTTTATTGAAATATTTTTAAAACTAAAATCTCTGAGGATTATCTAAAGCCAACAAATTATTGCACAGAAATTGATTTTATTGAGTACAATTAAATTTTAACAAATTTTACAATTTAAATTTTTAAAAATGAAACAACAACTAAATGTAATTGCAATTTAACTTTAATAAACATTTTAATATCTAATGTTATATTATAATAAATTTCTGTGCTTCGTTTATTACTACCGCAAATAGTCCTGAAAGCTCATTTATTTTTTATGATATTATAACCTGTAAAAAAAAAAAATAAATAAAACAATAATTTACAATATTTACACATTACTAATATATCATTTCAGCCAAATTGTATACAGTAAAATATATTTTTTTCAGCTAGAAGATCATTTCATTAGTAATTATAAAAATAAATTTTATTAGGTACTTATATACTGTCTAAATGCAAATGAAAAATCAAAAATTGAAAACGACTTATTTTCAAATATATCAGAATGTTAAAAAGTTAAAATTCTATTTACAATATTTCTTCGATAATGGTTTTGGATTTTTATTATAGAAACGATCCAATTGAAGAAAATAAATAAATTTCATATTTTTTGTTGTATTTAAACCCTTATTTGATAAATAAGGTTTTCATCCAAAATCAATAGAAAAGTTAGTTTTTAAAACCCCATAGACCAAAAAACATTTTTAATATCATTTCCTACTTAAACAGATCTCACTATAAGTTTAGTATACTTAATTACTTAAGTACATTAATTATAAAAACTAACAATTAATTTTTTTAAAAAATCACTTGATTTACAAGTGCTAATTAAACTACATTTTTAAACATCTATTAATATCAATATTATTAGGGATCAACTAGTAGGAAACAAAAAAGTATATATTATAAAAAATTATTGTTAGAGCATACCTTTTTTATTCCTTTGGACAATGTTACATTTTAATTCCCCTGAAAATATGTAGTCAAAAGAAAATACTTGTAATCTTGTACTAAAATAATAGTATGTGTAAAATTCGTCTTCTATACATGGTAAAAGAGATTTAACATCATAAATTTTATCTTTTAACTGAGAAAAATATTTATTACAATCTTTTTTCTTGTACATATTAGGGTTGGACACTCCAGTGTCAAAGTGAATTAAATTAAATTCCATAGGGCGAGCACATCTCCAATAAAGTGAATCTAAAGTGTCCAATCTCAAGTCGGAGAATTTTTTTGAATTTGCTAATTCTACTACTCCTTGAAATAATTCCCCAGTGTTTTCTATATGATCTTTAACTTTTGATGGTAATGGTTTACGCCTAAGTTGATCAATAATATAAGTAATATTGAATGATGTTTTTCTTAAATTTTCTTCAAAATATTGGACTCTTGAAGTTACTTTACTTTCATTTGTATCATTACCGAAAATTATTTTTTTCAATAAAAGTGTAAATTTGGCAACGCAGTAGTAAACAGGATAAACTGTTGCAGCTACTATTTGACGTTGGAATGATTCTACACAGTCAACATCAAATGTGTGTTTAATCATGTCAAATAATACTGCCATGTTTGGATATTCACCATTTTCCAATTTTTCATTTACTTGCACTTCAATTATTCCACTTAATTTATATATTTTACTTTCGTGGAATAAATTGGAAAACAACATGACATTCGGGTGATACATAACATTTCTCATTATTTCATCATCGATTTTTATACTAAAATGATATCTTAAATTGACTTCAGTGTCACCAACGTCATTCATTGTTTGTTCAATGTTACTTTCAATGAATATAGTTTTAATAGTTTCCTTAGTAGGTAATAAATCATTAATAATCACATTATTACGATAATTTCTATCGACAGATTGGTTTTGAGTAACAATATTGGGAAAATTCAACTGTTTACCTTTGTAACATGCATCTAAAACGTTTTGTTTTAGTTGTGCAATTAAATTTGGATAAATTTTCTTAAATTCATCTATAAAAATTTCATGATCACTTAATTCTATTGTTTCAGTTGTTACATTTTGATATGTTTGCAATAGTAAGGTGTTGTAAAGATTATTAAAATAAAAATTTGCATACAATAATCCTTGCGNGCTACTTCTTGAAATAATTTCCCAGTGATTTCTATATGATCTTTAACTTTTGATGGTAATGGTTTACGGCTAAGTTGATCAATAATATAAGTAATATTGAATGATGTTTTTCTTAAATTTTCTTCAAAATATTGGACTCTTGAAGTTACTTTACTTTCATTTGTATCATTACCGAAAATTATTTTTTTCAATAAAAGTGTAAATTTGGCAACGCAATAGTAAACAGGATAAACTGTTGCAGCTACTATTTGACGTTGGAATGATTCTACACAGTCAACATCAAATGTGTGTTTAATCATGTCAAATAATACTGCCATGTTTGGATATTCACCATTTTCCAATTTTTCATTTACTTGCACTTCAATTATTCCACTTAATTTATATATTTTACTTTCGTGGAATAAATTGGAAAACAACATGACATTCGGGTGATACATAACATTTCTCATTATTTCATCATCGATTTTTATACTAAAATGATATCTTAAATTGACTTCAGTGTCACCAACGTCATTCATTGTTTGTTCAATGTTACTTTCAATGAATATAGTTTTAATAGTTTCCTTAGTAGGTAATAAATCATTAATAATCACATTATTACGATAATTTCTATCGACAGATTGGTTTTGAGTAACAATATTGGGAAAATTCAACTGTTTACCTTTGTAACATGCATCTAAAACGTTTTGTTTTAGTTGTGCAATTAAATTTGGATAAATTTTCTTAAATTCATCTATAAAAATTTCATGATCACTTAATTCTATTGTTTCAGTTGTTACATTTTGATATGTTTGCAATAGTAAGGTGTTGTAAAGATTATTAAAATAAAAATTTGCATACAATAATCCTTGCGAGTTTTTGAATGCATTTATAGACCACAATTGATTGGTTTTCATAATTTCTCTCTCTTTATCCATATGTTCATCATGTATTGCGCGAAGCATGGCTTCTACAATTGGGCCCAAAAATTGAAGACCCATGGCAAAATTTTCAATCAAAATATGGTTTTGTTTATTTACTGATACAATTTTGTTGAAATATATAACTTTGGTGTTTAAATTATATAATAGGTACTTACTATAATAGCAATCGAGATATATTTCTCTTGAAATTACACTATAGAAACATGATAGTGTTAAAAAACTGAATAAAAAAAAATTACTAATCATTNCATTTTCCAATTTTTCATTTACTCGCACTTCAATTATTCCACTTAATTTATATATTTTACTTTCGTGGAATAAATTGGAAAACAACATGGCATTCGGGTGATACTTAGTATTTCGCATTATTTCATCATCGATTTTTATACTAAAATGATATCTTAAATTGACTTCAGTGTCACCAACGTCATTCATTGTTTGTTCAATGTTACTTTCAATGAATATAGTTTTAATAGTTTCCTTAGTAGGTAATAAATCATTAATAATCACATTATTACTATAATTTCTATCGACAGATTGGTTTTGAGTAACAATATTGGGGAAATTCATCTGTTTACCTTTGTAACATGCATCTAAAACGTTTTGTTTTAATTGTTCAATTAATATTGGATAAATTTTCTTAAATTCATCTATAAAAATTTCATGATCACTTAATTCTATTGTTTCAGTTGTTACATTTTGATATGTTTGCAGTAGTAAGGTGTTGTTAAGATTATTAAAATAAAAATTTGCATACAATAATCCTTGCGAGTTTTTGAATGCATTTATAGACCACAATTGATTGGTTTTCATAATTTCTCTCTCTTTATCCATATGTTCATCATGTATTGCGCGAAGCATTGCTTCTACAATTGGGCCCAAAAATTGAAGACCCATGGCANGTCATATATTGCGCGAAGCATTGCTTCTACAATTGGGCCCAAAAATTGAAGACCCATGGCAAAATTTTCAATCAAAATATGGTTTTGTTTATTTACTGATACATATTTGTTGAAATATATAACTTTGGTGTTTAAATTATATAATAGGTACTTACTATAATAGCAATCGAGATATATTTCTCTTGAAATTACACTATAGAAACATGATAGTGTTAAAAAACTGAATAAAAAAAAATTACTCATCATTTTAAATAATTTAAAAAAATTTATTGCAAATACGATAATAAATATTTGAAAAATAAAAATTGAATATTGTTCGTCTTATATGTATTTATCCTAAAAAAAAATATATATTTATACAATTTCTAGAAACATGTGTTTAATTATTTAACTTGATATTAATAAATTGGTCAATAAATCATCGTGTCTTCTAAAATAAGAATCGCGTTGTCAAATTAAAATACAAGTTTAAAGTTCATATATGAGTACTACTTTGAATGATTACAATTTTTTTGAACTTATTTCGTAAAAGTGGCGCTTAGAATGCAAGAAAATAAAAAATATAGATACTAGATTATATTTTAATATCAAAAATTTAATATATTTCTTCTTTGATATTTTATTTATCCCACCCCAATGCATTTTTAAAATTGATAAATAAATTATAAATTAATAAATATATGAACAAATCATTGTTGCTCTTTATATGGGAATCATACTAATCCATACGTTTTGATTGCTTAAATAAGATAAGTATTGTTTTCAATATTAGATGTTATGTATATAGACATTTTGTCAGCATACTTGGCTGAATACTTATTATACAGAGATTGTTTGGAAAAACATTGGGGCCTGGGATAAAACTGGTATACATTCGTTGAAAACAAAAAAATCTTGTAACTATTCATCTAGCTAAAAATTGATTTTAATCGTGCTCATTTCATCGTATTGGCAAGAGCAATATCAAAGAGATTGTTCAGTGGATTTTCTAGTTCATTTTCATGTTTCTTCTGCATGGCCTATTTAATTATTTGTTCAAATTTTATTTGAAATGGCAAATATAATAAACATTTTTCATATATTTGTTTTTTGTAAATAGTAAATTCTAAAATATCTGAGGCACATGTAAGGAAATAGCAACATTATGAAATAAATGAAATGATCTGACTATGTTTTAATATTGTAAAATAAGTTATAAGGACATTTCAACTGTTTACTGTTATACATAAAAAAATTGTAAATACATTATTAAATATTAAAAATTAGTTGGACAATATAATAAATCATTACCCTTTAAAATTGATAAAAAATTCCTAATTCCCCAAAAATAGAGAAAATCCCCTAAAAAAATCCTAATTTTAAAATCGATAAATTTAATAATTTTTTATACTGAAAACCGTCATAACATTTTTTTAAAATAGATAAATCAAAACAAAATTTTTTATATATATATATTATATACATTAGGTATTTTAATTTAACGGGTTCTGTTGTTCTCATTACTTACTGAACACTTTGTATATTTTTTAAAAATCTGACACGGTACCGTATATTTTGCGATACGTTTAATACACGGTCACCTCGTCTCCTTCATCAGCCGTCTTATTACATAGTGAGTTCAGTCTCATTAGAGTACCATCATTGCCCAGCTAAGGTGCAAGGTCTATCTACTGGAGCGCAATTGACCTCCGAGCGCCGGCGGTAGACGCTTTCTCAGGTCCCTAACGTCTCACGTGCATATACGCATTCTAACATTTCCTTTTTTTTTTTTAGGTATTTTTTCCTTTGACTTCTTATAGAATTATTAGCTGAAGATAAATTTTGTTCTTTTTTTTTTAAATTTATAAAACGAAACATTTTATTGTGTTATGGTATTAAATCCTAACTTTCGTTAAAACAGTGCCGTTATAATCAGAGTTAAACATAATTATTTTTGATTTATTATTCAAAAGTTAAGGAAAATTTTTTTGTATTTAACTCAAATATTTGTATGCATTGTAAATTTCTCATAGTAAAAACAATAAATACAATTTGTCTCCAGTTTTTATGTTATTCAACAAATCTTGAATTTTTTAATGATACCTAATTCAAAAATATTTTTAATTTGATATAAAAATATATATATAGAAAAGCTAAATTAAATCCAGGTTATCAATTTGATATTATATATTGTTAATTTTTTCACAGCACACATTGTGCAACAAATTTAATATAAAAAAAATTAAGTATGAACAAAAATAAATATTCTCTCAAATTTTAAAATAACAATTTATTACTTTCAGAATTGTTTTAAAAATCAATAGCTACACATTTTATAGTCATAAAATTATTGTACGCTAAAATATTTTATTGAGAACAGATTTTCAAAAAACTGTGCAACACACTTTCAATGAATTTTACTATGTCTATTTTTGAACAGTTAAAAAAATATGTNCGCGAAGCATTGCTTCTACAATTGGGCCCAAAAATTGAAGACCCATGGCAAAATTTTCAATCAAAATATGGTTTTGTTTATTTACTGATACATATTTGTTGAAATATATAACTTTGGTGTTTAAATTATATAATAGGTACTTACTATAATAGCAATCGAGATATATTTCTCTTGAAATTACACTATAGAAACATGATAGTGTTAAAAAACTGAATAAAAAAAAATTACTCATCATTTTAAATAATTAAAAAAAATTTATTGCAAATACGATAATAGATATTTGAAAAATAAAAATTGAATATTGTTCGTCTTATATGTATTTATCCTAAAAAAATATATATTTATACAATTTCTAGAAGCATGTGTTTAATTATTTAACTTGATATTAATAAATTGGTCAATAAATTATCGTGTCTTCTAAAATAAGAATCTCGTTGTAAAATTAAAATACAAGTTTAAAGTTCATATATGAGTACTACTTTGAATGATTACAATTTTTTTGAACTTATTTCGTAAAAGTGGCGCTTAGAATGCAAGAAAATAAAAAATATAGATACTAGATTATATTTTAATATCATAAATTATATTATATACATTAAGTATTTTAATTTAACGGGTTCTGTTGTTCTCATTACTTACTGAACACTTTGTATATTTTTTAAAAATCTGACACGGTACCGTATATTTTGCGATACGTTTAATACACGGTCACCTCGTCTCCTTCATCAGCCGTCTTATTACATAGTGAGTTCAGTCTCATTAGAGTACCATCATTGCCCAGCTAAGGTGCAAGGTCTATCTACTGGAGCGCAATTGACCTCCGAGCGCCGGCGGTAGACGCTTTCTCAGGTCCCTAACGTCTCACGTGCATATACGCATTCTAACATTTCCTTTTTTTTTTTTAGGTATTTTTTCCTTTGACTTCTTATAGAATTATTAGCTGAAGATAAATTTTGTTCTTTTTTTTTTAAATTTATAAAACGAAACATTTTATTGTGTTATGGTATTAAATCTTAACTGTCGTTAAAACAGTGCCGTTATAATCAGAGTTAAACTTAATTATTTTTGATTTATTATTCAAAAGTTAGGGAAAATTTTTTTGTATTTAACTCAAATATTTGTACGCATTGTAAATTTCTCATAGTAAAAACAATAAATACAATTTGTCTCCAGTTTTTATGTTATTCAACAAGTCTTGAATTTTTTAATGATACCTAATTCAATAATATTTTTAATTTGATATAAAAATATATATATATAAAAGCTAAATAAAATCCAGGTTATCAATTTGATATTATATATTGTTAATTTTTTCACAGCACACATTGTGCAACAAATTTAATATTAAAAAAATTAAGTATGAAAAAAATAAATATTCTCTCAAATTTTAAAATATCAATTTATTACTTTCAGAATTGTTTTAAAAATCAATAGCTACACATTTTATACAGTCATAAAATTATTGTACGCCAAAATATTTTATTGAGAACAGATTTTCAAAAAACTGTACAACACACTTTCAATGAATTTTACTATGTCTATTTTTGAACAGTTAAAAAAATATGTCAAAATAGTAGAAATACAATCAAAAATAAATAAAATGTTAAACATCGATGTAAATTTAATGTAATTTTAAAAATTGTCTTGTAACTTAACTTTAAATTATTATAGATTTCTATTTTCGTTTATTAATATTCCAAATAATCATGAAAATCTTATTATTTTCTCATTAAATGGTAGCCTGTAAAAATAAAAAAAATTACTAGAATTTTTACATTTACATGGTTTTAATTATAATTGGATTGGTCATCTCATAAATTGTTTAAATTTTAAAAATTAGCGATNCTTATTATTTTCCCATTAAATGGTAGCCTGTAAAAATAAAAAAATTACTAGAATTTTCACATTTACATGGTTTTAATTATAATTGGATTGGTCATCTTATATATTGTTTAAATTTTAAAAATTAGCGATTAACAAAATTATAAACTGTGCAATAAAATAAGCTTTTTTTTATACTTTAGAGCGTTTTTCACATACTTGATTAGCTATTTGTAATAATTTTTAATTAACTACTTCATTTCAACTATTACAAAAATAAATTTTGAGCAGGTACTTATTTAATATTAATCTTGCCCAATATTGTTTTGAAAAATTGTAAATTAAAAATAATCTATTTAAAAAAATATCAGATATTTGCCAATGTCCAAATGCTCCCCCCCCCCCCCAAAGAATTGTAAAAACAAAGAGTTTTTGGAAAATAAATTTCAAAAAATATTTCATTTACTATAAAACACAAGAGTTCCGTTTTTTCAGTAAAATTAAAAATATGGAAGAAATATTTTCAAATGTACAAATAGAAGTGAAGGCTAAAAGAGACTTAGCCCTTCTGAAATTTCAGAAGTATACATATTTAAAAAAAAAAAAAATTAATCAGACCGCGGTACACCTATAACAAGGTATGATATATTGTTGATTGAAATAGGTGTAGGTCTGCTATATTTTAAATAATAAAGAGCTTTAGGAGCTGGACGTATCCTACCCGGTCCGTACCGGGCCGATATTTATATAATTTATTAATGGAGGTGTTTAAACGAAACGCCCGGTAATGATGTGCGGGTTACTTTTCAGTTCGTTTCTAAGGTCTCTAAAATCATGTAGAGAAGGAAGTAGGGAATGGACTGTGTAAAATGAATAAAATTGAATTTAGGAATATATATAGAAATTGATTGTATTAAAATTATAAACCAGAATATTATATATATCAATGTGGTCGGGGGGATACTTAATGCTAATGCAACAAAAGAACAAACAATAAGATTAAAATTAAGACAAGAACAATATGATTATTCACTACTTATCGACACCGATGATGATGAATGATTGATGTTAGTGAAAGGTGAATGAAGTCGTTGATATGACAATTGAACAGGCAGAACGTACTTTGGCGAACAGTACTTCAGATGTACGAATGCAATTCACGGCGAGCGTATCGCAAGGACAATAGACAATAACTAGACGAATCGCAAGGATGACGTACAATGGCAAGGGCGATATGTTAACGTTTTTAAAATAACTACGGGCTCGCAAGCACCATAGAACCATATAACAAGCAAGTTATGAATGGCGGCGAAAAACGTAAAATCATAAAAGCGGACCAACAGCAACTCAATGGCGTCCAAAATAATGAGTCTCTCACACAACCGGCGGTGATAGTGCGAGAGACGTTATCAGTCATAAAAATAAGATGTAGCAAAACGCCCTCTCGTTATGCGTATCCACCAGGAGTTACAACTATTACGACTGAAATTTTATAATTTCGCAGGTTCGTCGTATGCCGATAAGTATATTTCTATAATACTCTCGTCAGGTAAACATAATGATTTGTGTAAACGGCAACTCAGTAAATAGGTTGGTGCGTCATACAAACACCCGTTTGAATTTGTCACGACAGGTCCGTCGCTGACATCCGGAAATAGTTTTGCCATCGTGTCTCTGTCACGTGAAAAAAACAAAACCATTCACTCTTTGATAATTGTATGCCGCGTCGTTCAATGTAATTTTCCGCCACCACAACCGTCGTAACGGAACGGTGGCGCTGCTGTAGTTGAACCTGTCCTCAAGACGTGTTTCTTTGAATGACCGCCACTCGCGCTCGTTTGTTCGGTCTTGTCGACGTCAATTGTTTCCGATCGAGTATTGCGCTGTCTCCACAATTGTTAAATGAGCTGCTCGTCAGTTAGGAAGTTAGTTAAGTTGTTATTGCTTTCCGTGCATTCGAATCGTCACGCTGTCCGTTTGATGGACGGGAAGTAGTCGGCTTCTGTTACCGTTTTATTTGGGCGCCAGTGCGACAAACAAGAAGTTTGGTTTATACATCCCTTCGGTATTAGTGTCCGTCCTGCGCACTCGGTGGACGTTATCTTTAGTGATGCTATAACATCCATCGCCTCCATAGGTCCGGTTGGGGGTAAAAACTAATTCAAAATTAGTTATTTAAAAATCATATAGATACCTAGTTCGTGTTATAGTAATTTATCTAGTTTTTCATTTGATAATTCGTATTTTATTTTAATTAATTTCAAACGGAAATATTATTTTGTGATATTTATACATGTGTTATTATTGAACTAATTGTAAGGCTCAAGAGTTCCATAAATATATCATTTCCTTCCGTAGCAGTGCGTGGTCATATTTGCTCTAGTTAATGTGTGTTTAAACGTAACAATACCGGCACCTACGCAAGTGACGATACTATCATTTTGATAGTAACTGAGTCTTTTAACTTCAATGCGAAGATAAGGAGGTATTAATTTTGATATGTTTTTTTTCTTTTATATGTGTGTCACCACTCATTTTTAGCTCTCATAGCACCGATTTTCATGAACAATAAGTCTCAAGATCACAAATTGTATCTAGTTGGACATTATCCTCAAAAATTAAAAAAATTTCTTTCGCTCCTTGTGAATGTGGAAATGATCCATAAAAATTACAATTTTTAAAATCAGTAATTTTCGAAATTTTTGAAATTTTTTTTTCCTTAAAACTGCCATAATATATTTTTTTATAAGATACCTTATGTATTTACCTATTATTTAGTATATTTTTGTGAACATTTGACTCTTTACCTGTCCTAAAAGAAGATTTTAAGATGGCAAATTTTTCACAAAAAATTAACTTTTGAAAATGTTTCGGAAATACTAATACTTTTATATATAACTTAAATTAAAGATTATAAAATATAAAAAAAAATTTGATCTCTGGACTTGTCTTCGTGANGGTTTTAAGATGGCAAATTTTTCACAAAAAATTAACTTTTGAAAATGTTTCGGAAATACTGATACTTTTATATATAACTTAAATTAAAGATTATAAAATATAAAAAAAAATTTGATCTCTGGACTTGTCTTCGTGATAAAAATGATTGCTGTATTCAAAAGTATGCTATTTATATGAAAAATTCATAGTATTATACTTTACATTTTTGAATTTTATATTACTATAAAATTTATAAAAAAATGTATGGAATAATACTATTTTTTATGATAAATACTATATATATATATACCTCTTTCATTCGATATACTTTTTATTTAATTGGACCATTTTCTTTTATACCGTGAGGGGGTTTAACCTTTAAACATGCGTATAGAAAATATAACTTTTTCAACTTAACTTTTGAGAATGTTCCAGAAAAACTAACACTTTTATATATACCTTAAATAATAAATAATATTCTTTATTTTGAAAAAAATTCTACCTTCGGACTTGTTTTCATGATGAAAATCAATATCAAAGTTAAAAAAAAACGTACATTTTTTTGAAAAATTATCAATTTTATATTTTTAATTTATATTGCTTTAACTTTTTTACAAATTTATGGGCCAATAGATTTTTTTTATTTTAAACACTTTATATACACACCTCTCATCCGACATTTTTGCTTCTATGCGAAGCTGAGAAGATAAAATTAAGAAGGTATATCATGGTAAAATTTTTTTTTGTCTGTCACTACATTATTCAGCTCTCACTGGACCGATTTCTTTCAACGATACATCAAAAGATCACAAATCGTATCTAGTTGAAGACATTACTCTCAAAAATTGAAAAAATTTCCCTGGTTTCCCGTAAATGAAGGAAATCTCCAAAAAATTTACAAATTTTTAACATTCTTTCAATTTTTTTTATTTAAAAGTGCTAAATATTTTTTAAAAATGGCCAAATCAATATAATTTTTTTTATAGATGCATGGTGTCTTTACCTTTCATTTGGTTTTTTTTTGTAAATCTGACACTTTACCTGCCCACTGAGGGTGATTTAAAATGACAACTTTTTCACAAAAAATTAACTTTTGAGAGAGTTCCAGATAGTCTGACACTTTTATAATTATCTTAAATTAAAGCTAATGTAATAAACTTTATCATGGAAAAAAAAATGTCAGACTTTTATCTGTCTTCACGATGAAAATAATTACCAAATACTATTTTTATGTGAAAATTCTCGATTTTGTATTTTACATTTTTAACTTTATAAGGCTCTAACTTATTGAAGAGTGTATGGATCAATACAATTTTTATGAGAAATAATATTTATATCCCTGTTTTATTTGACGTACTTTATCTTAATCACGATATAAATAAGGAAATAACAGACCATGTAGCTTTTGGAATAATCCACCAATTATTTTAAAATTAAACACTATCTAAAGATTTGCATCGAAGCGTTTTTTATGATAGTGATTTTAATTACAGTTAGATATCATTATACTGGACCCAACTATGCACGTCACCACTGTGCGGCGTTCCCTCTGTCCTGGGTTATTTTTTTAATTGAAATTATATAATTTTTATACATTTTCAACTAATCGATGAAAATATTTTAAAACTACATTAATACTTATCTTGGATAAAACAGTTTTTTTTTTTTTTGTAAATATGAAGTTAAATTTTTAATATTTTCATCATTTTTTTTTTTTGGACTATACATTTAACACGACATTTTGATCCCTATTATCAGAACATTCAGTCATTTCAAAAATATATTTGAAAACTCCATGGATGATGGTATAAAGCTAGGAAACTTTTCCTATACAAACAATTAAATAAAAAAAGTTGAAAATGTTAATTTTTTGTGAAAAAGTTGTCATTTTAAGCCCCCTCCTATGGGCAGGTAAGGGTCAAATTTATAAAAAATATATACCAAATAATAGGTAAAGACATTATGCATCTATAAAAAAATTATATTGAATGGTTCATTTTTGAAAAATTTATGGCAGTTTTAAGTAAAAAAAAGTGAAAAAATTTCGAAAATTAGCGATTTTTAAATTTGGAATTTTTTTGGAGATTACCCCCATTTAAGGGTAACATGGGAATTTTTTTCAATTTTTTGAGGGTAATGTTTTCGAATAGATACGATTTGTGATCTTTTGACGTATTGATGAAAGAAATCGGTTCAGTGAGAGCTGAGAAAATGTGGTGACAGACAAAAAAAAAAATAATAAATATATAAGAAAAAAAAAACACATCATAGTAAAATATATACCTTCTCAGCTTTGCATCGAAGCTAATATATGAAAGAATTGATAAATTTAACACATGATTACTTTTAACATTAAGGTGACTAATTAATTAAGTTATGTATAATGCAAACTGAAGTGTTTTATTTTTAACAGAAATTTGTCCTTTTTTACTAAAATTTTTTAAATAAACTAATTTTATACAGGAAGCTTTTTCATTATTGATCAGAGTTATCAATGTTATTATTTTAATAATGACAGTAAAGATCTGGTAATATTTAAATTGTCCTAAAAAACTATAAAAGTTCTTTTTTGCGGAATACTTAGATTTTAATAATAAAGACATCAATATCATTTTCAATTAGTTAATTACTCTCTGAGATCAATGAGACGTGATAATAATGTGAATAATTGTGTGTTGTTTGTATTGTCTTAACAATTATTTAGGGTAGTGCATAAGTTGCCACTATTATTTAAAAAGTTTAAAAGCACTAACGCAAAACGCNTAAAAAGTTTAAAAGCACTAACGCAAAACGCTAGTGCTGAAAATAACCAAATATACATTATAAAAATTGATTTTTATTAGAGCCTACCTTCTTTATTCTTCTGAACAATGTTACATTTTAATTTCTTCGAAAATGTATTGTCAAAGGAGAATACTTGTAATACTTTAACAAAATAAAAGTAGTTCTTAGATTCGTGGTCTATACTGTTTAAGATATTTTTTAAATCATTAATTTCAGTATCCAACTGAGATATAATTTTGTCACATTCATTACTGTCGTACATATCAATGTTTTCCACTTTAGTGTTGAAGTAAATTAAATTCAATTCCATAGCATTAGCACATCTCCAATAAAGTTGATCCAAATGTCCTAAATTTAATTTACTAATTTCCTGAGATTTAACTATATTTATTATTCCCCGTAAAAAATCGTAAGTGACCTTCAAATGATTTTGAACGCTATTTGGAAAAATGCTACCTTTATTTGATAATTGAAAAATAATATTATTTAAATTTTCACTTGTTAAGTTTAATCTTTCTTTATAAAAATTAAGTCTGGAAATTATTTCGCTTTTGTTGACGTAAACACCAAAAATTATTTTTTTCAATAGTTGTGCAAATTTAGCAATACAGACATAATATGGATAAATTGTAGCAGCTACAACTTGGCGTTGGAATGATTCTACACAGTCAACATCAAATGTGTGTTTAATCATGTCAAACAATACTGCCATGTTTGGATATTCACCATTTTCCAATTTTTCATTTACTTGCACTTCAATCATTCCACTTAATTGATATCTTTTACTTTCGTGGAATAAACGGGAGAACAACATTACATTAGGGTGATAAGAAGTTATATCAAATTTATCAAGTTCAATATATTTTTTTAGATGCATTTTTAATTCGGCTTCAGTGTTTTGAACTTGATACATTGTTTCTTCAATATTTTTTTCCATGAATATAGTTTTAATAGTTTCCTTATTAGGTAATAAATCATTAATAATCACATTACTGAAATAATTTCTATCGACAAATTGGTTTTGAATAACAATATCAGGGAAATTCAGTTTTTTACCTTTGTNACAAATTGGTTTTGAATAACAATATCGGGGAAATTCAGTTGTTTACCTTTGTAACATGCATCTAAAACGTTTTGTTTTAGTTGTGCAATTAAATTTGGATAAATTTTCTTAAATTCGTCTATAAAAATTTCATGATCACTTAATTCTATTGTTTCAGTTGTTACATTTTGATATGTTTGCAATAGTAAGGTGTTGGAAAGATTATTCAAATAAAAATTTATAGATAATAATCCCTGCGAGTTTTTGAATGCATTTATAGACCACAATTGATTGGTTTTCATAATTTTATTCTGTTTATCAAAATGTTCTTGATATATTTTGCAAAGAAATGCTACTACAATTGGACCTAAGAGTTGAAGGCCCGTGGCAAAATTTTCAATCAAAATATGGTTTTGTTTATTTACTGATACAATTTTGTTGAAATATATAACTTTGGTGTTTAAATTATATAATAGGTACTTACTATAATAGCAATCGAGATATATTTCTCTTGAAATTACACTATAGAAACATGATAGTGTTAAAAAACTGAATAAAAAAAAATTACTAATCATTATAAATATTTAGTATCAAATCTGTTGCAAATAGATAGTAGATAGTTTATATTAAAATATGAAAAATTTAATATTTTTTTGCTTATATAATGTTTAACCCCCCCAAAAAAAATGTATTTATGAAGTTGGTAAAAATATGTGCTTATAATAATTCAACTTAGCATTAATAAATCAGTTGATATATTGTTTTTTAACATGAGTATTGATGTATTTTTAAATGCTTCAAAGGTGTTAGTTATAATAATATTGTACACCATAGAAAATATATAGTGTAAAATAAAGTAAGCTTTTATTTACTATAGAGCGTTATCTTTCGTTAAATCTTCTAACGTCTTCATAAGTTGGTAATACATAATTACTAATCTCTTTAGTATCTCTAAAAATTTAACATTTTGATTTTAAAACTCGTCAATACACCAGCTATTTTTAACGAATATTTAACACTTGTTGCACTTAAAATTAACTTAACAGACTCCGTATGGATACACAGAAATATCAAATGCTTTTGCATTTAATATTACTGAAGTAACAATGAAATATTATCGTATCATAAAATTATTAAGATAATATAGGGCATAAGTAGAATAATTTAGTAATCATGAGTAAATAATATTACTTATTTCAAATGCCTTGCGGCACATCTTAATTTAAAACTATACTAGTGTGATTTTATAAGTGACATATAAAAACTAAAATACATNTGATTTTAAAACTCGTCAATACACCAGCTATTTTTAACGAATAATTATTTCCCCAACTATTAGAAAGTTAAAAATTAAAATTCAGTTTTTCAATCCACCTTATTACTCGATTATAACAACAACGTTTGGTAAAAGAAATGATACACATAACACAAATAATAAACAATTTTTATGCAAATATTTTTTTTGTATGTTGAATATTTGGTTTGTAATATTTAAATAAACTAATAAAAACAATTTCAACGGTAAAGATAAAAATATGTTGTTTTTTAAATTTTAATCACGAAGTATTATAGATACGGTTTTTTTGCTAATAACATTTTTTATGGTAAATATTTAGTTCTATAAATTTTTTCCCTCATAATCAGGAGACTAAACTGCAAAATAGTTTCTTGTTGAATTACAGAAACTAATCATACAAATTAATGTCTTTTGAATTAGTAACAAACTGATCGAAATTTCAAAAATGTATGGATATCGTACTAGGTCCATAAATACATGACTGTACTTTTACAGACTGTCTTAGATTCAGACACTCTGTATTCGTTATAAATATACACCAGTACAAGTTGTATCCATCATAACTACATACACACTTTACACACATTAAAATGTGTTGTGACTCAATGTGTAGTTTTCTAGAAATTTTAATCGACTCATAAAAATTATTTGTAAAAAGTAACTAAAAAATGGCTATTATGAAATTTTGAAAAAAAAAATATAGAAAATAGTTATTTTTTTAGTAATAAAAATAAGGGTTTATATGAAGGATATGTGTTGAGTATATGGGTATATTGAACAAATTAGTAAAATTGCTTTGAAATTAAGAGATTTTATTGATCTATTGCTTTACCGTTCTTTACTCAGATTATTAATTCTAAACAATTTGTTTAATGTGAATTTACTGACTTCATATAGACTGTTTGTGTAAAGATCGTCGATAATCAAGATATTAAATACGCCAATTTTTTTTTAAATCGCGCTAATTTGCACACACGAAATTTCTACTTCGTATCTTTTAAAATAAATAAAATCCAGACTCAAAATAGTTATATTTCAATATCGTATTAAAATGTACCGAAGACAACACGGGGTCGCCGCTAATTGAAAAAAATAAACTGGACAAAAGAATTCTTAAATCTATTTTGAATTCAGAATTTTAAATGTTCCGGCTCGCTCACACATGTGCAAAAAGAATTAAACATTTTTATATTATTTTTAATTACCCTAACCTTGAGATATTGTCGTTTGAGATATTTTAGTGATTCTCAGTTTATTGTATTAAATTGAACATAACATGATAATTATTTTAAGATAAAATTCATAGTTTACAATAATCGATTTAACACGTATATAATGTATAACAGTGTATGTGTTATGACAGATAAATTTATTATTTGTTTATACAAGTAGTATAAAATATAGAATATAATATATTTTTTTTGGTAAATGTATGATGCGTAATGCCAAGCATTAGTCTTATTACGACAAACTAAAGTGTGCGATAAAGCGGTTTAAAAATATAACAACAATATTTCAAATTGGATTACTTTTTTAACAGTATTGTACTGATAAAAAAATAAACTGTATATCTACTCTGTAAATTAATTTCATACTTGTTCACACATAATCACAAGTATTTACTTTCCAAAGTTAATCATACATTTTTATATAAGTGTAGTGCGTATTGATAAGTAAACATTACTGTTTTTGTAACTATTTAATGAATTATTCAGTCGATTACTAGAATAAAATTAATTAATTATTAAAATTACAAAACCGAGCACAGTTGGGTCCCGGCATAGTTAGGACAAGTGTAGATAATATTTAACAGTGATTAATTTTGTCTTCTTCTACCTCTTCTCCCTTCAACATTCATTTCTATAACTGTCTTACAGCTTCCGATTCCTCTCTCTTCATAATATGACCAAACCATCCAAGTCTATTTTCTCTTATCTTATCTACGATTGACGTCACACCTATACTACCTCTTGTATGTTCGTTCCCCACATGGTAACTTCTCTAGTCCCTCCACTCATCCAACTAAGCATTCTCATCTCTGTTACACTTATTCTCTGCACTATTCTCTTACCAACCGCTCAACACTTTGATGCATACATCATAGAAAGCTACTATAATTTATAGTTATATAATTTTCTTTTTTTCCCGTTCAATGTTAAAAAATCTTTAATTTTCTTAATGAGAATCTCTGTTTTAATTCAATGATATGATAAAAAAAAATTCAAACAATTTAGTTTTTACAATATTTTTTATTTGATGAATTGATTTTTTTTATTGTTTGTAAAAATTCAGCAGTTTTAGAATAATTTTCTGTTGATAAATGCTGTTTAGCATACAATAGTCGTCATGTCTTCATGATGTTACATAAACAATTTTTCATTGATAATTAGTTATAATATTTATTGCTTAAGATGGTACGAATAAATACCGATAATAATATTATTGGGTTGAAACTGAAACTTATGAAACTGTTTATTGTTATTGTATTATAAAATACAAATTAAAGATGAATTTCTATCTTAAATTCAAATCTTTAAAAAACGCTAACAATTTGACACGACTTACGTCGCAAAAATGTGGTCGACACTGGTTTTGAGGGTAGAGACCCGTGGGCCGTTTATTAAATGAGCGACAACAGATTATTTTAACAAAAATAAAACAAACCGAAAAGATTAACACAGAAATAATAATCTTCGCATAATATCGCGGCACTTTCGCTGCCGTCGACGGCGCAATTCTTGGACGGCAAAAGGTTAGCAGCGTTGTAGGCGACGGTGCGCGGGTGCGGTTCGGTTGGTCGACGTTGTCGCTTTCACAACGGGAAGAAGACTCTCGCACCATTTGCGGCGGGTCGTCGTCGGCCGTGCGGCTGGACTTTGCACAGTGGCGCATAACACGCGGTGTTGGTCATATTCATAGTAGGCCGACGGCTGATAAAAGTGGCACGAGTCGCGGGGCATCGTGTACAACGAAGCGACGCGGGCCGTGTCAAATTAAACACTGAATAAAAAAATGATTAGAACATAATTGTTGAAATTTTGTTTTCATCAAACTAAAATAAGGGTTTCCCATTAAATAGAATTCAAATATAGCTTTTTTTATCCCTGTAAGGATAAAAATATTTAACTACATATTATTATCGAATCGAACAAATTGTATTTTACATAATTGGAAGTATTAAATAGTTTCTAATATATAGTTATATACATATGTATTAACAATGTATTATCTCCTTTACGTGTAAGTTGCCGATGCTAAAAACAACAGTATCAAAAACACAAAAGAAATTCATCGTCAAATTTTATTTAAATAATTTGTATATATTTTTGTAGATAACCAATTATGTACAGTCATTTCGTGAAATTATTTTTATAACAGATCTATGGAATATTTAAAGACNGAAATTATTTTTATAACAGATCTATGGAATATTTAAAGACCACAAATGAGTGCAATGAAAATTATTATACATAAAACTAATTGTATATAGATCATCAAGAACTTTTAAAATTTTAATTTTTAAAAATATAATACAGCTTAACACCATTGCCGTGTAATTTAAAAAATAATGTATTAACTTAAAATTCAATTATTATAGGTTTCTGTCCTTAATTAATAATATCATATATTATCTTGAAAAGTTTATTATTTCCATATAATATGATAACCTGAAAATTTAGAAAATAATTGTAATTATAAATGTTTACACGTTGCCGATTTTAATTACATTTCTTACCACTATAACTATATAATGACATTAAAATACATTTTTGTCAGCTTTAAAGTTTTTTCAACATACTTTATTAGTTACTACCAGATGAAAATTGAAATGTATAAAATCGATCTTGTTCTATTTAATATATAGAACAAGATCTTTTAATTAATATTATTAATTTAAAACAAAAATTGAAATAAATCTATTTTATAATATTGGTATGTAAAAAAGTTTAAAATATTAAGTTAAATTTATCGAACTACCTAACTAAATAAATAAAATCCGCGTCTTCCATTGCATACAAACTTTATTTGGTTAAAAAAAATATTTGTTCGAAATTTTCTTAAAATTAGTATGAAAAGTAATAGTATAATAGATTAATTTTCTAACGATACTTAAGAACCATTTTAAATAATCTTTCTTAATTGAACTTAATTTCAATAAATTAACCGAATAGTAATCAAACATTTATTTGTAATTTTATATTTCATTTGGTAAAATAGCAGTTTTACAAAATATTTTAATAAAACCAAGAATGTATTTCCTTAACTGATAACAAAAAAATACTGATTGAATTTCGCGTTTAAATATCAATAGTTATCAAAATGTATAAAGATAAATTTGACACGCCTCTGCAATAAATCGTATATATTATAAAAATTGTTATTATTATGGTATACCTTGTTTATTCAATTGAACTATGTTACATTTTAATTCCTTTGAAAATATTTCGTCAAAAGAGAATATTTCTCTTCCATCAGAATAAAAGACCAATAAAGCCTTATTTAATAAATTGTTTGAGGATTGGTTGGCAAGTAAAGGACTAATTTTAAAATTAATCTGAGATAATATTTTGTCGCATTGGACTTGGTCATACATATTAGGTTTATCCACTCCCGTGTCGAAATGAATTAAATTTAACTTCATAGCTTCAGCACATCTCCAGTACAGTCTATGAATAAATCCTGATTTCAATTTAAAAAATGTTTGAGATATAACTAAACTCATTATTTTTTCTAAAAGATCATCAGTAATTTCTACATGTTTCTTAACTTTTTTTGGTAAATTATTATACATCAAACAATTCAATAACAATTTAATATCCCCAGCTGTTTTTTTTAATTGTTTTCCATACAATTTGTCTCTTGAAATTACTTCACGATTTTCCACGTTGACACTGTCATATATTTTTTGCAACAAAAGTGCAAATTTGCCGACACAATAATAAACCGGATAAACTGTTGCAGCTACAACTTGACGTTGGAATGATTCTACACAGTCAACATCAAATGTGTGTTTAATCATGTCAAATAATACTGCCATGTTTGGATATTTTCCGTTTTCCAATTTTTCATTTATTGGCACTTCAATTATTTCACTTAATTTAGATCTTATACTTTTATCGAATAAACTGGAGAACAATATGTTATTCGGGTGATAGGAAGTATTTTCCGGTATTTCATCTTCGATTTTTAAGTTAAAATGATATCTTAAATTGACTTCACTATCATTAACTTTATTCATTGTATTTTCAATATTTTCTTCCATGAATATAGTTTTAATAGCTTCTTCATTAGGTAATAAATCATCAATAATCGCATTACTGGAATAATTATCACCAACAAACTGGTTTTGAATAACAATATCCGGGAAATTCAGTTGTTTACCTTCATAACATGCATCTAAAACGTTTTTTTTTAGTTGTTCAATTAACATTGGATAAATTTTCTTAAATTCGTCTATAAAAATTTCATGATCACTTAATTCTCTAGTTTGAATTGTTACATTTTGATATGTTTGCAATAGTAAGGTGTTGGAAAGATTATTCAAATAAAAATTCGCATACAATAATCCTTGTGAGTTTTTGAATCTATTTGGAGACAACGATCGATTAATTTTTTTATATTCATCATCTATTTGTTGAAGCATGACTATTACAATCGGACCCAATGTTTGAAGACCCATGGCAAATTTTTCTACCAAATTTTGGTTAGATGTATGAACCAATAAATTTTTGTTGAAATACATAACTTTGGTGTTCAAATTATATAATAAATACTTACTAAAATAGCAGTCGAGATATATTTCACTTGAAACTACAATATAGAAACATGATAATATAAAGAAACTAAATAATGAAAATTTATTTATCATTATAAAAATGTTAAACTCAAATTTGACGCAACTATGTACTATATAATATATATTTTAATGTAAAAAAAAAAGTAAAATTTTTCTTTATATATATTATGTTTATCCTAAAAAAATAACTTATTTACAAAATTGGTAAAAATATATGTTCAAAAATTTAATTTAGTATTAATAAATTTCAATAAATTATTGTTTTTTAAACATGAGTACCGATGTATTTTTAATGTTTAGTTATTATATATTACACATTAGCATGCATGGTGACTGTTATGACTGAACCTCTACCAAAACATTTGTTAAGTTATTTGTAATTCATTTAAAATTTTAACTTATCTTATTACAAATAATATATTATCCAGATATCATAATGCCAACTAACCTATTAAATAAAAAAGGACATTTTTTTAATTTTTTCTCAACATTTTTTTTTTTTGTAATTTTTGGTTAACAAGAATAAGAAAACTCTATTTGCATATTTTTTTAATAATTAATTATTATTGAGCTATGATTTGAGTTTAGATAATTTTTCTTATTTAAGAAGTTAAATACGAATGTGTGTTATAAATTAGGTATCTTTCATTGCATTTAAACAATTATTTGATAAAAAAGAACGTTTGTTAGGATTTTACAACAAAATTATAAAAATTTCTTAACCTTATAGATCAAAAGTTAGTTTAAATATCAATTCTGATAAGAAATCGATCTTCCGATAAATTGATCTTTTATTAAGCAACATTGTATTTGTAATTTTATACCTTGTTTTGAAAGTGAAATTTTTTCAGAATATTTACATATTATACTATGTAATGGTATAATTGTAATGACGTAATTGGACGCTAATTACAATAGTTTACAACTATATTTACCTATGTCTTATAATAGTCATTTTTTATGTAAACTCGTCCACTGAGTCCGAAAATGAAGTCCAAAATACAAAAAGAAAAACAGTTTTTGAGTTATTGCGAAATTAGCGTTTTTCGTGTGCGAAAAAGATTTTCATTTTTTTACATAAAATTAAACAATATTATAATACCTCTAACTTTTATCTTTAACAATTTTTTATCTGAATTTTTTCTCGTTTGCTATCTACGAATTTACCACTGAAATTTTATCATTTTTTTTTCAAAATGTCAGAAAATATTTAGAGTTTTACGTAAATTACACCAATAAAAAATAAATTTATCAACAATATATTCAATAGACATTATACTCTAATACATAACAAAGAAAATCATATATTATTTTGTAATATTGATAAAAAAATGAAGAAATTATGTGCGATTGAAAAAAATAAAACAAGTTTCCTAATATCTGAGTTTTTTAATTTGATGCCTTAATTTTGTAAAATATAGAAAAAAATATTGAAATATTACTTTTCACAATAAAATTTCGATTTTTTAAATAACTTAAGGTTGTTTCATATAGTTTTATTGGGATATTTTTAAATTGAGTTAATTTTATAGTTTGGTGGAGTTGTGGTAAATTTTCGTATTTAAAAAAAAATGATAATTCTCTAAAAATTTAAAGTAATTTTCTATAGAACTAAAAAACATTAATTTAATTTTTAAATATAGTAAATTTCGTATGTAATTAAAAAAATAAATAATTAAGTTTTTCTTTTGTTTATTGTTTTCCAAAAAAGAAAACATTGTATTGTATTAAATATTATTTATTAAATTATCAATTATTATTTGGTAAAGGTAATATGTAAGATCAACAAGATTAGTTCTGTAGAAACTTTTTTGGCTATTAAATTTAACGAGCTTTGTATAAGCAATTGTATTTGAGTTTGTAACATAAATTTTCAACACCTCATGGATTGGAAAAAGACCAAAAAGACTGAAGTATCTTAATGTTAATATGAGTAGTTAAAAAATATCAACTCCCCTATTGAGTTCATGAAATAAGAGGCTATAAAATATCTCCAATTTGATTATTTGTAATTTTTAGCAGTAAAAATATACATTCAATAAATCAACGAATAATAAATAATTAAATGTATTTTTATAAGATATAAATGACTGTATATTTTAAATTTATTTTATTTCACTAGTTGATGTCACTATTATTATACATTTATTCAAACAATTTCAAGGTCGTATTTAGAAACTTATAATAGAGGGGGCACAAAAAATGATGAAAAAACAAAGTAATACACAAAATCAGTAAGCAAAAGCAACATATTATCATAGCACCATTTAAACATTTTATTTTAAGAAATGTATTCATAAATAATTTACTTTAAGTATAGACAACTAAAGAAGCAACAGAGAACTTATAATTTATACAAAAATTATAATTATTTGCATAGTTAAATAAATAAAGTTACCTGTCCTTCATATTTAATTTTTAGAAAAACTCAGCAAAACACTTTTTTTAAATTTAAAAATTAAAAATTAAAAATGTAAAATATAATAATAATGTAACATCACCCCAATTAATAAATGCTATCAGAAAACAATCATTGCTTAGTTTAAACTATAAATAGTCTAATCTGATATTCAAATTTTAGATGTAATTTTATAAGAACTGAAAAAATAAAAAAGCTCTACATATTACTACTTTTGATACAATATTATTACCAATTAATTCACTGGATGATTCCTATTTCCAATAAAATAATTTATTAACATTTTTGTATTAAGATTGCATCAAAATATGAAAAAAATTTAACTGTTCAATTATTGGTGGTCACCTTTCACATTTAGGCGAACACAACAATATTAGTAAAATTTTGACAAATAAAATATACTGACAAATAGAAAAATAAATACTTTATAAAATTGATATCTATATCCTTTTTCTAAGTACAACAAAATATGAGTAGTCGTTAAAAGATCGTAAAACTAGGCGGATTAGACAAAATTGAAAAAATATTTATCTTACTCTATCATTATCTCAATAATAGACGAAAATATTTTGTATTTAAAATTCACTTTTCAATAGAAAATCAAACTGTGTACAATATCAATCTCTTATAATATTTTCCTAATTACAACAGATTTCGAGTAATGGTAAAAAAACAAAAATAAAATAATGTACATTTTTAGGCAGTAGTCTAGGAAAATAACAATGATTAGTTAATTAGAAATTATTATTTGATGCAAAATATAATTATTTTTGTTTTCTGTACTAGCGATAAGGATTTTATGTGTCACCAAAACTGGTTTTTGAAGTAGCCGTCTTCGCCGCCGATAGACACACATGTGCAAAGGACTCCGCTAGGTGCGTTACAAAAATGCGTAATTAATTGAAAAAATATAAGAGAACATGTTTCGGGTGATCACAGATTCTGGAAGATTTAGTGCTCGTAAAGACATGATTAATATGTAAAATTAATGGTGACAAAATTACATCTGTGCTTAGCCGATAAACCAATTTTGAACAAAGTTATGACAGTTTAAATATAACGTAAAATTTGAAAGGCTATCATTTTTTTCAATTTTTTTTATCGAAAATCAACCATGCATGGATGTAGATAATTTTTTCTGTTTAATTGTATATGAATTTGATCATGTCTTTACGACCACTCAATCTTCCAGAATCTCTAATTGCCCAAGACATGTTTTAATACACCGAAAAAAGTACTTGAATTTGAGAACCTTATTAATGGGAAACAAAAGTTTTCGAATCACCGAATAATACATGCATTAACAATATAGTGTGTGTTTGCTTTTAGTTATTCCTTTAATATTTTAAAACGAAAACATCGTATTGTTTAAATTTTAAAATTCTTTAAATTTGAATGTGAAAAGTCTTCTTAACCTAAATTGTAATTTATAATTTTGCATTTAAGTCTTGAAAGTAAAAAAAAATCTATATTAGTAAAAATAATTAATTTATTTCTACAGTGAATTTTTAAAAAAATTGTTAGCTTATTATGTTATAGAGTATAAAATAGTTATACAATTTATAAATCGATTATAGACTGTAAAGTATAAAATTATTAATTAAGTGTTCGATTTTATTTATTTGTAGAATCTAGTCATCTGTGGCTAGCTTGTTTTTAAAATCATAAATAGAAAATTATATTCGATAGAAAATCACATAAATTTATGAGATAAAACACTTAATAATATTAATAAAAAAAACGGTAACACAGTGGGGTGGCGGTAGTACAGCGTGAGCGTGGCATAGTTGGGACAAGGATAGATGATATCTGACAGTGATTAAAATCACTTTCATAGGAAACGCTTCGATGAAAATCTGTAGGTAGTCTTTAATTTTAAAAAATTGGTGGATTATTTTAAAAGCAAAATTAATTCCTATTTCCTTCATTATTTTTAATTAGTAGTTCTATGATTTCTAAGTATAATATATAATTTTTTCCATTTACGGGGAACATGGGCAAAAATTTCAATTTTTGAGGGTAATGTCTTCAACTAGATACAATTTGTGACCCTTTGACAAATCGTTGAGTAAAATCGGTTCAGTGAGAGCTGAGAAAAAGTAGTGGCACATCATTGCAAAATAAAATACCTTCTCAGATTTTCAGTGAAGCTAAAATAATAATAAGAAAAATTAAATAAAAGATATATTAATGTCAAAGTAAAGCGGTTTCACAATTTACAATATACGCGCTTAAAATAGTAAGAAAAAATAAGCAATATAAAAATTGCTATCAATTTATCTTAAAAAGTTGCTTAATAATTTAATCCCCAACAACTCATTAAATTTTTGATTTACATAATTCGATACTTTTAGCTAAAACCTAAAATATTTTTATTTTATGTAAAAATATGGTGTTTATGAATTGAATTTAAAAATTCTACTAATAGCCTAAATAGTAATCAGATTCGAATAACATAATATGAACATTATTATGATATAATATCACTAAATTAAGATTAGTTCTTAATAAAGGCACTAAGCTTTAAATTATAACTACACATAAACTTTGAGATTTAATAAAAAAAATTTAATGCATATAATAATATTTGTTTGTCAAATGCAAATTTTTAGCACATTAAAAATCATATATGAAGTAATAATAATACGATTTTTATGTGTTTAGATAAATTTAACTAAAATATGTTTATATCAGCTTACTAATGTTACTTTAAGACCGTTTCAATTCGTGACCTTAATTTTGTAGAGGTTTAGGTTAAATAATACCACAAGGTGATATTTAAGGCGGACAGTAACAACGATTCTTGTTTAAACGAAATAACGATAACTATCTTTGAAACAAAATTATGTTTGTTTTTAATTCGTTTTGTTTGCTGACACAAAATAATATGATTATATAGAGTGTTCAATATTGTTGTAGAACGAGATTATAACTCGAACGCTCACATTATATATTTTTTGGTTGATATATTTAACATTAAAATTAATATCAAAAATTATATTCTTTCACATATTGATGACGTATCATATTAAATACTTCCGAGTCAATAACTTAAATCACTAAACCAATTGCCTTGTATATATTTTAGCTTCGATGAGAAGCTGAGAAGGTATTAATTTTACTATGATGTGTTTTTTTTTTTTTTGTGTCTCACCACTTTTTCTCAACTTTCACTGAACCAATTTCTTTCAACGATACGTCTAAAGATCACAAATCGTATCTAATCGAAGACAATACCCTCAAAAATTTTAAAAATTTCCCTCGTTCCCCGTAAATGGGGGAAACCTCCAAAAAAAATACAAATTTATAAATCGCTAATTTACGAAATTTTTTCAATTTTTTTTACTTAAAACTTCCATAAATTTTTCAAAAATGAACAAATCAATATAATTTTTTTTTTATAGATGCTTGATGTCTTTATCTATTATTTGGTATATTTTTTTATAAATTTAATCTTTTACCAGCCTACAGGGGGGGATTCAAAATGACAACTTTTTCACAAAAAATTAACTTTTGAAAGTGTTCCGGAAATACTGATATATTTTAAATTAAAGCTTATATAATATACTTAAATATTAAAAAAAATTTTCGGACTTTATTTTGTCTTCGTGGTAAAAATAGCTACCGTATTCAAAAATGTGCAATTTTTGTGTTAAAATTCTTGGTTTTGTATTTCATTTTATTATAAAGGGATTACACTGATTTTCATTAATATTATATCAATCTAATTGACGTAGTACAAAAAGTTAAACATATTTAAATTATTTTGTTTCTTTGAAGTCGAGAAAAATAACTTTAAAATTTGAACTAGTTAAATTTCCATTTTTATTAAGTGACGAATGCGAGGTACAATTTCTGAGACGGTAACACTGTGGCACTGAATTTTTTCTTAATTCTTTTTGAGTTAGAAAAAAATATTTAACTCATTTGATCTTTATTTCATTTAGATTCAATAAATATTGTGGATATCATTACTGTAGTCTCCTCTCGTGAGAAGAAATTCATATTAATATTATTTTACTATGTGGTTTTTTTTTGTAGCTATCATTTATTTTCTCAGCTTTTACTTGATCTACTTTGTTGATAATTTTTTTTTTTTTTTTATTAAACACTATCTATAGATTTGCATCGAAGTGTTTTTTATGATAGTGATTTTAATCACTGTCAGATATCATCTATACTGGACCCAACTATGCCACGACCGAACTGTGCCGCCACTCTACTATGCTAGGTTTTTTATTCTGTCCATGTGAATTATCGGTTCTCACAGAACCGAATTTAATTTACAATACGTCAAATGAAACTGATTATTATCTAATTGAACTTATCATCATCAAAATCTGATAAATTTTAGAAATTTAGAAAAATATTTTCAAAATACGCTAACGTTAAAAACGACTTTTTCAAAAAAAAAAAAAATATATATATGTCCTGTAATTCCTGTATTTATAACTTCTAAAACTTTTAAACATTTTATTTATAGATATAAACATTTAAACATAATAAACGAGAGATACGCTTTCTTTAAGTGTAATTTTTATGAAAATCCAATAAAAAACCAAAGTACTAGAAGGGCTTAAAAAATGGCCTCTTACGCTTGGCAAAAAAAATTTCTCGACTCAATTTTTGAATATGTTTCAAAATGTCTGCCCCACTTAAACCTATTAAAGCTCTTAAACAATAGTACAATATAAAAGAAACTATACCAAAATTGTTTAATTATGAGAAATCGGTTGTCAAAGTAAAAAAATTACTTAATTTCTAATTTTTTTAATATTTGAGACGTTTGACAAGTAAATATCTATATTAAATCAAAAATTTTTAAAATTACATTATGGTGAATAATAAGCTTTCTTTGGGTGCATTTTTAAAATTATATTCAAATAAACAAATAACAAATATGTTAATATGTTAATATAAAAAATATTTAGTATTTGAGTGAAATTTAAAAAAACTCAGCACAGGGGGGTCGCGGCACAGTGGTGAAGTGGCATAGTTGGATCAAGTATAATGATATCTGACAGTGATTAAAATCACTATAAAGAAAAAACGTTTTGATGCAAATCTTTAGATAGTGTTTAATTTAAAAAAAAAAATTTGTCAAAAAGTAGGTTAAATGAGAGCTGTGAAAATAAATGATAGCTACAAAAAAAAAAACTACATAGTAAAATAATATTAATATGAATTTCCTCTCACGAGAGGAGACTACAGTAATGGAATCCTTGATATTTATTAAAATTATTGAATCTAAATGAGATAAAAATCAAATGAGTTAAACATTTTTTTTTAACTCAAAAAGAATTAAAAAAAAATTCAGTTCCACAGACGTGAAAGATCCAAGTGTTACCGTTTCAAAAACCGTACGTCTCATTTGTCACTTAATAAAAATGGAAATTTAGCTAGTTCAAATTTTAAAGTTATTTTTCTCGACTTCAAAGAAACAAAAAAATTTTAATATGATTAATTTTTTATACTATGTAATTTAGATTGATATTTAATTTAAAAAAATTGGTGTATTATTCCAAAAGCTATATGATCTGCTAGTTCCTTATTAATATCTTGATTAAGATAAAGTATGTCGAATGAAAGAGGGATATAAATATTATTTCTTATAAAAAAATTGTATTGATCTATACATTTTTCAAAGGGTTATAGTATTATAAAGTTAATAATAGACAAAATAAAATCGAGAATTTTCACACAAAAATAGCATTTGGTAGCCATTTTCACCATGAAGACAAGTCCAAAGGTCAAATTTATTTTTTTTATAATAATGTACATTACATTAGCTTTCATTTAAGATATATATAAAAGTGTCAGACCTTCCGGAATATTTTCAAAAGTTAAGTTGAAAAAGTTAATATTTTGTGAAAAAGTTGTCATTTTAAATCCCCCCCTGTGGGCAGTTAAAGGGTCAGATATAAAAAAAAATATACCAAATGAAAGGTATTGATATCATGCATCTATATAAAAAAAATTATATTGATATATTTATTTTTGAAAAAGTTACGGTAGTTTTTAATAAAAAAAATTGAAAAAATTATCGATTTATAAATTTGTAATTTTTTTGGAGGTTATATATATCTTAAATTAAAGCTAATGTAATGTACTTTATTATGAAAAAAAAAAATTTGACCTCTGGACTTGTCTTCGTGGTGAATATGGCTAATGAATGCTATTTTTGTATGAAATTTCTCGATTTTATATTTTACATTTTTTACAGGGGGGTCGCGTAACAGAGGTGATGTGACATAGATGGATCAAGTATAATGATATCTAACAGTGATTAAAATCACTATAAAAAAAAAACGCTTCGATACAAATCTTTAGATAGTGTTTAATTTTAAAAAATTGGTGGATTATTCCAAAAGCTTCATAAACTGCTAGTTCCTTATTAATATCCTGATTAAGATAAAGTATGTCGAATGAAAAAGGGATTATTAAAAAATAGTATTTCCCATAAAAAAATTATATTGATCAATACACTTTTCAATAAGTTATAGCATTATAAAGTTAAAAATGTAAAAAATAAAATTGAGAATTTTCACACAATAATAGCATTTGGTAGCCATTTTCACCGTGAAGACAAAATAAAGTCCGAAATTTTTTTTTTACATAATAAAGTAGATTACATTAGCTTTAATTTAATATATATATAAAAGTGTCAGACTTTCCGGAACACTTTCAAAATTTAAGTTGAAAAAGTCAATTTTTTGTGAAAAAGTTGTCATTTTGAATCCCCCCCTGTAGGCAGGTAAAAAGTCAGATTTATAAAAAAAATATACCAAATGATAGGTAAAGACATCATGCATCTACAAAAAAAAGAATTATATTGATCCATACATCTTTCGAGAAGTTATAGCATTATAAAGTTAAAAATATAAAAAAGAATTTTTTTACAAAAATCGTATTTTTTTTATTAAGTTTAATGTCTGTTTTCACCATGAAGATAAAATAAAGTCCGAAATTTTTTTTTACCATTATAAAGTATATTACATTAGCTTTAATTTAAGATATATATAAAAGTGTCAGACCTTCCGGAACACTTTCAAAAGTTAAGTTGAAAAAGTTCTACTTTCTATATGCATTTTTATGTTTTGAATCCCCCCTGTATTTAGGGAAATGGTCCGATTTAAAAAAACAGTATGTCGAATGAAAGATGTATATAACTACTACTTCTCATGAAAAAATTGTATTGATCCATACATTTTTCAAATAGTTATAGCATAATAAAGTTAAAAATGTAAAATACAAAATCGAAAATTTTCACACAAAAATAGCATTCGGTAGCCATTTTCACCNGAAAATTTTCACACAAAAATTGCATTCGGCAGCCATTTTCACCGTGAAGATAAGATAAAGTCCGAAATTTTTTTTTTTCATGATAAAGCATATTACATTAGCTTTAATTTAAGATATATATAAAAGTGTCAGACCTTCCGGAACATTTTCAAAATTTAAGTTAAAAAAATTAATTTTTTGTGAAAAAGTTGTCATTTTAAATCCCCCCTTGTGGGCAGGTTAAGGGTTAAATTTATGAAAAAAATATACCAAATGAAAGGTAATGATATTATGCATCTATATAAAAAAGA
>NW_026099575.1:24172695-24266769 GCF_025091365.1 Daktulosphaira vitifoliae | reverse complement strand
AAAAAAAAAAAAACGAATCTTAGTAAAACCAATACCTTCTTAGTTTCGCATCGAAGCTAAAATAACTGGTTTATCATTTATTTATTATAATTACCAAAAATGTAAATAACAAGTGTATTGTCTGAATGTATCATTAAAGATAAAAGTGTCATCCTGCACTTTTAGCTGAGGCAAAATATAAGAGTTATAAGGTTTAAATATGATTGTTGAAATTGGTGAATTTGTCATAGTTCAAAATTATTAATTACTGGAAGTCAAAATCTGTAACAGTCTATTTTGAAGTCGAGATTAATAATGGTCTATATCAGTTGAATCGCAAAATTTGATCATGTCGAGTATTAATTATGTTTTCTTTTTTGACTGAAAAGTTATATATTAGTTTGTTTGCGTTTTAAATTACTGTTATTTAATCTACCAAAAAATGTGGTGATGGAATCCAGTTTTCCATTGATAAAGTTATTCTGTATTACTATGTTGTTATTAAAGTATTTTCCTAGTTTGAATAACTAAAAAATTAATTGAAAAATATGAACTGATGTTATATGTATTGTGTATGAAATAGAAACTTACTTCATTTCGATCAGCACTTTTAGGTATGTGTGTTATGTTGGGAGCAATATTTCGGGCCAATTCAAAGATCGTTTGACCGCCACCTTCGTATTCACACACATATTTTTCTCCAAACTGTATGTTTTATGGTTTTGTTATGACGGTCCTCCCCATGGAGGTAAAGTGACAATGACTTCAGCTTTATATTTCTTTAGGTCTTTAGCTTAAGTGAAAATATCACCCTTGATAAATTCGATCTTATCCCTCACACCATAAATTTCCGCATTCTTCTTTGCAAATTCCAATATGTTCGGTTTAATGTCTATCGCGATCACTTTTTTATACTTCATTGTTAACTGAATTACGTTACCTCCAGCGCCATAAAACGGGTCCATCGCTACATTATACCTATACCAGCTGCACCTATAGTTTATACAATTTTAAATGGGGATTTGGTATCTGGCGTTACAATTATGAAAATTCGTCCAAATAAGTAAATAAATTTAAAAAATATATTTTATCATTAGGGCATATTGCTTTAATTCCAAAAAAAAAAATGATCAAATAAAAAAAAAAGTACTATTTATTTAATAAAAATATTAATTCCACATTAAAGAGAATACTTGTATTTTTAAAATATGAACGACGATTCTAACTGTAACACTTTCTATCAGTTCAAATCATATCAGTTATATCATCAATTATGTTATCAGAACTATATTATCTTCCATTTTTTCATTCTTAACCGATCCCAAAGTTGAACTCACGTATATAATAATTTTTAGACTTCTATATTTAACTTAATGTGCAACGTAAAATTAAAAAAACTAAAACTTAAAATAATTTCTAGAATAGCCAATTTTTAATTATTGGAAATTGTGTAGATATGTTTAATTTATTATTTTACTATAATGTTTAGTGCCACATTTTTTTTTAAATTTAGAAGAAATAAAATTTATAAAACAATTTTTTGCTTGTTAAAAAATTCATGTTATCTTCATTCAACTTCTGTTATTAGAAGTCAATATAATTCTAAAGGACCTCCCTGGCGTATATTATTTTTTGGGAATGATGATTTTTCTGCCAAAAGCCTTCAATTATTGTCTGCTAACATGTAATCATCCTTTAATATTTTTATCATAAAATTTTATTATGTTGCAGTAATAATATTGTGTTCTATATAGGAAAACACAAACTATAATTTCTAAGTTAGATGTAGTTACAACTTCAAAAGGGCGAGGAATTAATATTAGAAATATAGCTAAAGAAGAAAAATTAGTTACATTAGAGTGGCCTGTGAGTAAAGTACAATTAGAAAAACAATATGATATTGGGGTTGTTGTGTCATTTGGTAGTTTAATACCTGAAGACATAATTAACACATACTGAACCCAACGCCGATTAAAAATTTAATTAAATTTGTTTAATAATAAATTAAACATAATTAAAATTAATTATGTTTTAAAACATAATTAATTTTAAGTAATTCACAATAGCTTTATTTAATGAATATATTAATACGGTTTGTAACATTATATTAATTACATTTTATATTCAAAATAACACTTCTTATTAAACAAATTTAATAATTATTGGCCAATTTTAAAACATTTTTTGTTATATTAATTGGCTTAAATAAAAAGTAAACAAGACTTTTTTTGCTTAAATAAGAGCAATATTGTCGTTTAAATCGACACCGTTTGGTGATTTTATGCTTAAGTTTTGTTCCGTGATAAATTAGTCAGCATATATATTAAAAAATCTTTAAATCTTATATTTTTCTCTAAGTATAANTAAAAATTTTTAAATCTTATATTTTTCTTCTAAGTATAACTTAAAAATTTCAAGTTTTGAGAGCATACATTTATAAAAAAAATGGATTCGGATTTGTTTTTCGTGATAACGACGTTGGTAATATATTTTATAATTCCGATTCAAGTAATCAAAGATATTATGTCTATTGCCCTGGCAGTTGTGTCACTGCAGACATTTTTGGAAATGAAACTTTCTAAGAAGAAAAATACTTTAACTAAAACAGTAGAACCTATAACGAATACTCGCACGGATTTGACTACACATCCTATTAATTTGGAGTTACCTACTATGACAAATAATTCAATTTTAGAACAATCACCTAGCGAAGATAAAATTACACTAACTCCGATTATTGAAAACGAAAAAGAGCCCTCTAAAACATCTATAAAGAAAATTACAATAATAGATGATTCATTGAACATGGACAAAACATCGTCAAAAAAAAATCTTTCAACTCTACCGTCTAAAATATTTCCAGAAAATAATATTACAACACATTACACTAACAATTCATTATTCAATAACGAAATTGAATCTGTTAAAAACCTAAACTCAGAAATTATTACACAAATTGAAAAAGAACCCACCAACACATCTACAGACACTTCCGTATTGGCTAATAATTATTTTAACACGGACATGTCACAGTCTCCAAACAATCTTCTAACTCAACCGTTTAAAATATGTTCGGGAAATATTAAAGAATCACCTCATGAAAACAACACTTTTATATTACTGTCAAAAAGGAATTTTGAAAATGAATCTAACAAAAATTCAGATACCAAAACTAAGACATCGTATAATTTTTCTACTGTATCTAAATCAGCCACTAAAGTGAGTAATATTCACTAATTATTTAAACAATTAATATGCATTATGTTTCCTGAAACAATATGCATTTTTCCTCCATCAATAAATTGCTTTTGTTATATTATAAATAATTGTTTGATAATTTCATTCTAATTAATTTTTTTGTAGCAAGGAATTCTTAAAAAAATTGAAAATTATGATAATAATTCAGCAAAAAATATAGCCAATATTAGATTAATAGATACATATCAAGAGAAGTCTGTACGATTTCATAAAAATACTGAAGTGAAACACTTTAAGTATGTTTTAAATTGAAAAAAAAAGCAATTATTATTTTCATATAATAAAAATTTATCACTTGTTGCTAATAATATTTTAAATTAGAAATATAAAAAATATCAATTTAGAACTAAAAAATATTTAACTCAGAAAGTCACAAAAATACTAATAGAGGTGAATAAGCATGTTTTTTCAATCGCCGTTGGGTTCAGTATGTGTTAAGTATTAGTAATGATAATATTTTTTTCGAAATACATATTCGCATTTTTTTAGTAATTTGTATGGCTTTTTGAGTTAAATATTTTTAGTATTATTAGTTTTAAATAATATTTTCAATTTTATTTTAAACTATTTGATTAATATTTGTATATCGATTAGTAATAAGGCCAAATTAAATTTTTGTTATTAAACCCAATTTATAAAAAATTAGATTTTTTCTATGTAAGAGACATTCAAAATATTTTGTAAGTTATTCTTTTTGTAATTTCAAATTTACGGCATTAAAGAAAAGAAATACTTTATGTTATAACTTAGTTAAAGATCTAATTTTTATTTTACTTTTTAGCTGTAATTTGAGTTTAACAAAACAAGTAAAAAAATATCAATGGCGTCGCCAAAATTATAATTTGACGAAGTATTGAATAAACTTATAGCCAAAATGAAGTAATTAAGCAATTACATTAAATCAATAAAAAATTTCTGTATTTTTTGATATTAATTTCTTATTGTTTTAAAAGTATCTTTTTATTTTTATCCTTTTTTATGAATATCCAATTTTGTTATTATAATAAACACATATAATATAGGAAAACTATTTTTTATTAATAATTTAAATTTTTGGTAAAGATAAGTAATTCATTATTTCAAATTAGATAAGTCTAATTATTTATTTTTAAATTAAAAATGTATCATATAAATTCAATTAAACATTTATAAAACATAGACATTTTTTTACAGCTATTTTAACAAAAAAAAAAAAATATCGAGACTAAATCAATTGTTTATTTTTAATTAATAAAAACCCAGCACAGTGGTGACGTGCATAGTTGGACTCAGTATAGATATCTGACAATGATTAAAATCACTATAAAAAAAACGCTTCGATGCAAATAATAAGATAGTGTTTAATTTTAAAAAATTGGTGGATTATTCCAAAAGCTACATGATCTGCTAGTTCCTTATTAATATCCCGATTAAGATAAAGTATCTCGAATGAAAAAGGGATTATTNAATTAAGATTAAGTATCTCGAATGAAAAAGGGATTATTAAAAAATATTATTTCTCATAAAAAAATAATGTTGATCCATACACTTTTCAATATGTCATAGCGTTATAAAGTTAAAAATGTAAAAAATAAAATCGAGAATTTTCACATAATAATAGCATTCGGTAGCCATTTTCACCATGTAGATAAAATAAAGTCCGAAATTTTTATTTTTTATAATAAAGTACATTACATTAGCTTTAATTTAAGATATATATAAAAGTGTCAGACTTTCCGGAACATTTTCAAAATTTAAGTTGAAAAAGTCAATTTTTTGTGAAAATGTTGTCATTTTGAATCCCCACCTGTAGGCAGGTAAAAAGTCAGATTTATAAAAAAATATACCAAATGATAGGTAAAGACATCATGCATCTATAAAAAAAAGAATTATATTGATCCATACATCTTTCAAAAAGTTATAGCATTATAAAGTTAAAAATATAAAAAAGAATTTTTTTACAAAAATCGTATTTTTTTTATTAACTTTGATGTCTGTTTTTACCATGAAGATAAAGTAAAGTCCGAAATTTTTTTTTTCGATAATAAAGTATGTTACATTAGCTTTAATTTAAGATATATAAAAATGTCAGTATTTCCGGAACACTTTCAAAATTTAAGTTGAAAAGGTTAATTTTTTACTCGGCAACCGTACGTTTCTATCGTCGGTTTGAAAAAATGGGCTATTTAAGCTAGTTCAAATTCAAAGTTATTTTTCTCGACTTAAAAGAAGCAAACAAATTTCAATAAGTTTAACTTTCTATGCTATATTAATTTTTTATTTATATAATATTTATGAAAATCTGTACTCCCCTTGTCAGGTATTTTAAAATAAAATAAAATACAAAACCCAGAATTTTAACACAAAAATAGCATATCTTTGAATAGGGTAGTAATTTTTACCCATGAAGTCAAATCCAGAGGTCAAATTTTTCTTTTCAAATTAACGTATATTACAAAAGCTTTAATTTAAGATATATATAAAAGTGTCAGTATTTCCGGAATACTTTCAAAAATTAAATTGAAAATATCATAGTAACAATACGCATGTTTAAAGTTTTGACCCACCTTGTTAAAGAGGTATGATCCGATTTACAAAAAAAGCATGCCAGATGAAAGGGGTGTATAAATATTTATTATAAAAAAAAATAATATTGATCCATACATTTTTCCAAAAGTTATATAAAATATAAATTAAATAATATAACATATAAAATCGAGATTTTTTTCACGGAAATCGTACGTTTTTCTTTAACTTTGATGTCCGTTTTCACCACGAAGACAAGTCCAGAGGTCAAATTTTTTTTTTTCAAATTAAAGTATATTACATAAGCTTTAATTTAAGATATATATAAAAGTGTCAGTATTTCCGGAATACTTTCAAAAATTAAATTGAAAATATCTTAGTAACAATACGCATGTTTAAAGTTTTGACCCCCCTTGTTAAAGGGGTATGATCCGATTTACAAAAAAAGCGTGCCAGATGAAAGGGGTATATAAATATTTATTATAAAAAAATAATAATATTGATCCATACATTTTTCCAAAAGTTATATAAAATATAAATTAAATAATATAACATATAAAATCGAGAATTTTTTCACCGAAATCGTACGTTTTTCTTTAACTTTGATGTCCGTTTTCACCACGAAGACAAGTCCAGAGAACAATTTTTTTTTTTTAAATTAAAGTATATTACATAATCTTTAATTTAAGGTATATATAAAAGTGTCAGTCTTTCCGGAACATTTTCAAAAGTTAAGTTGAAAAAGTTCTACTTTCTATACGCATTTTAAAAGGTTTGCACCCCCCCTGTATAAAGGGAAATGGTCTGATTTAAAAAAAAAGTATGTCGAATGAAAGAAGTATATATAAAGTATTTATCATTAAAGAATAAAGTTGATTCATGCATTTTTTAAAAAGTTATAGCAACATAATGTTAAAAAATGTANTTATGTTTAAAAGTTATAGCAACATAATATTAAAAAATGTAAAATATAATATCAAGAATTTTTTCACAAAAATAGCATATTTTTGCATACGGTAGTCATTTTCACCATGAAGACAAGTCCAGAGGTCAAATTTTTTTTTTTCAAATTAAAGTATATTACATAAGCTTTAATTTAAGATATATATAAAAGTGTCAGTCTTTCCGGAACATTTTCAAAAGTTAAGTTGAAAAAGTTCTACTTTCTATACGCATTTTAAAAGGTTTGCACCCCCCCTGTATAAAGGGAAATGGTCCGATTTTAAAAAAAAGTATGTCGAATGAAAGAAGTATATATAAAGTATTTATCATTAAAGAATAAAGTTGATTCATGCATTTTTTTTATTTTTAAAAGTTATAGCAACATAATATTAAAAAATGTAAAATATAATATCAAGAATTTTTTCACAAAAATAGCATATTTTTGCATACGGTAGTCATTTTCACCATAAAGACAAGTCCAGGGATCAAATTTTTTTTTCAAATTAAAGTATATTACATTAGCTTTAATTTAAGATATATATAAAAGTGTCAGACCTTCCGGAACATTTTCAAAAGTTAAGTTGAAAAAGTTGTCATTTTAAATTCCCCCTGTGGCAAGTAAAGGGTTATTTATAAAAAAATATACCAAATGAAAGGTAAAGACATCAAGCATCTATAAAAAAAAAATTATATTGATATGTTTATTTTTGAAAAAGTTACTGCAGTTTTTAATAAAAAAAATTGAAAAAATTTCGAAAATTAGCGATTATTAAATTTGTAATTTTTTTGGAGGTTTCCCCCATTTACGAGGAACGAGGGAATTTTTTTCAATTTTTGAGTGTAATTTCTTCGACTAGATACGATTTGTGATCTTTTGACGTATCGTTGAAAGAAATCCGTTTGGTAAGACCTGAGAAAAAGTGGTAACAGACACAAAAAAAAAAAACAACATCATAATAAAACCAATATCTTCTCAGCTTCGCATCGAAACTAAAAATATAAATTATGAAATTACAAATTATTTTGAAATTTAACAAATTCGTATTTTACAGTAGTAATGTTAATCACTGTCAAATATCATCTATACTTGTGATGCATCTAACTATGCCGCGACTCCATTGTGCTGGAATTTTTAATCAATGACATTTTTTACGAAGTAGTCTCTTGGTTTTAGAGAAAAGTTAATAATCTTTTATTGTGAAAATTAACTTGAAAGTTGAATACGTTATAATATTTTATTCATAAAAAAATTAAATTAAAAGACAAAAGCATTACGTGAGGCCTACTAGTTGTTTGAGAATTAAAAGGTTTCTAAAGTATAATTTTGTATATAAATAAAAGAAAACTGAATTTCCTTTTAATTATTCTGTATATAATTCTGCAAAAGTTATAGATTTTTATTATTTTTAATTGGATAACTATGAATTTAAAAAAGTTCTATTTTTGTATACATCTTTTATGTGCTATTATAGATGCAATTAATTAAATTGTTTATATAATTGTATGAATCAATAGTTATAAAACTCTTATCAATATTTATTAAAAAGTAATTTTTGTATTCATTTAATTTTTATGATTTAAGTAGTCGCTGATTTATGTAGTAAAAACTACATGATTTTGATATGTATATTTACAAATAATGGAAAATTTATTTATTATAAATAACAAAGAATTTCTAGAAAGTAATTTGTATAATCCATACTCACAATTTTGATATATGTTTGCCATTGAGTTTACAAATTTACAATTACATAAAAATTACAAGACTAAATTATTAATAAGTAAATAATAAATCATAAAACTTGAAATCAGGATATAATTAAGGAAATAAGAGTTGATGTTTCTCTTTGAATAATCCAATATTTCCTTTTAAAAATTAAATACTATCTAACTGTTTTTTATAATAGTGATTGTAATCACTGTCAGATATCCTCTTGTCCCATGTGAACTATGCCGTGACCTCACTGTGCTGGGTTGTTTATTATTGCGCCTATGTACTTAATTTACATATTTGTTTATTGGGTTTAAATTTAAATTTTGATTGTTTACCATTTTATTTTTGTTATGTTTATTACAAAATTAATTTATAATATGTAATAAATTTTGATAATTCATATAATCGTTTACCGCTTAGGATAAAGTACAAAATCCATAGTACTTCGATTTTGCCTTTGGCTAGCCAAAGTGAACCCTCCCTGGGGTTTTTGTTAAGTTAGACTGGTAAAATATGAGTTTATCTTAAAAAGTTAATTATACTTCTCATAATATACATTTACGATTACACACTTTGAATATTCTTTTGATATCATTTTCAACAAAACTATGCTCTCAACTTAAATATTTTATCAATAATCGAATTTGATAAATAAACTTAAAGCTTTAGTTCTTTATCTCACTTATAAAATTATATAACATCTATGAAATAAATTAAATGTCACTAAATGTATGTGTATATTTTATCCAACATTCAGACAATCTCAAATACGCATACCTCTTTAGATACAAATTTACCTAATTTATATTTATTAAGTATTATCTTGAATGGAAAATCGGACATATGAAATTTAAGTGTTACTTTTTTTGGATAACTATTAATTTTTATAAATTTAATTTATTCAATGACTTATTTTTTTTTTTTTTGAAATTTACTTTATTGAGTCTGGAGACACATTTCTTTGTCGTATTATAAGAACTGTTACAAATTATTTATATTTTTGTAAAATATTTAATGAAAATAGAAATATTATTATTACAAAATGTATTTATTTTTGTTATATTAATGAAACATTTATATTCTTACCCATGTACATCCAAATATACCATTAAAAACATTAAACAATTAACATTAGAAGCTTAAAAAATTCTCAAATATTTAAATTGAGAATCAAAAATAATGCAAAAATATTTAAATAACAAATTATAATTATGAAACTAAAATTTTAGAATAAAATAAAACCATAAATATTAAAACATGAAATTTGTGAAAATTAACATGCTATTAAGATGAGTTTTTGAAACATTTTAAAACCAACTTTTGATATGGAATTGAATTGACGTTTTTCTCTCGATTCCACAATGTAAATCAACTTATTTTATTTTGATCACGTTTCACTCAAGTAAGAAATAAAGGTTATTTCTTAACCCAGAATAGTAATACATTATTTCGTAATTGTATACAATTGAAATGAACCTAACCACATTGGTTAAATTTTATAAAAGTAGATGAAAGAGAAACCATATTGTCTGTATTATAAAGAATTCATTTAAAAATTAACTTAATGAAGTAAATTTGTACAAAAAGTTTTATTGTTAAAAATATGGTATTCAAATATATAAATTAAGTTGTATTTCAAATTTTTTTAATATTACTACATTGTGACAATTTGAAATTGTATCAAATACATCGTATATTTTGTAGTTAAAATAAATAAACTATAAAATAAGTGAACATGTTGCATATGTTTCAAAAAATGAATTTGGATTGTAAGTATCTTTTCATATGATGCCAAATAACTTCGTTGAAATAGCTACACAAGATGTAATTTTCATTAAAAATTCAAATTAATTTATTATCTGAAATCGCTAGGTAATATACAAAATTTGTGAGGTATTTACTAGAAATACTATAAGAAAATATAATAGAAAATATTACTATTATCATATGGAAAGGTTTTCAGGTTTTTAATTAATTGTATATATATTTTTTTTTAATATGAAAAAATTTTAAAACTTGTTAATAAACGCCAATATTTGATCAACTCTTAACTATTCTTGAAAAAAAAAGTAGTTTTAATGCTTCAATAAGACATCATAAAATACGTCATGGCGTCATAACATATAAATGTATATCTATTGTGTTCATTATGTAGCTATTAATAAAAATATAAAAAAACAACTTTATTTGATATTTAAACTAAAAAAAAATTCTAGAAGACTGTTTGATTGATATATATAATATTTGAACGAAACTGTTTTAACAGGGATTCTAACGTCCTTTTAATTTTCCATAACTGAGGATCACATTACGTTCTAAATCACGATTTAAAGGGTTAATTTGTAGTCTGTACTTGTAGAACTTAAAGCTACTATAATCAACAATAATATGAATGAGAAGCTTATCCATTTATACATTTGCATAGAAAGTGATGAACATCATAAAACATAATGGTCTTCAGTGATAATTTGAGAATATAAATGTCATACATTAGTAGCATGCTATAATAGGTTTCTTGTTAAATCTTAAAAACAAACAAGGATGCAATGAAAATTGAAGGAATGAAAATTTCTCAGTATATTGTATACTAAGAATTTTTCTGTATAAATAATTGAAACATTAAATAAAGCAAACACGACTTGACTTACATCAATATTATCTTGTTAAGCTATATGACATTTATTCTACTGTCGAATAAATTATTACATGCTCTGCAAATATTAGCTTGTCATTACATATATTTATAGCTAATAAACAGTAGATTCTAATCAAAATGAGTACCCAGAAAATAGCGAATAAGCAGATACAAAAAATAACGAAAGTGACGTAGTGTAGATAATACAAATGTTGATCAATTTGTTTAGTGGAACAGCACGTTATATTAAATGAGGGTAAAATTTTCAAACAGTAAGGTAGAAACAGATTTAAAAAACAGGTGATCTATCGAAAATGGTACGGCTCTGCGTTAAAGTAAAGCAGCTGACCTAAATCAGAAAATAAATCTAAGTCCGTGTTTTGTTGATTTGGCAAGTATGAATTATAGAATGCCGAATACTATCATTTTATAAACTTCCACCGAGTTACAATAATGCCATTACTTTTAATTTACTGTCAATGTAGGTATTTAAATTGATTGAACTTTAATGTATTCGTAATTTATTCGAATATGCGAATTTTCGTTTAAAACTTTATACGAAACGTTGATATTCTGTAAAATAAAACTTTGGCTCGAAAAACACAAAACAATTTATTAACAACGATTCCGTTTTTCCAAAACATATTCAATAAAATATTCTTATAATTATATTTTAATATATTCAGGTTTGGTAAGATTCAAGAGTTAACTATTTGGAGTTCATCCAAATGCTTTTTTTTTTTTAATAGATAAAAGTTCCAAAATGACAATTATAAATATATGAACCGAGTATTTAAAAAAACCTGTTTTGAGTCTAGTTTTTATATTAGCATAGACTCATTCAATAAATCTCTTTGTCGCGATAGGTTCTAAGACTGTTATTGTAATTGTGGAACTTAAGAAAATATGTAAATAAATATACATGTTTTATAAAAATAAAAATTTAACACTCATAATTTAATTAAAACATACAAAATCGTTATTGTTATTAAATAACGAAAAAAAAATATTAACTGCACGTACATGACATATTTGCTAAACAAATGCTAATTATTAAGGCAGTTACTTGGTCAAATCTTTTATCGTATTAGTTTAAGTTATTTATTTAAAGATATTAACGTGTAAAATTATTTAAATAACTCGGTTTTTGTATTGTGGTCTTGATTCCATGGTGTCAACTGACGTCTGGAGAGCTCTCCAAACATCATTAGTTTCACTAAATCATTAGTTTAATTGAGCATAAACCAGGTGTTGGCACCTTGGAGATTTTTAGGAAGTGACTTTAAAAAGATTCCTTATATAAAAAATAAAAGTCATTTTTACATAATTATATTAAACACCCAAGAGATGATTTTAGAATTGCTCTCCTTGTCAAAATAGTATCTTAAAACGAATAAACTTATATTATTTAATACTTATTACTTTTGTTGTCAAGTAAAATGTGTCTAATACTTAATGGAAACTTGTTATCTATGTTCATAGTAAAATACCAAGATATTTAGTATATCGTATTCATATGGTGTATTTTGAATAAATACGATTTTTATAGCTATATAAAAAAGATTGACGAAAGTAAGAAAATTACTTTTGGGTACTGTCTACAAACAAAAGTATCAAGTTTAATAAATTTTGACTTGGAACAAAAGAGTTGTTTGCTTCAATATTTCAAGAAGATAGTAACACGATGTTTAATTGTAAACTTTTTATCAACAAAGTTTACTTTATTCAATAAAACTTAAAAAGGAGAAGTATTAAAATTTTAATCATATAACTTCCAAATTAAAATCACTTTAAAAAAGATAATCATAAACAGTATACAATTCATAAAATATAAATACATTTTCATATTTCATATATTCTATAACAAAACAAAGTATTACACTTCTTGTATAATTAAAAATAATACTCATTATCAATGAATAATTATACTAAAAAAAAAAGAGTTATTTGCAGTTTGTCACAAATATTATTTATTTAATTACAATTTATAAAAAACTAAACTATTATACAAATTTACTCTATGAAATAAATGTTTTTTAAACATTTTACAACTTAACTTGACATTAACTTAAAATCAATTTTCTAATACCTTTAAAGTCTAGTTAATCACCACCCAAGTAATCCCAGAAGTCATATGTGAAATCATTTACACATATAAACGCACACGATATCTTTTAATCCTATATACCACCTTTCAACCTACAACAGTGTTCAATTGTTTCTTAACCTTGTTCTGTGATGTGTTTTACATTAAACACAGGTTGTATTCACGTTACAGTATAAGACACTATCTATTAGCTTTAATATAAATTAAATTATGATATATATATATTAAAATATCTATCGATAGTCATGATTGATAATCAATGCTGCGTATCTGCAACTATTAATAGCAACATTATATAAAAAATTAGCTACTTGTGTTTGTAATCTCTCGTATATTATACATGTAAAATAACTAAATAAATTGAAATTTAAGATTTAAATCTAATATAGGAATAATATTGTGTTGAAAATTCAAATGTCATTTACTATTAAAATAACAACTAAAACATTTTATTTAACTCAAAACATGTGTTTCCATTTAAAAAAATATAGTGGTCACCTTTTCAAGGCATAAGAGATGAACAAAAAAATATTACATAGTTAATAATTTAATAATAATATGCAAATAATGGTAACCAAAAAAAAAAATTTAAGTTATTTTTATTCTGTAAGTAGTTGAGTGGATTATGATAAAAAAATAATTCTGTATAACGCTATAAGCATAAGCTGAGTTGTAGATATAACACATTAATGTATGTGCTTAATTAAAAATTCATTACAGTCGAGACCCAGCATAGTAGACTCTAATATAGATTGATATGTGCCAGTGATAACATCACTTTCATAATACATTTATTGCGATTGTGCATATAAAAAGAACACAAAGAAAATTCTTACAGAAATTTTATATTTTAATAGCCGATTACTCATCGAAGAAAATCGTTGAAACTATTTTTAAATACTGTATTCATTTTAAAATATTTAATTTGATAAAGGTTAAAAATTGTTAGATGTTCTGCAAAAATTGTCAAAAATTGAAATAAAATATATTTTCTACACGTAGATGGATTTTTCCAAATCTTTCCATTAATTAGATTTTCATAAAAAGTATACCAAAATAAAGTTTATTGTCTTTATAAATTCTATATAAAAATACATTTTTTTTTAAAAGTTACAGTAGTTTTAAAATTTAGATGAAAATATATAATATATTATATGTTATAATTCTTATAACATATTAAAATTTTCAACTATTGAAGTATATTAATACTTTTATTGAATTAAAATATTTAAGCATTATAAATAAAAATAATAAAGTATTAGTTGTGTAGAAACATATATATATCATAACTGTAGCCAACAGGAAATAATGTTATATTCGAAGTTTTTAAATCTTCTAACGATTACCCACCAGCTGCATTCATCTTAATCAGCCAACTACCACATATGAAGTTCTTCTACGTGTTTGGTTAAAATTAAATAAAGTTTTCTCCAAAAGTATCAGAAATAATGAAAAAAAAATTATTTGTTATGAGTTATGAAATAAATTAGGTATGTTCAACAAGTATTATACTGAAAATGAGTAAAATATTTCTGTGAACTTTTATATATTACAAAATAACCTTGGAAGTTTAACATTTTAAGTGCTTTATTCATTTTCTTGAAATTAAAGTACCTTATTATATTTTAAAATACTTAAAACTTGTTAAATTTAACAAATTTAAGAAAGTTGAGAGTTAAAACATTGATCATTATGGTAAAATCTTTTTACTGAATAAATTTTCATTAAAATTATTAATTATCAAACTCGACTCAAAATTCTATACTTCTTCAATTTTGTATTTTTTTTTTTTTTTTTTTTTAAAGGAATTTTTATATATCAAATGATGTAAAAAGTGTTCGATCAAGTAGCGCTTTTTAGCTATGTGAAATTGTAACTTTTTAAAAGTGATCAATAACAGCTTGGTAAAAACTTTATTGGTTTAATAATAAGCTGAGAAAATAATTTTTGTTTATTTTTTAAGATAATTTATAAAAAATTTTCCAAAGTTTATTTTAAAGTTTATCCTTATGTTTAACATATATTTTCACCTTTATAACCTATACATATGTGTTCTTCACTATCAACCTTTTTCTTTATACACTGTATAATAATTTATCTAATTAAATAATCAAATTAATTTTTTCATTCAAATACTGATATTGTAATTAAAAGTACAAAAAAATATGTTTTCAATATATTTATTTCATGAAGTGCCGATTATAGTACTTGTGTCAGTTTTTATATTTTTTTATTATATTTTTGTAAAAAATATGGATATAATAGTTAATTAAACTCGCAACAATTAATTTGTTCATAAAATGCATTCAATTGAACAATTTATTTGTTAAATATAATTCATAGGTTAATACTCGTATGTTTTAAAATTAATGTGTAACGTATAAAAGAAACTGTAATTTTTAAACTATATTTTGGATAGTAGCCATTTAATAAAAACTGGTAAAAATAAACGATGTAATTTTAGTGTAATTTTTTAATTAAATTTTTATTAATTTTATGTTAACATTATTTAATTTAAAATCCTACAGATGTGTTTAAGTTTTGTTTATAAATAGAGTTCATAAACACAACTGTTGTATATTTAAAATCTGACAGGTTTGATGGGAACAATTTGGTTTCAGAATAGCCGTGGACCTTATTGTATTATTTCTAAAACTTGTTTACACTTATAATTGAACAAGAATCTTGATCTTTTATCCCAAATGACAAAGGCGACTGTAAATTCTCGGGGTGCCATAATAGCATGAAATAAGGTGAATTCCATTAGTAGTATTAACGATTGTCGCATCAAATGCAGACTAGCTGGTAATGCGATAAGACCTTTTACATGTGATATCTAAAATGTTTACTGTCACATATGTTGCATTAAAGAATGATCGTTAGCTTTATTGCAAAAAAATATAACAAGCTTTACATTTTTTTGCAAACAACATGATAAAAAAAAATACTATTTAATGTTTCTAATGCATGCACCTTTTCCTAAAATGACAAAAAAGTCCAATAAAACATCAATTGTTTTTTGTTGTTATCAGAAAAGTGTAATAACAACTTCTGAATTACGATTTGCTACTTTTTTTAAACAGAGAAGAAAACATCATGTACATTTTACATAACAAAATCTAAAAAATGTATAACATCAGATACTCTGTCTGAATTGTAAACATCGTTATTACGATAATATTATTATATTATAGTAATACGATTTGTCTCATACCTCTGTCAGTTTATAATGAAATAGTTAACCTAATCCTTTGAATATTATCTCTATATAATACTAATTATAAAATATTGTTCAAGGTATCTAGTTAAACTCTTCGGTGTATTATTAATACATCCATAAGTCTTGTAAGTTTTTTTAATATAAATAACGTATGGATCTTCTAAAAAATATTTAAAAATTTCAAAACTTTAATTATTTTTAAATATTATGCTATAGTTTTAATGGCTAAATCATATTTTAACAGTGCTACTCCAAAAACAGGCATGTAATAGTAGTTTTCAATAACAAGAATATTTTTTGTTTAAGATTGTATGATCCATACAACAACAAAATTAAAAATTGTATGTTAATTCAACAAATTTTATGGAGAATGATTCTTTTTTTCATTGACTACTTAACTAATCAAAACAATATTAATAATATTAGCAACTTTTTATTAGTTTCTTTAAGTTACATTTTTCTTTAATTTATCATCCCTAATACCTTATAATGGTGATAACTTAAAATTTTTTTAGGGAACATACATATTTAATTAGCTTACAAATTATAAAAAGATCTAATTAGGAAATTAATTGGTCGATAATAACTTTTGGACCAGTATTTCAGAATTCACTAACAATTTAGTTTTGAATGGAAGTGAAAAGTGGTTGCTGTTAGTTTTATCACTAGACATTTCTAGCCTCTCTCTATCTCTCACTTAAGATGCTTACATGTTAATAAATACTAAAATATTGGTCCAAAAGTTGTTATTGAAAAGTAATTTTCTTAATAAGATCATTATCTAATAGATATGCTAGTTAATTATATATATTCAAATTTAATGAATTAAAGTTAACACGCTTATAAGTTATAAGGAATGAACATGACAAATACTTCATAACTATATTGAAAATATATGACTTTAAAAGAAATTATTAAAAAGTAAAATATTATTATTAAAACTCACTTAAATGATTAGTTGGTGTGGCCCTTCTGTCATAATTGTTTTTTAACAATTTATCTAACACTTGCAGATGATTCATTTTAGCACTATCTCTGAAATCATAAATAAAACATTTATTTGCAATAATTTGTTATTATTTGATACTTGGTTTAGGTAATATTCTTACAGTATAGTATATACGAGCTGTTTAAAAACGTCTATAGTATACTGTAATAGTTTTGGTAAATTTACGATTCAATTAAAGGCTGAGACGCAAAATAGATCAAAATATCCAAGAACACTTAAAAACATATGGCGATCAATATAAGCAATTTATTGTGACAAGAGTATTCTACTTTTAGAGATATTTGCAGAAAGTAATAACAATTTAGTATTTGTTGCTATGTCATAATGTAGCACAAGAATAATATATCATTTTTTGATGATCGATATGTGTTTTGTAGACCAAATCGTTGAATAAAACAAAACATTTTTTTTTATAAGACCATGTTGTTAGATAGAAAAAATATTGCACAAAAGAATACCATTAAATATCACGTTAAATATTAATTTTAGAAATAGTTAGTTGTTTTATAAAAAGTAATAAATGAGTTAAAGCTTGTTGTATCTGATTTTTGTAATATAATTGTAAGAACATCACAACTTTTATAGTGAAGTATTGTTAAATACCAAACTATAAACAAAAATATGTTATTAGAAGTATGTAATTACTTTTTTTATAATGATATTATTCCATTATTTTAATCAACAAAGTCTAATAGAATTAGTGATATATATTTTTTCAAAATCTCTTTTTATAGCTTACACAACTATAAACTTAATTAAGGCACTCAAATTTTTAAAATGTTTTCTCCAATGACTATTTAGCCTAATTAAGTTTTTTGTAATTTTTGCAACTCTTTCATAATTCCACGAGTCTTAATTTATTATTTTATAAAATAATAAAGTTTTAAACTCGTTTAAGATTACTAAAGAAACCTTTTATAGTAGTTGATAAATATGTCAGTACTTTTTAAAATAAATTAGATTGTAAATACCAAGTTAATTAAATTCATAGTGTACTCGTACTTATTAAAAAGCAGTAATTTGCATTTGACAGTACTTAATTAAAAAGTGTTTATGAATATATCTTTTCAAGTTTGCATTTAATATTTTAATGATATATATATATAATATATACATATGAAATATTAAAATTTAGTTTACACTTAATCTAGTTTTATTATGAATACATAATAAATATAATTTTTAATAAATCTCGTTACTTAAAACTTTCTGTAAAATCATTTATTTAAAAGTTTTTTAAATTAGATAAAAATAAGCTATTGAAATCTAATGCTCATTAGATTACTATTAATCTGTGTACATAACTAATCTAAGATTCCAAACTCGTTAAATTAAACGGGTTATTATATCTTTTGTTGATTCAATAACGGAATTATTTCATATTATCTAAATCATAGATACTCCCTTTTGGTAATTTTTGTTTATGCATGCAATATGAGTTATAGTAAAAGTATATGAGTATAAATATTACTTTAAAACTAAGAATAAATATGTTTTAGTGTAAATAATGCAATTAAATTTAAGAATTCCATTAAATTTTTATATTTGTCAAAGAAAAAAACGTGCATACAGAAAGATTTATTTATTATAGCCCACTCAACTACTTACAGAATAAAATAATTAAAACATTTTTTTTTTTTTGTTATCTTTAGTTACATATTGTTTTTGAATTATTAGCTATCTAATACCTTTTAAGTTAATATGGAGCATTTATTGTCAATTATGACTTTATTTATAGACATATTTTCTGTATTCCCAGTCGATGTATTTGTAAACTCAAAACAATGTTTCTTACTACCATACTTTAAGCATATCTGTTCATAAAGTCATAATTGACAATAAATGCTGCGTATTTGCGAATAACGACGTCATAAAAAATGGTAGCACAATGGGGTCGTGGCACAGTATTGACATGGCATAGTTGGGACAAGTTTAGATGATATCTGACACTGATTATAATCACTATCATAAGAAACGCTTCGATGCATATCTGTAGATAGTGTTTAATTTTAAGAAATTGGTGGGTTATTCCAAAAGCAAAATTAACTACTGTTTTTTGTTCTACTCCAACTGCCATTTGCACATAAAAAATAGGTCGTTAATAGAAATTTTTTTTTTTTGAACTTCTAGTACATAAAATAAGCTTTAATTTGACATATATTTAAAAGGACACAGTATTTTCCGAAATTTTCAAAAGTTAAGTTGAGTTTTTTAAAAAAAGTTGCTACTTTGAATCCCCTATGTGAGCAAGTAAAAGGTCAGATTATCATAAAATTTCTATCAAATGAAAAGGAATACATAAGGTGTTTATATAAAATAAATATTTTATAAGCCAATTTAATTTATATATTATTATTTAAAAAATAAATTTGACACCCCGTTAAGTTATAAGAGATGATCAAAAAAAGTAATTATTAGCTTATGAATCAAGAAATATATGTGTAATATAAATATTTTTTTCAATATTGTATTTATTTTGCAAATAGTCAAGTGGTTTATGATAAACTAATCATACTTTATATTTTCAATTTTATTACATTTATAAATTAAAAATTTATCTATGATTTTTATTATATTTAATTTGTTAACAAATTTCTTTTTTAAAAGAATTTTTAAATAAATTTGCTATTTTTAGTCATTGTTTGTATTTACTAGTTTTAAAATATATATATATTATATTATTAATTGTACTAATAAGATAGAAAGTACAGTAAAATAATATAGATACAATACGTGTATGTTATTGCGATATGAATATAAAATTATGTATGAACAAGTAGTTTAGAAAGTGCATAAGAGTAATATGTAAAATTTGTATGTCCTCTGACTCTCACGGGAAAATTTTGATAGGAATTTTTAAGTCCTTTTTAACAAAATTTTAAATTCGCGCCTATTTATTAAAAGTATAAAATACGCCACTAAATATATAAACAATATTATATTTTTTGATACTTTATAGAATGTATTAACATAATATTAGCAAACAAAAATCAGTTATATGTTATACGTTAACGTGATGCTATTAATATTTTTTCTATACAAACGTATCTGCTATCGTCTAAAATGACGACTTCTCGTAACCGTTGGTTTTTTACATTTTTTATTTTATATCATCAAACATTATCAATTACCATTGATAGAGGACGCTACGCCCTTCTTCAAACACAAATATAACAATAAAAAAATTTTAATTATACCCTAATAAAATGTAACAATTTATTATTAATTACAAAATCTAAAATAAATTCTCGAAACAGTTATTGTTAATTGTGTTATTAATGATGAGTGAAACAACCTTTACTCATGCATATAATTTCACTTTAATTTTTATCATTATAATCTTCTTTGTTTCCTTTCCTGATAATTCTGAGTCAATGCTACCACCATTATTTAAAAATTTGGTAATTTGTATTTTTTTACTACCAGATACCTTTCCTGACGCTAATTAAAATTAATTTTTGATAAAATATTAAAAAATGGTTGTTGAGGGGAAACATCATTTACATTATTATGGTACCATAATAATCCACTTGTATTTAATGCATAAGACCATTTTTACTATGACTAATAAGCACACATCACAAGAGGGGTAGTTCTCATAAAATTTCTTTCCTATTTAGGTATAAACCTATAAATTTTATTTCACAGTTTGATAATTTTCCAGCATCTTAGGCTACGTGTGGAATAACTTGTTTATTGCTCTTAAAAGCATAAATTTGTCGTATAAAGTCCATCAGACGTTGAAAGTTGAAACCCATGGGAAATTAATATTGTCAGACATTTAATGGATTTTATGTCTACAGCCTTTTGATAATAGTATTCATGCAAAATACTTGCGCAAAATAAAGTATAATATTATAAAGTTTGTTTATTTTTTTTTTTAGCATTATGACTTCTGATTTTTTATAAAAAAAATTTTATTTATCCTTGGAGTTATTTATTTATTTTTAACAGCAATTATTGTCTTAACCATTTTAAATCATAATAATAAAACATGAATAATTTTTAAAAATCTTGAAGTAAACTTTTTAGCTTAAGTTAAATGTAAATATATAATACATTTATATTTTTCGAATTTAGACAAACAGTAATACATTTATTTAACAAGATATTTATATGCCCGTCGTGTTAAATTTTTAAAAATCAAATTTGTAAAAAAAAATTGTTGTGTTGTTAAAGTTTTATTAGAACATCTCAAATGAAATTAATTATTCTTATCCCGTTTCATGTTATTTATTGTGTAGAATACCTAGAAGCATTAAAATAATGCTTAGCAGAAGCGTTGCAGATTTGTAAATAAGGTAATTTTTTAAATCATTACATCATGACCCTTTTTTTATTCATTGTGTATATCAGATATAGCTGTTAGACTTCATTTAATGTTTGCTATTATAGCGAATTTAAAGTACTTGCACGCAAAGGATGAAATAACCAGCCAACGCTTACAATTTTACATTTAAATATTTAGTTTGAAACTATGGGCTTGGTATTTTATTTTAATAGTTTTCATAGCCCAGTGACGAGTGACAAAAAATACCTTTTATTCGTATACTTTTAAAATTATCTTCATGACTTCAAAATTCTGGATTTTAATGTAATACAACTAGAAAAACATTTTATCTATTTCTTTTGAATCTTCTTTGGTAAATGCATTGGTCTAATGTTTAAAATAGTTTAAAATGTATAAATATCTCACACTTACTTAAATTGAAGGATTTTGTGTAACAACCAGATAAGTCTTTTTCGGAAAACAAAGTTTTGTTAATTTTAAATAAATATAATTTTTTTCGGAATTCAGTAAAAAACAAATCCTATAAACCTATTATTTGTTGAGATATTTAATTTGAAAAAAAAAACATATTACCGTTGTGTTCAATAAAAACATTTGATAAGATTAATTCCCCCAAAAATATAAATGAAGTATACTTTTTGTTAATTATTAATAGTATAAAATTATTCCTAAATTATGTGGAGGTTGGAATAAAAGGTTTTTTTAATAATTTCTCAGGAGAGTCAGCCACTTAAAATTTTTTTAATACAATGGCACTGCTGTGTAACATAATTTTATTGCTATTGTTGATACTAAAGGAAGAAATCTAGATAAAAATATCTGTAACAAAAATATAATAGTACAAAATTTTCTCAATATATTAAAAAAGAATAAAGACATTGAATAATAATATTACATTAAAAACTAACTTATATTAACTATACATTAAAAATTCCTAAAAAATAATTGTGTCATTTTCTATATGAAATTTCAAGTTTCCGATTGAGGAGTAATATAGTCTGAAAAAATCCTTATTTTTGCTACAAATGAAGGTTTCAAATATCTTTCCGAAGCTCGCGAGTACTATATGGATTGAAATTTTGCTTTGGCTCCTCATTGCTCATTTTAAATATAATAAATACAATTATTATTCTACTCTGATATATAAGCACTACACAAAACTACTTATAAAACTTAACAATGTTTATGTAATCNACTTATAAAACTTAACAATGTTTATGTAATCCTAGAAAATTGTTTATCATGATATACCAACAGGTTTTGAATTACAAGGGGTTAATTTGATTAAATGTTGATATCATATTACAAACATTGTTTAGTAAATAGATTTCATAATATAGCAGACTGAATAATAAGTAAAATAGGTACTTAAATTTCAGTGTTAATCTACAAATATTTCTAATAAATAATTTACTGCTTATACTTTAATAATTTACTAATATCTTTTGATGTCCAACATCAGAATTGTTTTCTAAATATAATAACTGCTATAATTTTAGATAGATATTAAAGACAATTTACCTTCCTTTTGATAAAGAAAGTACTTTTATAGAAATTTAATTGATACTCTAGGTACAAAAAGTTTTTTAACATAGCCATTTGGCACATTTTTTTTGCATTTCAATTTTTGAAAAGGTTTTAGAAAATTATGCAGTTTAAAAGTGTATTAAGTTAAAAATTTATAATACGCTTAATAATTAAATAAATGATTTTGTCTTGTCATCTTATCTTCTATAAGTTATCACCCAACCATGTCTAAAACTGTGAAATGTAAAATAAGTCATATATATAAACTGACTTTTGGTTTGTCAAGATGTCATGTCAAATAAATAACACGAAGAAAATTTAGGCCTCACATAAACATTAGTAATGAACTAATAACACAATATATTATAATTTTAAAACACTACAGCTAACAGCTACAGTCGATTGACACATTCAGAAATGGCTAACGGTTCTAAAATGTATTTCCATTGATGCATCGGTAAAATTAACGAGTGTATCGTTCAATTAAAATTTTTATCATATTAAATAGTAGGTGAATAATTTTTTATTGATTTCTATCTTTGTAAAATATATCAATACACTATAATAAATGATTTAAATATTTCCATATAGTATGATTTTTTTTTAGTATTTAGAGCTTTGAACAGCGGTAAAACCGCTACCATAGGAGTATCAAAGCACAAGGGATGTATTTTGAAGAATATTAAGTGCATTTGTCAAAAAGTTCAATAAATATATTTTACAACAAAAGTTTGGTTACTTTTCAATTGCATCCTGTACATGTTAATTGTATATACAAGTAGTGTAATTTTAACATTAAGTATCAAAAATCTGTACACAAATATGACATTTTAATTATTATTATTTATCAACATGTTCCCTTACAATGTAAACGTTAAAACGTCTTTTTGAATAAACATTTCAACAAAAATTTGATATCATTAACAGTCATCATTGTAGAATTATAAATGAAATTGCTATCAAAAGCATTTAAAATTTATTCATTCTAAGATCCATTTAATAACCAATAATTACCTATATATATTTGAGAATATCTGAATAGTTTTAAAAATATCAGTGAAATAACGTTATAAAATATATATTAATATCAAACTGAAATTGATACTATTAATTATTATTAGTTTAATTTTAATTGTTTTTTTTTTCAAGAAAATTTATTGTTAAAAGAAATTGTGATCCTATAGAAAACTTATACCAAAACTCTTGATAGATTTTTAGTAATTGCTATTTAGTACTTCGTTTATAATATATGTTATGGTATGGATTTTATATCACATAGTCTAATATAATATCACTAAGATAATAAATATACAAAGTGATAACACTTATCATGTACTACTTAATGAATGGAAGTATAAAAATTATATTAGCAATTTTTTATTGGTTTCATTTAGTTCGATGTTTTTTTCAATGTATTAATGATAAAAAAATTAATGTTCATCCCTAATAAATGTGTCAACTTTAATTTTTCAAATAGCAACACACATAATTAGCACAGGTTTAATCAAAAAAATAACTGGTTAATAAAAACTTCTGGACAATTATTTCAGAAATTATATCATGATAAGTGAATCACCTTGTATATATATATATCAAGATAATATTGATCAAAAATATGTTTTTGATATATTCTGATAATATTGAATTCGCATAATTTTGATGTTTTTTTAATGCAATTTTTATTCTGGTAATGTTACATGACATTAAAATGCATACATTGTTACACAATTATTAAAAATTTAGAACAGTAAAATAACATAAAGAACTTGTATATTTGTAGTACAACAAATATTTCAATAGATAATAGTGACACTACTATGATAGATAAACTTTTAAGCGCATAAATCAATTTACCCATGTTTTGGTTTAGTATCTATACAAATTGTACCGACTGCTACATTAATATAGTGATATAAACGTGGTCTATGTCACATAGATATGTATACACGAGTTTACTCTTGAATTTCAATGTATAGATAACATTGGCAAAATGCATAATCCGATGCTTTATTTTTGAACATAGTATACGAATATAATATTTTACTGTACTTTTGGATAATTGGAAATTTATCGAATTTTAAAATGAAACAATTGATATTAAATTGATATTTATCGCGCTATTTTGATTTATTACTGTAGTAAAACGTTATCGAATGATTTTAATTGCATTATAAATTGACGTGCATCCCACAAGTGTATAAGTTTAGACGTCTGGGGGCCGTCACGTGTAATTTACGCACAACCATTAAACTCCCAATTTGGGACACGTAGGTCCTAAATATCCAATCAATCGGTCAGCTAAAATTAAAAACAAATCCTGTCGACGGTAATAAAAGTGTTGGTTGGAGAGTGCGGTTAAGTTAAAACCTCCAATAAATTATTGTGTTGTTTGCATTTCAATAGCCCGAAATTCTGAAATTTATACATAACAATTCAATAGAAATTTATGACTCATTACCCAACCACCTTTAATTTAATAAAAACCCAATAATTTTTCAATTTTGATAGTTATTGCCATGCATTTTATCGTTATCCCAAAATTCACGTTTTTAATTGGAACTCTAAAATTAAATTACATCTAAATAATATGCCGCACACAAGTCAAAGTCATGTCGAATGTAACAGCTGTTTAAAAAACGTGTTACGTTACAAAAACACTAGCCCCTACATAAAAGTTAGTTGTCCTAGACCTTGACCACACTCATATTTAGCCTGAATGACATTTATTTTTCTGACATATTTAACAGTTCAGCCTATTCATACAATAAATTATTGTCACTGTTGTTAATAACAAAACTCTAATATATTTATGTTTCGCCTTACACGTTCTATATTATTTCTTAGACGTGTAATTCTATATTGTTACGAATATTTATGCTGTATAAATCAGAGCTTATGGTTGAAATAACGTACATTAATATCTAATGTCATATAGTAATTTATTTTCCAATCGATATTATTTTCGACGGAAGAACTGAAAATATAATATTTTCCACGCGTAAAACAGCACATTCGCGTGAATGTTTATAATGAGTTACACGTGTTACAACAAATACTCAAGCCTTACAAATAAAATGTATAAATAGGTGCATTAATATTACGAGGCCCAGTATGAAAGTTGTTAAACTAATTAAAACTTAATTTTTACGTTTAGAACATGTACACATATTTTTATTTACTTAAACCGTAGACAATTTTAAGGTGTTCTCGTACATAGTTTATTAAAATAAAATAGTTCGGAAATAGTCTAATTATTTAAATGGACGATGAACTTATTGATTATTGCTTTGAAAACTTTTCTACACAAGAACGTGTTTCAAATATTGTCTAATAATTCTTCGTTGATTCGTATAAACCAAGTAATTTTCAAAATACTGTTGTTTAATGGCACACTTGTGTAGTAAAAGCGACCCAATAATGTTGTAAACACGCAACATTAGTTCACATGCACTTAGTCGTCAGAAACACAACACACCGGATCGTTTACGATGTCGGTTTTGATTCGGTGTTATCACGAAACATTAGTGATGAACAAGACGTCAGGTTTGGTGTACAACACATCTCCAATATTAATTAACGAAATTATATTAATTTTGTATCAATGATCATGTTAACGAAGCGGGTTAGAATACCATAAACAAATGTGCACAGAAGTCTGACATATTCACTTTCGAACCTGACACGGCTCCGCGACTCGTGCCACCTTTATCAGCCGTCGCCCTACTATGAGTATTTGACTGACCAACACCGCGTGCCATACGCCACTGTGCAGCGAGTTCTGTACGGCCGACGACGACCCGCCGCAGTTGATACGTTGAGTGTTCTTGCCGTTGTCAAAGTCACGGATGTACGCCACCGGCTCCGGACGTGCCACACGACCGGACTCGATGAACCCAACCGCACCCGCAGACCGTAACCACCAACGCTGCTAACTTTTTGACTTTATGCGAAGATTATTTTTAACTGCGTTCGTCTTTTCGGGTTGTTTGTTTTTTAAATAATCTGCCGTTGCTTATTAATAAACAGCAAACGGGTCTCTACCCTCAAAACCAGTGTCGACTACATTATTGCGACGCAAGTCGTGTCAAACCATATGAACATGACAACACCGAGAAAATAGAGTTAGAGTGGAATCAAAGTCAGACATTAAATGAATATTACTAATACTCAATGTAATCGCGTACTAAACAATACACAAACATTAATATATTTATTTTTTTATATGCATATTTATATTTTTTTGTATTGTCGAACTTAGAAAACAATGATTAATATTTCTTTTTGTCAGCTTATTGTAAATAAACCATGTATCTCTTTATAAAATGAAAAATACATTTAATTTCAGCTATTAACTGCTTTATATTTAATGTTTATTAAATTAATCTATTTCAATGTATAAACAATGTTCTCAGATTTTATAAATTGCGGATCAAGACAAATTCAGGTTGGACGGTGAAATTTGTATGAGTAAAATTGAAAAGGACGTATTTTAATCATATAGTGCTGGCAAAATCACTTATTGGTCGAATATATAAAAAGGTCATCTATTCGCAAAAATGATGAAATGGAGTATTTTATATACAAATTCTTTACCGCGAAATTCCTAAATCTGCATGAGTCATGCAGAATATGAAAGAAAAAATATATGATTATTAAATTTTTTTATTAAGTTATTAATTTATATCTGCTACATTATATAATAATTATAAAAAAGTTATTAAATCTTGTTTACTAATAATATTACGTATTGAACCAAAATAAAAAATATAATTTTTTAAGAAAATATTATCAATAATAAACTAAGGCGCACTTATGAAACCATCTTGTTATTAACTATTATCAAAAAATAATAATGGTTCATCCACCTTTATGTGCGGTATTATATAGTACGTTGATAAACTCACTGGATAATTAATGACCATTTATTTTACTTATAAATTATATATATTAAAAATAGGGCTAGAAATTATATTCATTTATAAATTTCATTTGAATCACTTTGAAGAACACCTTGTTTTTGCTACTTTGTTATAAGATTATAAAATAGTGTAAAAATATTTTTCGTTTTAGCGGATAAATTAACCTGTTCTATACCCCCAAAACTATAAAATCGATAATAACAAATTACTAAGTTTTCAATTCGATTAATAAATATTTGTATTGGCTAATGGTGTAGTGAAATAAATTTAACAAAATTTTTTAATGCATATAACTCCAAGTCTTAGTTATAACAAAAATATTTATCTGTACATTTTTAGCCTCAAAATATAGGTTTATTTATAATATATTCTTAACGCTCTTTTGCTTACTAGAATATCAATCTTGTAGACGTTATAGACATCAGTATTAGAAAATAATTTACCCCGTACAAGTTATCTGATCTTAGTATTTCACTCTTTTTTTTCTAATTTTAAAATTAATGAAATTGAAATACGGCGTATTGATGATCTTTTTGATTAGTTCAGTGATGAAAAAGTTTGGATAGAAAGTGTCTGATGATGAAGAATGATGTAGAAAGATCATTCATCGAAAAAAGTATTTCATTTGAAAGGATTAAACTAAATGGTCTCGTAAAACCTAACCAAACCGAAAAACCTGAGTTGCATTAGTGAATATCGTAACTGAATACCACAAAGTTAGAGAAATCGCCAAAAGTGCAAAAACTATTTTGGAAGTATAGAGTTTTTTTTTTTCATTGGAAATGATAGAATACATAGTAGAATGTGCTAACATTTCTGTACCTTTGGTCAAGTAGGACCTATTTACAAAAATGAATAAAACATTTTTTTTTATTTAAAAATAACTATTATAGAATTCTTAAGTATTTTATCAGCTTGGTTTAAGTTTCTTTTTGTAGGATGAGAGTTCTTTTTTAAGGCGTAACTCAAAAGATATTACCCACAATAGTAAGTTTTTTGCAGTAGTACATGAAAATAAACAAAAATTTTTTTTTTGATTGGCCTTTTTAGACACGAGGTACAAATTTATATTGATCTGAATTTCGATAAAAGTTTGGAAAAGAGAGACAGACACCAAGCCCTCAAATGTGATTGAAATAACATCAATTTTTTCAATATTGTACACAATAGGTCAATATTATTACTAATAATATTTCGATGTACAAGAAACCGAACAGAATGTAAGAGAAAGGCTGAGATTTTTTTATGAATAACTCGTGATCGTAAAACGACAAAGATTTGTGCAACGTGTATCTAATTAATTTTCCGAGTTAATACCATAGAAGAGTATACAGATTTCTATGCTACATAAAATAATCTAAATTTACCGAGTAGAAAAAATATTTTGTATAATATATAAAATATGAAAAAACCTACTGGAAAAATATATCACGTGCAGAGTAAATAAAACTTCAATAACAGTACAAGTTACAATTGGTTAACCGAGTTTTAAAACAAGATTTATGTGAGATTCTTCTTACACGAACGTTCCTAGTACCTTTTAGTGAAATTATGTAGCTAATAGATGGCGTATTATTAGTCAAATTTATTACTTAATGCTATCACCATGGAAATCCTAGTTTCTGATAAAGATATCGTTTCAAATAATTATCATAAATTTCCATGTCAATTCTATAAATAAAATTTTATCTGTCTAATAACAATTCATATCAACATCAAATAACCTAATAAATCTTGTTTTTTTCTTAAATCATAAATATTAATTACCGTTATTAACGATAATCATCATAGAATCACTATTATGTATTGATTAATTTAAAATTTCGATTATTTTATAATTCCTATATTTTCTAATACTATTATTTTTCGAAAATGCCTCTAGTTCTTAAATATGATTCTTATAAGTAATTAGATGAAAAAGCAAAAAATATATGTAACTAAAAAAAATTTAACATTGTGTTTTAATTGTTGTATTTACTTTATGAGGAATTGAGTGATTTATGATAATCCGATCATTGTAAAATGAACCAAATCTTTGTACATTATTTCGTTTATAAAAATTAAATTGGAAAGTTTGTAAAAATAAACTATGATGAGCTTATCTTAAAAATAAGTTAAACACAAAAGAGCTGTGATATTTCACATGAGCGAACTAGTACAAAAACTATTACAGCTTGAAAGTAAATGGAATTTGAACAAATCATTCAACTTATGATAAACAATCAAAAAACTCGAAATATCAAGCATCACTTTTTCACCACAATAGATGTGTTGAACACTTATCAGTGACAGATGGTATAACGGATTTGGCACGTTCAGTTAAACGGGATGAAAAATTTTTATCTTTAAACGTAATCTGGCATTTGCTTCACTAGTTCAAAAAAAAAAAAAATCATAAAGAACATTACAATATGTTAAGTTTACTATATGTACTCGAATAATGTACACACATCAGCCATTGAAAAAATAATAATTCAACAGCTTAACGCTAAAACAAATAAAAATCATTTTGCCTTGTTTTAGAGCCATTAAAATTAACAAAGTTAAAGAAAATGAAACACAATTTAGAAAAAAATAACAAAGACATTGACAAATTTAATTTAAAAATCTATTGCTATTAAGTTACGTTTTGTAGCGTAAATGTATAAATAATATTACTCAAAAACGAATATAATAAAAGACTTGGTTAGTAAATAATAACAATGCAAGAATTTCGATAATAAATACATCAGAAATTGATAAAATATTAATTAGCAACAAAAATTTGAAGAAAAATAAACTGCTCAGATGACTATTTATTCAATACAATATTATAAAATAAGTCGACTAATAAATCACTTATTGAAAAATGTATGACCGATGAGAAAATGAAATATGATAAACAAGTTACCATTTTCAATATGTTTATGTTTATATTTATTTTAATATTATACAATTCGTTATAAAATAGAACAATAAGGACTAAAAAGTGTTTATTTGATTATGATAATTCTAAGAAATGAGAGTTATCCAGACATTTCTAAAAATGATTTAATTTATTTTAATTTAATTTAAAAATAATTTGTTTTATTTAATTAATGTTTATTTTTATTAAAAAAAGTTATTTTCACCAGAGTTAAATATCGTTATTAATTATCAATTATTTGATTAAATTTAATAATTTTGATAATCTTATAACAAATAATATTTATTAAAAATGAATTAAAAGCTCATAATTTACATCAAACATAATATTCCAGTTATCTGAGAAGATGATCGCTAATGCACACTCCTTAATTAAGAAAAATAACTTAAAAAGTACTATCTTGCGATTTCTTCACAAGTCGGATAGTTAAAAAGTTTTATGCAAGATACAGTGGTGATTAATGTATTTTTTAGAGTTGGTGTTTATAGACATTTACTTGATGACACTAGTTTTACAAAAACGGTCATACGCCTAACATTTTTACGGAAAACTTTTCAATATAGTTTGAACCGAAAGGATTTCATTAGAATTATTAGCTTAAAGGATAACGTGGATTTACTTTGGTTGCGTAGCGAATAGAAATTGAAAACTTTATTTTTATAAATCACATTTATCATATCAAAATATTCAAAAAAATATTTTTTACCGACAAACAATTCACAAACAAATACTTTTATTAAAAAATAACAATAATATACGTGACATTTAAATATATACAGAAAAATTACAGCTATTATAGATACATTGTTTCATAGCCCATATTAGTTTTGAAAAATTCACACATATAAGATTACTTATATTTGTAACACAAATAGCTTGTGAAGATATATTTTATTGTTTGTAAGATGAATAAACTTACAGTATTGTGTTATACATTTTTATGTAGCCTATATTTAAGAATACAATTAGTTTTACTAATTGTATTTTTTTTGTACTTCAATTTGTCTTCTGGTACTCGAAATAATTTCTGTATAATTCACAGTAATTGAGTCTTAAAAACTGTATTATTCAATGAATATTCAACTGTACTGAGTCTTCACGTTATAAAAAAAGAGAGAATACTTGAAAAGTTCTAACGAAATTTTATGACAAATCGTTATATTAAACGTAATACCCATTCTGACAAAAATATTGCTTAAGCAGCATTTAACAATTTTGAGTTTTTGAATACTATTAAAATTATAATTATTTAGACGTTTGAATTAGAATCTACATATCTAATTTCAACGTAATAAATGATTAATTAGGTTTGGTATGTCGTCTACAAAATTAAATCGTTCGATAAACAACTCACTACCGACTATTTTAATTTTAGCCTACAAATTAGCTTAGTTCACTAATTTCTGAAATCAATTAAAACTCATAATCAAAGTTCGACTAGCCTGTTATACAAGCTTATTTAATAAAAACAGTGCGGTCGCTGCATAGTGTCAATGTAGTATAGATAGGACAAGTATAATTGACATCTGACAGTTGAAATCACTATTATATGAAACGCTTTGATGAAAATCTGTAGATAACATTTAATTTTAAAAATTCGGTGGATTATACCAAAGCAAAATGAATTCCTATTTCCTTTATTATTCGTGATTAGTAGTTCTATAATATATGTATAAATATTTAATATAGTACTTATAAATATTATGAGATTAAAATTTATAATTTAGTATTTTTTCTGAGAATTTATAAAAAATTATAAAATAGTTATAAATTTTATGGCAAACGTGTATATAAATTAAAGAGCTTGATACAAAATTCTTCTAAAAATAATTTGTTGTTAATTATAAATAAATGTTTACAAGGAATTTGAAATAAAAATTTCATACGGATTATATTTAAAATATTAAAAATTAAAATAAATGTTTAAATGTAAATACTGGTTTTTATAAATTAGTAATAATATGAAAAAAAGAGGTGATGGAAAAAATCTAATTGCAATTATTCTATCTAAATAAAATAATAATGAAACGAATTTTGAAATTTTTTTCTGCCTCAATAAGATTTAAAATAAAATGCAAAAAGAAGCCATTCAAATGTCGAAAATTACCGATTTTTTAAAATTGTAATTTTTTGGGGTATTTTGCCCATTTACAGGGAACGAAAGAATTTTTGTTAATTTTTGAGGGTAATGTCTTCGACTAGATACGATTTGTGATCTTTTGACGTATCATTGAAAGAAATCGGTTCGGTGAGAACTGAGAATAAGTGGTAACAGACACAAAACAATAAATAAACACATCATATTAAATTAATATCTTCTCAGCTTCGCATCAAAGCTAAAAACACAATATAAAAAAATTATAATTAAGCAAACTGGTTAAGTTAAACCACGTTTCGAAACAAATGAAAATTAAATGAACATTTTTGGCATTCGGCGGTTGCCTTTAATTATAAATATTTATGTAGTTAATTTTAAAACATTCTCTGCTACATAAAAATTCATTATGCAATCAAACAAATTTCAAAACTTTACCTAAAGAAATGAGTACTAATTACCATATTTCAATTTCAACTTCAAGGAAAGTTTTTCAATTCCAGACATATTGTGGATGACTTAAATTAATCGAAAAGGTTATATAAGGCAATATAGTTATACATTTTCAGTTTGATTATTTCTAGTAAATTGTATTCATATTGTTATTGAACCGTATTGAATAATCTGTGAAAATCGGAAACGACCAGAAATAAATTTATTTATGTGGTTTTGTTGTCCATTTAAGTTAGCTAAAATTGGAAATTTTGTTTCCTTACATCTCTGTACTTGATTTTCTATTAAAATGGTGTCATTATTCTATAGATTTCATTAAATTAATTTTAAATGGTATGATTTCTAAATCATTTATATATTTGTTCATTATATAATATCATCATAACAGTGTCAAATAAATGCAGTTCTCTGAGTAACTTTAATTAATTAATTACATTTGAAATGTTTCAGATATGTCCTCATTTCAAACATCTCCGTTTGTCAAAATTTGTTTGAATCGGACTGAGTTTATGCGTTGAAAATTGTTCAAATGAATTTATAATAACCTAAAATGTATACTTGAAATGTTTAAATTATGCTTAAAAGTTTGAATAAACGACTAGCTTGTAATGGTGTTTGTTACACTGTGATATTGTATTATATTATAATTAACTCAATTAAGATTTTGTAATGATTTTTAACTATATACTTATATTTTAATTTATACTTGCAAGTTAATGAATACATAAACAATGAACATAATAATTTAAAAAATAATAAGAATATTAAACATTGATATATCAAGATGCAATTCGTTATTAAATACAATATGTACAACTCTAATTCGATTAAATACTTATTATTATAGTATTTATGTTAGGGACAATTTGTATGTACGTATCGTCTGTACTTAAATGTATATATTCCAGTTAATTTCTAACCTCTGACATCTTCTGAATTTAGAATGACTAGTTGATATGATTCGATCGCTGATATTCAAATTGTCTGTTGTCGGCATAAATGTAGTTTCCAACACAAAAAATTACACGTTCCTCAGTTCTTCTTTATTTATTGGTCGAAAAAAAACTGCAAACGTTACATGTGTACTTTTCTTTTTTCTTCTGTTGTTCTGTTCATGTTTTTAATCATGCATTTTTCTTCTTATATATATTATTTTTTCTAGGCACTTACTCATGACACACGTAAACAATAATGCATAATAGGATCTTGGTGTCAGTTTCGCACAATTGATTAACTTTTTTTGTTCATTTCCTAATAATTGTTTATTTACATAGTTTTTATAAAAGAAACGGTACAAAATTTAAAACCCATACATTTGCCCCCAAAACAGAAAAAAATTTGATAAACCATAAGACCTAACATAAAATTTTGATACATATATCTTCATCATTATTCATTTATGCGATATTGTTATAATTGTGATCTATGGAACATAACTTACATACTCTTGAAAAAACTTTTAACTTTGTTTTTACTATTAACTATTTAAATGTTTTAATGCACTTATTTGTATATTATGAATTATCCTTCAAAAATAGAAGATAATTTCGCAAAATGCTTTCATAGCTAAAATTTTATTAGTATTTATTGACTTTATTAGTACCTTATCATCCACCTTAAAAGTATTTAAGGTGGGTTTTACTTTTGTAGCTTTTTCTACACTTTCCATTACTTTTTCTATTAAATGTTCACTTAATAACTTTCTTAATTGGTCTTTTAATGTACTTTAAGTAACGTTTACATTCTGATTTAGCAATTGATTTCACTGTTTTCTGGTACTTAGTCATTTGTACTTTGTACGGTATAATTTTTTAATAGTAAATTTCATTTAAAGTATTTACAATGTCTGTTAAACTTTTTACCAATTCATTGTATTTCTCACCAGCTAAAAATTGTAAATATGTATTCCTATCTATATTTGTTCTTTCGGATATCTTCCCTTCTGAGTGTCTCATTAGAAGCAATACTTTTACTGGCAATGCATACTAATATTGTATGACTAATCTAAACTGAAGAGTTTTAATTGTAAAAATTTCAATGCATTTTGTATATTTTTAAGTAAAAATGTAAATAATTTATGTGTGTTATATGTTTATTTACTAGTTTTTCAAACATCTAAAGGGTATTAAATTAATCGAAGAACCATTGTAGAACTTAATTTTGTATGTATTTCAAAGTAATAGTTAGCAAATATTCATTCACTTATAGGGTTGTGCGATAAAGTGATTACTTAGCTATACAATTTAGGTTACTTGAAACGATGAATACGTAACTACTTTGATCACTTTCTGAGAAAACCTTTGGATGCTCAGTAAATTTCACATGTATTTGATTTCCAATAATTTAGATTAATAAATGAATTGTTAACCAATTTTCTCCTAATACATTCGTTATTATTATTATTATTTTTGAAATTTTTAGCAATCATTAAATTGTCCATAAATAACCAATATCAAAACATTATAAATGTTTTATTATGAACTTTTTAATCAAAACTTTAATATTCATGTTTTTTTATTTATCAGTATTTAAATAATTAGATAGAATATAATTACTACTCTCACTTCCCATTATTATTATTTATGTATCAACAGCCCTAACTAATATTTTAGCCAAAAAATCATCAAAACTCAAAATAATACTTGCTCATTTCATCATTAAAAAGTAATTAGTTTAATAAACTCATTATAAATAAGTAAATGAATCTATCCGATAAGTTCGATACGTATCATAAATCATAATTATAATTAAAGTTTTTTTTACTTTAATTATTGATTGCAACACAATAACTTTTATATTTTCCTTAGAAAGTGGAATTTAGTTAGATAATTATCTTTTAGCGGTCTTGTTAAACCAACTAAAACCCACATATACCACTCCATGTTGTTAATTATACCAACCTTAAACCCTATTCACAAATAGAAGACTATATAATACGAAGAATTATTGTTGGTTAAGTAGACAAAGTATATTTTAGGTATGTTTTAGGTTATGCCTTCAAAATAAAATTTAGTTGACCTAAATAAAATAACCATTAAGTATTATTTAGGCTTTGGACGAAATTAATGACACTGCCAATGAAAACCGTATAATTGATTTATTTATAAAAATATATTACTTCAATAGACAATTCACTACTTCAAACTTTAATACCGATAGAATCCACTTGACAATTTATAGACTTTTTATGTAATCTAGAATTGTGTTTATGAAGGTTGAAAATAAAATATTATCTCTTATGTATAAAACAAAGTAAAGTTTTAAGTATAGTTCTATCACATTATAAACAAATAGATAAAATATTATTAGGGTAAACTTCAATGTTTAATTTTTACATCATATTAAAATAAATAATCCTACTCCTTCAACATGATACTAACCTTCTATTTTTAAATCATAAAATAAAATGTAAAAGATAATCTACTATTAATTATAATGGAGATATTGACTAAAATACCTAAAGAATCATTCTGAATAACATATGTATTATTATTTTGGAAACAAAGAAAATTTATGTTTATTGTAAGCAAAAGTTACCTAAAAGTAAAAAATATTAATGAAACTCAACACTAAAAAAACACTTCAAAAACAGCGAATTGTTTTGGTTTAATTAACATTTTTTCTTTTAATTAATTAGCTATAAGTAATGAATGATATTTTTTTAAATAAAAGTTACCTATATACAGTTTGTTTAAAATTTCTCAAAGAAATAAGTACATACATAAGAAATATAATTATACTGAGTTAATGAATATATTAAAACTGATATCTTGAGCTTGTATTGTTTATAAAATATTTTCATAATATGTAAATAGCGTCTTAGTGCACTTGTGTTTCTAGTTTTAGGAAAAATAAGTTATTTTAACTTTAACCAAAAAAGGTAATTTAATTAAAATATTCAAATTATTAATACCGAAGTTCAGTAAACACATAAATAATTATTAACTAATTTTTTTTTGTATAATAATTAAAATAAAAAAGAATTTAATATGGTCAGCATAATTTAAACATATATTTTTTTAAAAGAATTAGGTTAATTGAAAATATATATTTAGGATGAACTTTTTTTCAATAAATATCTTGTGTTTTATTTTAGTTTTAAAATCATTTGGAAATATACTTACTTAAAATAAAAAAAAAAAAAATTTTTGCGTCTTTTAATTAATTTTTAGTGTACAAGTTTTCTTACAGTGATAAATTAAAATAGAGGGTCCTATTTTAATTTATCATCAATTTTGTGATATTTTTCGAAAATAAATTATATGTATATTTTAATTTTATGTATTATTTCATCCATAGATAAATGAATAATAGTTTTATCAATGAATTATAGTCATCAAGAGTTAAAAAATTTTTAAATTACACTTCCATAAAAAAAAATTACTTTATATTGTTCTTATGGCTAATTACGTAAATTAATTTTATATTAGAATATATTAGAACCGTTATTAAAAAGCTGTTCTAAACAGCATGCTTTATAAACTATGGTTAATGTCAAGATTATTTGTAAAAATAACTTATTCCTTAAGGCTTATTTTAGGACTAACTTTCGAAATTTATTATTATTATTATTTTACTATTAAATAGAGAATAATCTAAATAAAATGTTGACCAGTTAATAACCAGTATTGTATTTTTGAGATGCTAAATTTTTTAGTTATAGTCGATTAGTGTGCGCAACGTAAAAGAATTCTCTTCTATGCGTTATGAGAAAAATAAAACATTACTAAATACATCACTCATCACCATTTTTTAAATCTTTATATGCTTATATCTTAAAAATTAATAATAGGTTCCCTTTTAAATTAAAAAAGTTACCCCTAAAATCAACCCTTAGAAAAAATTTTTTTTCAATTCTCTTGACATTTACGATGAAAAATAAAATTAATTTTTAGTATACACATTTTTATTAAAAAATGAGTAATATAATTAATAAATCACAATATATAATATTTTGGATATTCTTTCGGATATTTTCAAAAAAACATTAAATTCACAATGTGGTCCAAAACAATGTTTAATCAATTAAATTTAATATTTTTACTATTCATTTTAAAATACAATTCATGTTTACTATTTTAATTTAAATGTCAGTATATAATCAGTAAATTAAATATTAAAACAATGACATAATCAATAAAACTTACAATTATTTTTATATTAAGATATTATAATTTTTATAATTTTTATTGAATTATTTTGATGTATAGTATATATAGTTAGCAACAATATAGTGTTCAAGTCATACAAAATCGAGATATTTTTAACACGGCGTAATGATTATGCAAAACAGATGCATATACGTCCTTAATTATTTTTCACATTTTTCGACGAGTTAAGATATTATATATAGAATGATTTATTTATCATGAACATTTTAAAGTGTTAATTATTCGAGTTATTACTGTGAATGAAATGATTAAAAACCAAATGTGTGATTGTTTACTAAACGTAGGTAAAGAATTCAAAAATTAAAAAGTATAGATTTTTATTTTTTATCTCTTTAATAAATCTCTTAAATTGTATAGAAAATTTTTAATTCTTTTTTGTTATTTGGCGGAAGCTATTGCTTTCCGTAGGAACTTGTATTCTTATTTTTATGAAAATCTAAGACATTAATTAACACATCATGTGCTTCGTATTATGTTAAGTATGTTGCATGAATACTGGTGTCTACAACATGCAGATGGTTATCTGTAAAGTTATATTAAAAGAACAATAAAACACAATTCAAAAGTGGTAATGTTCAAAAGTTTGTTTAATTTCAAATAAATAAATCCATATCATTAATCTTAAATTATAATACTATCAGTAATAATATTGTCTGGTATTACTTATTCTTGAAATAAATGATACGAGGGTTTAACCTTCAGCACTACTATAATAGGTCACTTATACTTGACAAAGCTGCTGAATACTAATAATCAGGGGTCTATCGAAATCAAAGTTTTAAGGTCAAACATTAATGCCCATATTGCTTGAACACGACAAAGCAAGGTGTTTTATTGAGCTATGAAATCCAGAGATATTAGAACGGTCATTCTTGTGAACATAAATAACTTAAACCCACATGTTTGTGTAAACTCTTCTATCCCAGGATAAGACTTAAAATGTTGGCTATTAGAGTAATGCTCAGTAGGGGGCCAAAAATATTTGCATTTTGGTAGAAAATCGGTACGATGTAAATTATGTACCCACCCAAATGAAATCCTAGTGTAATATGTCTAATTAAGGAGTAATAAAAAATATAGTGTAACAATAATTTTTACGTTAAAGAAACGAAACATTAAATTTCAAATTTTCATTTTTTTATTAACACAATGTGTTTTATTTTATAGCATTTGTTATTTTAGTTTTGTAATAAAAACGAGAATAATTTTGTTTCATATTTAACGTCGATTTAATTGTTTTCGCCTTGTTTTACTTATCACGTTTATACACTTAATTTTACCACAGCTACCTTGTACACAACATTTATTTCACTGTGAACAAAACTCATTAAGCGTATCTAATATACATAGGTAATTTCGAGTTTTACAAAATATTCTACCAAATAAAAAATTATTATCTTAATAAGAGTCTTTGCAGCAATCATTCCAGATTATATTTATATAACTACGCTTTTGACCAGATCTTAGGATTGATACTATAAATCATTGAAGTGATGGTTTAAATTTAATAATTTTTTTTTAAATATTAATTTATTTACCTTATGAATAAATTATTGTAATTTTCTTTTTTAACAAAACATAATGTGTCTTGATTTTTTTTTTACCATTCATCGTTTATAGCAATTAATATTCATTGAACATAAGAACATAACCTTTAATATTAAAACATAAACATGGGATGAATTTAGTAATAATTTATGCAATAGTAAGCCACGTTTGGTATTTCAACAGCATGTACAAAAGTAATAAAGTCATCGTTTTTAATGAATAGGTATAGTATCAGATCTAAACTAACTAATCAAAACAATAGAACATGGAAACAATGCAATATAATGTTCAATTTCTAGAATATGTTAAGTATTTTCAAACAAATATAATAAAAATCGTTTTAAAAACAATTTTTTTTAATAATTTTATTATGATTACATAAGACTTTTTGATGTCCAATTCAACATTTAAGTACGTTTCAAATTTCTGATGCATATTTTTAACTAAAAGTTTATTGAGTGGTTGAAATTAATTATACATTCAAATTTGAAGTCTACAAAAAATGTAATCATAAAAACATACTACATAAAAAAAATTGTTTTTCGTAATTTTTTTACTTTAAACGATATTTTCCTTCATTCTGTTATAAGAACTTATTTTTTTAATCAAGACATTCAATTGATCTTTTAAACTACTAGTACAATCGCGGTTAATTCGATTTCTGTTTGTAAAATGTATGCACGCAAGTTGTTCCGTTATACTATAAGTTTAGATGTCTTAAGAAAATCATCACTGACATATTTATATTTTTATTTATATATTTATATATTTATACTACAACAACGTACGTAAATATTCATTTATAACTGTCATTCGCAAGTTTTTAAAGAAAATACACGTGGACGTAGATATATATCGTTAAAATATATCTTTTGAAGTTAAACTGTAGTTTTTTAGTCAGTTTAACTTTGTGCAAACTCAGATGAATACATTGAACCAAAAAATGTATGCTATAATTTCGATAGAGAAGATTAGCTATGTGCTTCATCGAATAAGATACGTTGTGATGTAATCCCTTTAAGGAAATTGTACATTTTAAATTTTGATGTGTACATTTAATGCGCATGATGAGTATGTTTTTCTTTTCTCGCTGTTTTATAAGATAAGATTTTGGTTCTAATACTGTTTTAGTTGGCCAAAAAAATATACACCAAATGTAAATGTTCTTTTTCGACTATATTTGTAGTTTACACGCGAGCTAAGTAAAATGTCTACTATTGAATCGTTACGCTTAGATAAACATGTTCACTGAAGCTATTTTTTGTATGAAGTGCATAGTATCAGACTTAGAGACATTTACTCGTTTTGTACTTGTAAGCTCTACGTGATCGCCCTACCAGCGTATTTATCTCGCATTCCTGTTATTATCAAATTACAAAATAACAGCAAAGTGGAAAAGAGGATAAAGGCATGAACATATACATCAACCGAAAGCATACGTTTAGGAATATCTAAAATTTTAGTACGAATTTTTCTTATTAGTAGCAGTTATGTCCAAATTTTAGTTCGTTATTAATAAATTATAATAAATATGGGTAGTAAATTCATGACAAATTTCGTAATTGCGATATACACTAAGACTTTAAAAAACATTTGCCTTGGTAGCTTTTGATTGTCTTATTCCTCCACTTGTATGCTCTTTTTTGTAAATATAAAACTTTTCATGAAGACTCTGACAATGTCATTTTTAACCTTACACATTTTCTGAAATTCAAACTGTCAAGTTTTATCAACTATCATTTTATACTTTCATTTTATACTTCTATTTTAATAAGTTTAATATAGCTAATGAATTATTCATTAAATAAAAATGTAACTGCATTATAAGACGCAAAAAAGTATTACCTAACGAATCGTTAAACTTTCTTTTTCTTTCCGTATCTACAATAAGCAGGCGAAATACATTAATAAAATTGAATTTTACATAATATACTTTTTTCATTTCCGTCTCAAATATTTCAAGCCTAATTTTGTTATTGAAAACAATTTTAGTTTATTTTGATGATATTAAAATTTTATTCACTCAAACAATCAAAGAAGAGTTTTCTATAATCTATCCTTTACATCTGTTGTTTTAATATGTAGAATATAATAGAAGTCTTATAAGTATTACATTGGATAGAAATTAATACTTGTAATATGCATGAATGCTTTTAATTAATTTCCATATATCAGTACTAATAGTCAATTATCTTGTGGGTTTTTGTGGATATATTTTTAAATATATTAATCAAACGATAACAATATTTACAAAAATAATACAAGTTAACAAATAAGTTTCTTTTAAATCGCTCTTATTCGTAAGTACAATAGGATATTGTTAAAAAATAACATCACGAATAAAAATTATTTGAAAAATCAAATCTTATTCAAATAAGGGGAGTATTAAGGGAAAATTTTAATAAAAATTAATTGGTAGGTTGGTTTTTTTATTATTTGTATATTAAATTCTTATGTTTAAAATTAATTGCTTATTAATATGTTGAAATGGCTGAGTTACAGAAAAAAACATAATAATTATGCATAAAACCATCTCTTTAAGAGCCATCAGGATAATTTTCCCTTTTAAATATTTTTACTCTTCAATTTTTTTCGAATTACAGGGTGGTCCAATTAAAAAGTTTATACTTCATCTAAGATTTCTTAAGTAAATCCTTTTAATTGTCGAATACCATTATAATACATTTTTTTAAGCATCACTTAAATTATTTTAATATATATCTAATTCTCTATGTACCAAATTTCAAATTTGTATGAATATTTTCTATTAGAGATTTATTTAAAGCTTAAGGATGTTAAATTATCCTACCCATCCTATTATTGATTTTACATTAAATATATTCAATATAAAAATTAGTTTTTGGATAGATTACAATCAATCTTTTTTTATTTAAAAAAAAAAATAATCATATTATAAAGTATATAAAAAGTCAATTTAAGAAAGTCTAACATTCATTTAAAAAGAAATTATAAGTTCTGTTTAAAAATGCATTGAAGCTTTCATGGATTGTTGTATTGCTTGAAATATTTAAGAAATGTATCCACGTTTTCATTAATACTTTTTAAGTTCAGTTTGCCAAGCAATAAAAATAATTTAGGGTAATTTATCTCATAAATTAATTATACGATTACGTGATTTAACTACTGTTAAATTAAAAAAATGACATTACCTAGAAATTATTTGGTGTGACTTCTTTAAAACAATATTAATTAAAATCACAAATTCCAATACAGAAATCAAATAATATTAATTAATATCCATTTACTTTCACAACTTTACAAATATGTTAAATTAAATATTTCCTATGTTAATTTTTTTATTATAACATATACATTCTTGTAAAACAGTTTAACAGATTATAATTTTATTTTTAAAAAATCTAATTATTGAAAAAGTAATAAAACAAATATGACTTTTAAGCATATATTTATGTAAATTGAAATTATTTTTTCTACAAACAAAGCAGGTTTAGAACGTTTTAACTTAGAAGTTTGCTAAAATATAAGAAATTTGATACTTTTGAAAAGGTTATATTGAAATAAAATAAAAATGACATTGACGTTGTAGTGAACAACGTGGTTACAAATATGCACTCAATTTATAAGTTGACTAGCTTAAGGCTTTGTCGGTGAGCTAACAAGAAACAACTAATATCATATCTCGGGATAAAAACGTTCCAAAAGTTTAAGTTTTTATAAAATATAAATTACAAAAAACTACAAAATAAATTTTTTCTTTTTATTGATATATGTATAAAATTTCATTTCTTATATTATTCTTTTTCAATAGTATAATTATTTGATCTATTATTTTATCAAAAAAAAAAAATTTTTATATTTCTAGAATTGCATGTATTTGTATAAAATGCTTTGTAATTTTTATTCTGTAACATATCCTATTGAACATCAAATTTGACCTTAATAAGGCAGTGATAATTTTTGACGTGGGATACTACAGTTTCACTTCAATGAATTTTATAGGTTTTTGTGCTAATATAAATGGAAGTTTGCTATTGTTAATAAACCTGGAAAGAATTCCCATAAATACCAAAAAGCTGCGAAAAAATCAAAAGCTATGGAATTATGATTTCTTTTTAATTAAAAAAAGGATAGCAACATTAGTATAAAAAAATGTAGTATTAAGTGATTTGATTCAATATTTTAAAAACACTTTCATTACTACACACGAAAAAAAAAGTATTTGAGTATTTTATTTCGCAAGCCCTCAAGTACCTATAAGTTTATAGATACTATATATTATGGCGTAGTAAAACTTTGAAAATATAATAATTATTTGAAATCTGATGGGTACTACTTGAATGTATTTATAACGTAATCATTATGATCCTTAGTAAGCAACGGAAAATCTTGCGCTAAATATTTTTGAAAAATACGTAAGATAAACTATTAAATAACATAAATAACAATATTGCAGATAAAAATATATAAATGAAATATTTAAGAAATCAAAATAATTTACTTTGTCATCAATTTAGTAAATAATTCATATTAAAACATCTAATTCTCTAATTAAGTTATTTTGGAAATATTTACATTATTTAACTTTAATACAAAGGTAAGAAGTTTTTGACATATAAATTTTTACAAAATATTTAGTAATAACAACATCGAAGTGAGAAAAAAATAAAACTGGCAATTTTTTTTTAATCAATCAATTTTTCTACACAAACAACATATTTGTTTACTTGGCAAATTATTTATTATTTAAATATATTTTTGTTTACACAATAAAAAAATTATCGACTGTATATTAACAATACTTTTTGTTGATTTTACTAAGGATTTTTTCAATGTATACATTATTTTTAAAGTTTTATTCTAGTTTAAATCAATTTTGTATTTATTATTTTTGATGATTAATATCACAAACAAAGTTTTTTTTATATAGATAATTTGTTTTATTTGTACTTAACCAAGTTTAAGGTGGTGTGACATAACGAAATGTTTTTATTTTGCTAGATCAATGAAAACAAGGCATCATAGTCATAGTTTTGTAATCTCCAGAGATTTATTTTCTGATTGTATATTATATTGATGGTGAATTGAGAAATCAACCATAAAAATACTACTTGTAGAGCATACCCAATCAAATTACTCAGCAAAATAAACTTGGTTATATGAATAAAATAAAAATACTGAATTTCTCAAATTTTTTAATTAATTTGGTATGTTTATATTTTTTAAAGTTTAGACTTTGATATTAAGTCATTCAAAAAGTGTTAAAATTGTATATAGTATATTTTTAAGTATAGACAAGGTGAGCAATTTGTCTTTATGTAATTTACACTACGGATTGTGACTGAATATTAATAAAATAAATCGGTAGACGACCAAAACTTTGTAAAGAATTAAAATGACATAGTAAATAAAACTTTATTTATTTAATTTGTTATAAAATAGGTTTGATGTAATAAACAATACCGCAATAACAATTTTTTATTATTATATTAAAAATTCATGTGTTAAAGAAATTTTATTTGACTGTAATAAAATGAGCTGTATTATTATTCAAAAAATTTAAAGCATTTGTTCCGAGCGCATAAATTTGACTTATAGGATCACTTGTAACTCATATTTTTTGTTTAATAAAATATTGAACAATATATGTCATAACAGAACAATTTGTTTAAATATTGCCTCAGTGTCACTTGTTTATTATATTTGAGCGTTTAGTTTTAGTTGAAATATTATAATAGCTACATAGTTGTCTTTCATGGAAGTTTTCATTGTTTGCCTCAGTATGATTTATTCGAAAATAAATTTTATTTAAAGAAAAATAATAACAATTATTAATACTTATTATTATATTTGTTTATTCATTCGTGTAATGTAGTTGCTAAAACAAAGATTTATCAGTGTAATAATTTGTGTTTTGATAGTAACAAATAAAAAAAAATTATTTTATTAAATGGTATCGTACTATTATAAATATTTCCTAGAGTTTTTTTCAATATTTTCATAAAAAAATATTTCCTTTTCGGGTAGTCAAAAAAATACCTCACTTATTTATACGAGTAATTTTTTTAAGATTCATATGATTAGGAGAGTTCATTTTTTAGATTTAAACTAAACTTACGAGAAACTCGTGCCCACAAGGAGAAAAGCGATAGTAGTAGCGGTCATGGTAAAAAAAGAAGTCATCTCGGTCTACGCACCGACCACCGAAAAACAAATTATCTTTCGCGACCGTCTGACTAAAAGTTGGCGCACCGACTGACTTTTACACGTAAAATCCGAAGCGCTACTACTGCCATGCTGCGGCTGTCTCTCAGATGATTTCTGTTGTTTTTCCACACAGAAAAGAGCCGGTGCGCATATGTTTATCGCTGCAGGGTTTTTATTTATAACATGCCATTCTTAAAATAATAGTACAAAACCTTTTTATAGTTGCTTTGTTTACAACAAGCGAATTCCTTTAATAGAAAAGTAATCTAGTTCGCCACTAAGTAACGAACAAGTTTGAACACTTAAATAAAGTGTTATATTAGTGTTGCAATGTGTTATGGAAAAAACTGTGTTTGTTTACAAGTGTCCATTATACGAGAAAAATTATTTCTGTGTAATAGTACTAATAGAAAGCCATTATATTAAAATACTAGTTTTTACTCAATTTTTAAATTAATATTATACTTTCAAGGCTACAAAAATATCATAAGAAATAATACTTTTTTTTAAATTTGCGAAAAATGTAAACAAAAAATCAAGATTACCATTTTTAGAATATATTTTAAGCAAATATTTAATAAAATATATCTTATTAATCATTAATAATAGTACATTTTCTATAGAATTTTTAACTATGAGAGTGTTAAAACTTTCATGTATTTATTTTACGATATCAAATATTGTAACATGTTTTGAGAAAAAAAGTAGAAGAAAACATATTATTTTCTGTCTAATCATTGTATTTATAGGTATGTAACTATTTCCATAAAAATTTTTATCATTTCCATTATTTATACTCATTCAAATGTTAATAATTCTCATGGAATAAATTCAATAATTATAACCTGTACTTTATGTAGAAATATGCTTTGTTTCTATCTATTTCTTACTTATACAGACTATCTTTTGATACTGCAAAATAAACAAGATAATAATTAATTTTTTTTCAAAATTTAAAATATTGTAGAATTTTTTTCTTAGAATCTATTTTAAAAAATAGCTATCTTGATATTTTTTTACATTTTTCACAAATTAAATAAATAGTAAATTTTTTTCAATTAATTAAAAAAAAAAAATTATAACTGATAATATTCGTATAGTATAGAAATTTAATAATGCTTTAAAAAGAGTAATGCAAAATATTTAGTACATCACAAGTTAGATTCATTAGATTTATCATAACATCGCAGACAGCAATAAAATAATAATGATCAGTTATCATCGTTCTATTTCCTGAACTTGACATGCTACAGATGGTGGTGGCCCACTTTCATATATTAGGGACTGAAAGTCATTCCTGGCTGGCCAATGATGGCCGGCTTCCATCAAAGACCAGATACTAACAATTAGAAAATCACAAGAAAAATCTCGTTGACACCCTGAGGATCGAACCCGAACCCCATGCGCTGAAACATACATTTCTACCCACTAGGCCAGACCGACCCTTTATTGCTGATAATAATAAATAATTTAAATAAGAAAAATTGTTGACTAAGTTATCAAAATTATTTAAATTTCATTTTAATATTCATTAATCAATGATTTTGTGTGTACGCTTAAAAGTATGCTATATTAATTTTTTAATTATCCTCTTTTTTAAGATAAATTATAATTTTTTTCTTACGCTGTTATTGTAAATAAAGTAAATAAATATTTACAGTTCTGTATCAGTTATATAAAATGAAAATAATTTGTGTCAATCTTATGTCCTTTAAAAAATATCGTATTACAGAAAAATCTAGTTGACTACTCAATTTGATACAATCAATATTTTATACTTCCAAAAACAAATTGTTACTTTTTGAATTACATTGAAAACTTATTATTTTTAATTTTTATAATACAAAAAGAAATAAATCAATATTATCAATGGCCAAATGAGTTGTTTTATTGAAAACTTATTTTTTTTTTTATTTTTTGGTTGGCGCTACGAATGTAACCTGCCAAAAAACGTTTATCTTATGGATAGTACGCAATAGCCTACATAATTACTTTTGTCATTTAGTCACCTGAGGATTGCCTTCATAATTGACGTCGTACCACAATTGTATGTCACTGTCAATTATCAATTTTGTTTTTACAGAGCTCGTACAAAGTTATTTGTAGTTTTGTACGTAAAACGTTAGTCATTAATTTGTCTGTGGTTTGGATAAGGTAACTTTCGAGAGCGTCAGGTTCGAATATTTCATCTATACTAGAGAGTTCACATAAAGCCATGAATATTACGAAAATTAATCTTTTAGTGATTAACGGAGTACCCGCCGATTCATAATTTAAAGTAGAAGGGGCCAGGTAAAATGGAAAATTGTACAAATTTATAAATGTATTGCCCGTATTATTTGTATAGTTGATATTATTTTTAAATGTTGTTACAAAATTGTAACAAAATATACAAAATATGTAAAAACTAATAGAAAGTAAGTAATTAATTGATTTCTATGAGATTAAGATCTGAAAAAATATACCCCAGAGACATACAGTCCATAAATGTTTGAATTTCATTATTTTAGCTTCGATGCGAAGCTGAAAAGGTATTATTTATCTTTAATTTTAGCTATTGCAAAAAAGAACTAGCAAATTCGAGTTATCGTCTGAGTAGATGAGTCACGCAGTAATAATTACAGAAAGATAAGAACGTAATTTATAAGTAAAAAGATTAGGTGGAATCGTTATTTTCATATTTATTTTTTTGTTTGTTTTTAGATGATAAGGTTTTTATTAATAAGGTCATTGGTCTACAATCNGTTTTTAGATGATAAGGTTTTTATTAATAAGGTCATTGGTCTACAATCAACAATATATTTGAACATATTTTCCACGATCGACATTATTCCTATGATTCTTCTCAGATATTAATTCCATATCCTACTCTCTCTCGTTACTCTACTCATCCATCTAAGTATTATCATCTTTCCTATACAATGAAAAAATTAATTTCTTCAAAAATTGTACCTTAACTCTTAATAATAGATAATGATAGACATTNCGATCGACATTATTCCTATGATTCTTCTCAGATATTAATTCCATATCCTACTCTCTCTCGTTACTCTACTCATCCATCTAAGTATTATCATCTTTCCTATACAATGAAAAAATTAATTTCTTCAAAAATTGTACCTTAACTCTTAATAATAGATAATGATAGACATTATATTGGCAAACCTTGAAGACCTATATCAAAAAGCATAATGTAAAGCACACATTTGAACACTGTTTATTTCATTCAGAAGCAAATAATATAGTAGAAAATTTCAAACATACAATAATTCAAAGACTAAAAATCAAATAACTAGAAAATAAAAACAAAAACTAGAGTACACTTTTACCAGAAGTTATCGATGAATATAATAGAACGCCCCATGATATTACTGGTTTTACAACACAATACATATTTTATGTAACAATGACGAATATATTGAGCAATGAAAACTATAATGTGAACGAAGCGAGCAAGTTAGACAATGATAGAACGAGAGTAAATCAGGTGACAAAAGAAACTAAACTTGATAACAAATATCCTAAGTACATTTCAAGGTGGAAATATGGATTTGAAGAAGTTTTCATTCAATGAAGCACATTAAAACAGATTAACCCCAGCTTTTTATTAGCCATATAGTACTTAAGTTATTTACTCCAGTAACCTTTGAATTGCTTAATTCCAATAATCATATAATCTACGCTCATTCATCACTCATTTAAAAAAAAAATAGAACATTCATCTTAAATGAGAAATAAAACGTAATATAAGTATATAAGTAAAAAACGAATGAAGAATTGTTATTTTCATATTAATTGATAATATTTCATATTATTTCGTCTTGTACGGGTTTTTAAATGTATATCCATAAATATATGTATATTTATAGTTTACAGACAAGACCGTTATTTATAAGATGTTTATATACTTTTATAAATAAATACATTTTTTCACAGTATGACTTTGTTATCATATTGTTAAAATATTGGTTCTGTTAAAATCAACCTCAACAAGTATTTAAAGTGACTGAGTTAACTAAGCTTACATCCTTTCACGAATTTCAAACGAGATTTTCATGAGCAATGTAATATGCTTAAAATTTTGTCAAAGAGTAAGGCACGCGTGAAAAAACATAAAACATTAGGAATAAAATTGAAATTAAAATTTTTTAATTTATATAGAATTCTTCATTGGTTAATTTTACGAAAGAAATCGATTATTATAACATCAGTATTTTAGGGAATCATTCTATTATCTTTTTAACAAATGTCACAATTTTAACAATTTCACATAAAATCTCATAAAAAAGAGTTATAACATTTGTTTTTATTCATTTTTTACCTTTACGTTCAACTTAACTATTTACTAGCTTGAGTTTTATTTTTCAGGAATTATTTTCTACTTCAATGGATTTAATGATGTACAATATATATTATTATAGTCCTTATATATAGAAATATATTTCTTTTATTAAAATTTCTAAAATCCAATGGTTTTCCAATTTTTGGCAACGATGATTCAACTAGATAAAAATTAGGTTCTTTTGACACATAGACCAACAAAATCACTCTAGTGAGAGCTCAGAATTTTTATGACAGACATAAATAAAACGCAAATCATCATAAATAAATATTTATTTAGGCCCGCATTGAAGCTAAAAAAGGAAATTTAAGCTAATCAAAAGAAATTATTTGTTAACGACTTTAAATTAACTGTTTAAGTATATAATTTTTTTGAGAGTATGCTTAGTAAATCCAGGAAACTGTTTTCTATTATCTTAAAATACCTGAAAAATGTTCAAATAATAAACACTAAAATTTAGATTAATGGAAAATTATGGTTTTTTTACTTGCAAAATAAATGATTTTTGTTAGAAATTCTGTTATATGTTTAACTCCACGTTGAAATGATACTTGTATTAATATCATTTAAATGATTATAAAAATATTAACATGTTTTATTAAAATAAGAAATCAAGTTCTATAACATAGTTAATTTAACAATATTTTAATCAATTTAAACTTAAATTTAGATGTGGGAATCAATAGTATGTCTAATTTTTCTGCAATACATTTAATAACAGTGACGTCTGACTTGCGTTCGTAATGAATGATTTGTTCTTTTTCCGATTTCCTTTTATAGTTTTATTTTTTAACCAACCAACATGTTCATTTGAAATTATTAAATATTATTTCTTTTACTTCATACTTTCAATAACTCGACGTCTTGAACTATACGCTCATGATTACACAATATTAAACAAAAAAAGCAAGACAAAAATAACACGTTGTATAAATTCATTTTCTTATAAAAACGACTGTATAGGTTAAAGTTCTATTATATACATTGTGTATATCACATAGACCTGATTAAGGAAGGGAGGCTCAGACGAATTTTCAGTTTAACCCGGCACCTAAGATTACTGTTTTGGGTATAGGATTTATATAGTGGACTGTATTAGGATCATTCGATCAAAATACAAGAACTTTGATAGATAGGGTCACTTTGAACCAATCGGAGAAATGAAGTGATTAGGCAACAAAGTGAACTAACTTATAAATTAAATGATTTAGTAAAAGGTCTTAAATATGCTATATTTATCTTATATCCTTGACTATTAGTTCGAGCACAACTTCATAGTGTTAATGTATTAAAATTTTTAAAGGCAATATTAGCTAAAAAAGTGTAAAGAACAGATAAGATAAAAACAAATAGCTTACCTCGGAATTTACTGATAACTCAGACCTGTCTCAATGTATTACCACATGTAAGGAATTAAATGATTGTATTGCACCTTTTACTATATTTATTGTATTAAATATTTGATTAAAAATTTATACCTGAGTGTCAATGCGTATTAATGGAATTTCAAAAAATAGCAAAAATTTGAGTAGCTTTACTGTACAAAAAAATGTAATCTTTTTGGCCTATCTTATCTACATCAGTTTTTTACTCTATTGCAAATTAGATAATTCTATTTTATCTAATCTGCTACTGAATGCTTAATATGTTACTAATATTTACAATTCAATAACAAATATCTTCTGGATAATTTTTTTGAATCGGAACTAAAAATGTTGGTAAATTTGGTGAGCTTACAACAGAATTATAACAAACAATAAAAATTAGTAGTTGAAAAACAATAATTTCTCATTAAGTTTTTTTTCCTACGAGTGGTATTACTGATCTATGGTTGGTTTTGGTTTGCTTACATTTTTCACAATCACACGTCTTAAATAGACAGTGCTTTATTTGGTTTTATTTTCTCTGTGGTAGCACTGCATTGTTCTACCGTTAAAAAAGTTGTCAACTATTTTATTTCTTTATAGTACTATTTATGATTATTCCAGTTCTCTAGCTGAACTTTAAAATATATTTAGAAATATTAAGCTTTTAAAATGTATCTTTTGATAAAGCTTTAATATATTTAAGTTTTTGTGTAGAAAATATTGTAAATTATCAAATTTAATGCTTAACTTTTTTTACAGATCTTTTTCGGGTATTTCATGCATCATTTTTTTCAAGTATCATTATTTAATCTTCCTTCAAATATTTAAAAAGCAGCATTTCTTTACTTAAATACCATACATAATTAAAGAGTTTTATTACTGTTCTCTCAACTACATTTTTATCATAATTTTTATTAAAAATACATTTTTTTTTTAGATCCAATGTCATTTATAATGGTTATGGTAGCATTTGTACGTGAAAACCATGATTCTGCATAGCATTTAATAATAAAACATCAAATTCGTTTTAAAAATTTATCATTGTTTTGTGTAATTTTATTATTTTTCAAAATAAATTTATATTCGTGCAATACAATACTTTTGTCTTGCAACGTGTGAGATTAAAAGTACCCGGTATTTTAAAATGTATAACCCATATTGGCACACTTACTAAATGCACTATTATGAATTTAAGAAATTTTTTATGATCAACTCTAGATAATTCTTCTTTAAGTTGATTATAAAAAATTGTACTTTTTCATTTACAACATTCTTTAAAATATCTTTCACATTTATTGCAGTAGTCCAAATAGAACTAAAATTGGTATCAATACTTTTCCGTTCTTTTTAAAAGATCTCGAACAATAGAATTTCATGTCCTGGACTCATTGCTAATTATAACTTTCGTATACTAAAGTAAAACATCATTTTTATAATTATTTTGTCACATGGTGCCTACATACTAGAAATAAAATATCACTATCAAGATTTTGTTCTAAATGATGACATACGCTACTTTATTAAGCTAGCAGTTCTATCAAATAAAAAAACTACAATTTGTTCTAATAAAGAACATTATTTTAAAATGTCATATATTTCATATCCTGTACCTGAATCTATTTGTGGAATTTCAAGTCATTGTTCAACGATTGATGTCTCAATTACCGAAAGCAGATTTTCAGTTATATCTAGTAATAATTTAGAATACCAGTGAAATACACTTACGAATTACTTATCTAATGTGTCACATTAGACTCGCGACATTTGCATAAATTAAATAATGAACGTAGATTAGTAGGCCCAAATTCACAGCACAAAAAATCAAACAAAAACGTGATTAATTAACATTTAATTATAATTTTTTTTTTCTATAATTGCCTTTTTGTTAAAATATTGAACAAAAAATTTCTCAACAACATTACCACTGTCTTTCTTAAACAAATGTAACTCTATTCTTCACGCGAGAAAATTAATTTGAATGTATACGTTAAACAACAGTCATTTTTAAAGGATTAGTTTGCGGTTCTAATTCTGCAAAAGAAAATCGTAGTAATAAATGCGTCTATTCATAGTTTTTGTTTTTAAATTACTTCTCTTTATTGAAGCATTAATGATATTATGTGCCAAATGGTCCATATCTGTCAGTTCATATTTAATATCATAAATATAAGTTTATGGATGGAGTCCTTGGATTACAACATTAAATATCTTTTCTATTTTAAGTTGAAACTGAAGATAAAATTGAATAATTTTAGTCAATTTTATTTTCATTCTATTAAAATTGTTATCGTACGACGAAACTAATGTTTGCCGCATGTCTAAAATTTAATCTCACCATTAGTTTTTTACTAGTTGCTTACTATCTTTTGCTTTTTCTACCATTATTTTTTTCATTAAATTTTTAACATAATTAACACCATATATTGCGATCGATAAAGGTTTGCGAATTATTGAGAAATTTCTTCCGTCACTTTAATAGTTTTCTTAGGTGGACTTGAAGTTTCTTTTGAAGTTCTTTGACACATTTCAAATATTTGTTTTTTATAATTTTGTATTACTTTCTTAAAGTTCACTTATTTATTTTAATAACATTTCATAGTCACCTTGCCTTTGTTTTAAAATACATAGCTGATTTTTACGTTAACATACACCGAGTTGCCGTCATCGTCTATTTCAATATTCGTGTGAAATTTGATCTATCACATGCGAAGCACACTTAATAAACATATATTTTAACAATGCATTTATACTTGGTATGGATTTTTTCATTTAATGACAACTACACTATACAAACACATTTGACGTAAACGCGGGAGCGAAATATATGTGTTGATTTTTTGGCTATCAAATAACTAATGAAACATTAAAAATATATCACTATCAAATATAGAAGGAGTAATCTACTGTATACACCTCACACATTATCTATAAAAGTACAAGATTAAGTATAATTTTTTATTTTTAAAAGTTATTAGTCTACTTCCATTTAATGAAAACAAAAGTACAGTTCTATAACATTTTTTTTTCCTTTGAAATCGTATGAATTTAACTTTTTTTAAATGAAAACATAAATGCTTAAAAATAAGAAAATTTTCAAACTAAAAAAATTACTATTTAACATAACAACTTTTGTATTATTTTAAAAGATGTAAGTATTTTTACATAGTGAAGAGAAGAACGATTTAAAAATGCTTAAAGATATAAATTAACTGACCTACTTTTCATTTCTATCCACTAGTGTTAATAATTTTCGAAATACTGGTTTAAAAATTACTATTAACCTGTTGTTTCATTTGTTAGACCACTTACTTATTTGTTAGCTAGTTAAGCATGTATGTTTCCTTTTTATTTCTGAGTAAGAACGTGTATTTTCAGTTACTGACTTAGGATTCCATTTGACTTTTTCGCTATCATTCAACATTCATTACAGTTGGCAAAGCCTTAAAAATTTTAGGATTTTTAAAGCGTCATACTAGCATTTTCACCTCCCCACAATGTTTATGTTCCCTCTACTTTACCCTCGTTCGCCTCATTTTAAAATACGGTGTGGTTATATGGCATCCATACTTAGCTAGAGATCAATTCCAAATTAAAAGAGTACAAAACAGTCTCTTATCGTATGCCGCTTATTTGCTTAAAATTGCTCATCCCCATGATTACTCCATTATTTGATCCACCCTAGTACCCCTACTCCTGCTTCCAAACGAGTTGATGTTGACCTTTTTTTTTATCAATGCTCTCCTTAATGGTTTAATTGATGCAACAAACCTTTCGCCCTCTATATCCTTTCGTGTTACATCCTATTCCACTAGGTATCACTTTCATGTTCCCCTTAACCTCTTACAATAACAATACTTCTCTACATAGAATACTTAACAATTCATAGTTTTTGGTCACATCTACTTCTTATATAATAATTTTTCTTTTGATATTTAAACCTAATTTTAAAAATTATTATTATCATTATTTTGTTGTTATTATACAATTTTTATAATAATTATTATATATATATATAGATGTTATTAGAGATATTTAATATAGATTATCATGTATATTATTTTTGTAAATTGTCTTTTTGGCGTTCGATAATCAAATAGATAAATAATAGGAATTAACCTAATTAAGAAAATGACTGGCTGATAACAACTTTTGGACCATTACTTTGGAAGTTATTCTCATTTAAATACATAAGCGAGACGAAGAGTAGGCCGAAAATTACTAGTGATAAAAATATGTGATAACGGTAACATTGTTCCCAAAGTACGTATCCATGATTTTTCAATAATTTTTTGTAGGTTATTGAATTAAATATTTTTAATATTGAAAATTAAAAAAAAAAAAAAATCTATCAATATTGTAATTATTATTTGGTAATAATTATTATAACTAATGGTTAATTATACAAAAAAGTTTGATCTAATCATTGTAGCTAATTTTTTTTTTTTTTGCTTTATAAATCTAAGTAATTTGTATATATGACATAGGATTGATTTCAACTTGGGTATGTTTTTATAATATTCCATAAACACTTTGAAAATAGTCAAGTACAGAGCATACTATGTTATTTTATTTTAATAGTCTTGGAAAGAAAACATATTTACTTTTAGATTCCGTTTAATAACATTTTTGACAACCGTGATGGCAATAGCAGCTATGGTCAAAACAAAATACTGCCAATTCCTACGAGACCAACGTTATAATATAATTGTGTACACAACGTACTATGTTTCACTTTGTAATAACATATATATATATACAAACATAAAAATTTAATAATATATATATTTAGATGAAATATTATTATACTGGTAAAAACACAAAATTACATTTAAAATATGTATAATAAAGGTTAATCTGTAAAATAATCAGTTTTCCTTTTGAAAATATCGTATAAAGTTTATTTTAACATTAATTTGAAAAAACTTAATGTAATATTTAATACTTTTTCGTGTATGATGATTCAAATAACACAAAGTGTAAAATTTGAAATAAACCCATTTTATTAATAAAATATTAAAGAAGTAGCCAAAGCTAAAAAAATTATGTAACGATGTGTCGATTTTTAAATTTTTTTTTTTAATGAAAGATCTAAACGACGTTATCCTAGGAATATTATTTGTGAAAATAAGAAAAATATTTTAGCACACCGTTAGAGTTTAAATTTTTTATTAAAAACGCTAGTTTTTTTTTTAAATTATGAATTTTTACCAAGCCTGCCCCAAGAAATATTCTAATGATATCTTAAAAAATTCGTTGAAATCTGTTACTTTTTTTTTCAGCTCTCCAGACTGCACCACCCAAATTTCTTGCACCACTTTTCTCCATGAAAATGATTGTTTTTCCTTTCACTTTTATACCAATGTAATTTAACGTACCGTAGTCTCGTTAGACTGCCAGAGAACCAGGTCTGTGTTGAAGCCCCAAGAAGGAGAAACCTAGTAAATATACATTATATTATTGATATAAACAAAAATGTTACATAATTAGTTAATATTTTACATATTTATTAGGTAAATAAAATATATGTTTAGACTATATTATAGCTATAACAATAACTTTCATTATATTAAAACTGCGTGGTTGGATATTATAAGCCCTTGTTAATTTTGAATACAGTGTTTTTTTTAGATAGTTCTCCAGAAAAAATTTGAAATATAGTAAAGAAATATCAAATATTTCAAAAATTTTATTTTGATATCACAGTTGACGACCAAAAATCACCAGATAATAGTCAATACAGTATTAATTGTTTAAATTCATAATAGAAAAAGTAAAATAGCAGAGAGAAATTTATTACTGTTCTGCGAATTCATCAAGGATGATGATATGAACAACAGTTTTTTATTTAAATGTGTATATGATTAACTTTTGTGTAACTTTTTGTGTGTTTACTATATTGCTGACAATTATAATTAATATAATTAAGTACAAAAGTGATGATTATCAAAAAATTGAATTATTTTTGTTATAATATAAATGACCTCCCACGATTTTTTCAAATGGGCCTCGAAAAAAGTTTTCGTAAAGAAACATTGATAAAATAGTTATGAATATTGTCATATTTATTTGAAAAGTTTGTTTGTATTAACAGTAATATACGCATTTATATTAAAAAAAATTAATACTCATACAAAATTCTACTAGTATTACATTTTTGGAGACTCTAATTTTTCTATTTAAAAGTGTCTTTTGAAAAGCACAAAAAATTAGTTCTAATATTAATTTCAGCTATTACATTGGCATCCCTGATTATTATAAAGATCACTTACCAAAGTATTTTTGTCAAACACTTGTATACAACGGTCTAATAATGACTTATAGTAATTAAGACTACATTTATCAAGTAACAAGCAATCTACTATGGCTATAGTTTGATTGACCTTAAAAGTAGTTTTTTTTTTTATAGCGCATTAAAAAATTATCAAAAAATATTGATTTTGATTTCTTAGAGAAATGTTAAAAGAAATTCAAGTCTTTTACAAGTTTGAATATATGTGTTTCATTATGCTCGAATTCACTCAGTTCAACCCTCATGATCATTTTTAGTTAATAAACCAGTAGAAAGTTGTATGAGGTCAGCATATTTTTTTTAATTTTTCATCTTAGAACTCCAAGATACCATAAGACGTTGAGTGTGGGCGCGAGAAAAAACGGATCTTTCAATGATAAAAGAAGTTCGATTTATTGTACTCGAGGGTACAAAAATTGTAAATACTGCGCTGCCAATACATCTTATCTCCCTCGACGCTCAACTATGACTATCACGTCAATTTGTGGAGAAATATTGCCATTAGTATTCCTTAGTATTTCAGCAGTAACATGTTTTATTGATGCTATGATATTACTTAAAACAGAATTTTAATGGCTAAATGTCTGCATAAAGTCAAGAACACATAGTTCAAATTTTATAACTATTTGTCACCATTTTTAGTTGTCGTATTTTGAGTTCTATATATTTTAAAGTCTTAAAGCAATTAAAACTGTCTGAGAAATTTAATAATCTAGATTATCTTTCAAAGGAATAATTCATTAAAATTTACTGAGTTTTGACAGACTAACTTAAATTCACAATGAATTACACGTGTCAATAATTAAGATTTGGTAAGTATTATGTATCATTCTTACGAAAATCCTTAATAAATTATTTATATTGATGTTATTTTAATGAATAAAGCTTCAAGAAACTAATTACTAGTGATGAATAATGATATCCATATCGAATTTAGTATTTCTTCGGAAGATTGACAAAATATTAATTAAATTAGTTAATGACATTGTGGTGAAATATAAATTCCAAAAAATTAGGGTTTTCATTGTTGACAGTTTAATGAAATTATATTAAGAACATTAATATAAAAGCCTAATAAGATATCACGAAATAAAGTTAATCTAGTATAGATTCCTAAAATTAAAATAATGAGTAAAAACACATAAATCGCCAAAAACCTGATTAAATTATTATAGTTAAATAACAAGTTCATTATTAAAAATGAAATTTACTGATCAGTATTAATTAATAACGTATTAAATATAAAATATTTTGTATATGAGTAAGCATCAACACCTGCCATCAAAAGAATTTAGTAGTTTATAACAATAGTTCGTGATACTTAATTATATAATACTTAATTTAGTATTTTAGTATGGAACATCTTATTAAAAAATTTTAAAAACCTTTTCAGTTACCTAAGATATTAAGAAATCAAGACGTTCATGGAAGCTGTTTGATAAATTACCAAATGTCTTTCTATTGCTGTTATTAATATCTAAAGTTACGATCAGATGATTTTTTAAATTATGAATGTGATAGAAAAACACAATTTCAAGTAATTATTTATATATATTGGAATTATTACTTATAGTTTTATTTGTTAAAATACATAATCAACAATAAATAAACAAACTTTTATAACTTTTCTATGTAATAAAAATTAAATTTACTCATTTTCATCTATAGTACTTTTTTAAAATTATTTACATTTTTTTAAACATTGTTTGCAATTTTCAATCAACGACATTCCACGGGTATTGAACATTGATTTATAAACGCCAATATAACCGGCTGACCTGTGTCTTTTCCTAATTTATTTGAGAGCCAACTCAAAGCGACGCTGTAAAATTGAAAAATGTATTATTTAAATTTTTTTATGATGTTAAAGCAAGAAGAAAGCCAATGTGTAAAAAGATTTCATAAAAAAATATATTCTTGAATAAAAATTATTCATTTTGAATTTTTTATACGAATATTATTTTGAAATTGAATAATATACTTTCTAAAGTTATTTAATGTATTGTATTTCAAAATTTTGATTATATTATGTTTAATTAAATCATACAAAAGCTTTAATATATAGTATTAACATTTGTTATAAAGTGTTTTTATAAAATAAGGAATTTTCTTATAATTTTATTTTTCTACATATACATGTATACTTGAAATAAAATACTGCTAATCGAAAAACTTTATTTTTTTTCAAAGACGTTAAATAGAATGACGCACGCTTTTTTTCATTATAATAAGACATACTTCCACGCAGGTAGCAGTGTTGAGCTAAAATTTATCCCAGAATTAATTAGCTTTTTAGACTTTTGACATATTTTTTTAGCTAGTCCGCAATCTGCTGTTTCTCCATCAACAGATGCGATTAAATTATCAACACCTTTCACCACAGTCCAGGCTAATTCATCAATCTCTAACATTGGCAGGTTTAACTGCCTACCATTTCTAGAAACGGAGGATCCTAAAGATGACGCAGGACTCATCATTAATGTGGCGCCAATATTAGGTGTCTAAAAACAAAACCTTAATTAATTATAATTATAAAATAATTGACATATTCTAGCTGTAATCGTAAGCAAATAAAATATTTATGTCTAATGACGTGGAGCTTTCAGCTACTAATTGAGAAACTATATAGAAGGTTTCATTTTAATATTATAATATTCATTTATGGTTTCTTTAATATTATAAATAATATTAGTGTAGGGTTGTTATTTAGAACATTATTTATCGTAAATATTGAATAATAAAAATACAATATTAATGTTATATGTTTTTTAGTATCAGGAAACATAACTAAAAAAAAAATTAAAAGAAAATGCTCCATGTAAAATAACGAATCAACTTATAGATATATTTTCACATAAATTATATTCAAATATAATATAATGTTATTCTAATTATTTACTTACACTCATAGCATCCATAACTAAATTCATGACAAAAGTACCGAATCCAAGAAATGCTATCGCAGTAAGAACAAGATCATACAAATCGGATGCTGTTAGACTTTGACGAACTCCATTATTGCTATTATTGTTATTATTGCTATTATTGCTATTATTGCTACCCTCGTTTGAATCATTAGCTGAACTATCACCTAATTCGTCTGCTTGTGAAATTACAGGGCTTTTCGTGGGAACTAAAATTATACGGCTCAATAATTAAAAGTTACATCGCAAATGATAATATAAAAAGGTTGATTCACTTATCATGAACAACTTAATTAGTCAAAAAATAAAATTAATATTAACAATTTTTTTATTTGTCTTTTCTACTTCAATATTTCTCTTGATTTTTCATTCATAAAATTTTTGTTTAGCTCTTACACTTCATAAGTCTTTCAATTTAAAATGTTCAAATGATAACACATATAATTAACTAGCTAATTTAATAAATAATGACCTAATTAAAAATTGACTGATTGACATATTTATATCTAGGTTAGAGGAAGAGTAAAACCGAAAAATGTCTAGTGATAACAAATACGCTATTCATCTCCAGTCAATACTTTTTATCGTTAATAATTTTAAAAATACTGATCAAAAAGTTATTTTCTTAATTAGATCTTTTTATAATTTATAAGCTTGTTAGATGAACATAATAAACACAAATAAAAAAATTATTAATATTATTTTTGGTTTTCTATTAATTTAGTAGTTCATAGTAAAAGAATCATCCTCTAAAATACTTAATTGTAATGTCTAATTTTAACAAAAAAATTTTTTTTTTAAACCTCTACAAAATTTAACTAAAGTAAACTTTTCAATTATTATTTTATGAAAAAAATATTTAATACCTTATAATACTGAATTTTTTGAGCGTTTTTTTTTTTTTTATTATTTACCAAATGTTATTAAGACAATCATTTAACACAATTATAAAAATATATTAAAACTATTTATTAAACTTTGAAAATAATATTAATATTTTCTTAGTAAAAAATTAAGCAAAATAAAAATTATTTTTAACAATATTACTTTAATAATTCAAATAACTTACTTGCTGTTGTTAAGGTAGGAATTTGTGGGTTTGGTTGTCCGAAATAACCATTAAAATTGGTCATTGGGAAACTATTAGCTATATTTGGAGGTCCATATGACATTGGGGGCATTTGTGGAGGGCCATAATAAATAGGTAAATTAGGAGGCTGCATTCTATCTGTATTATTAACGTTATTATACATATTTTGATCATTGAAAGGTACGGATTGACTTTGAATGAACTCAATACTAGATGATCCACTAGGGTTCAAAATGGGATCTATAGAAATAAAACAATTCAATTATGTCAAATTGAGTGGTTATACATAAAATACAAGGACAAATTTAAGTGTTAAATTTACATTTATTTTAAGTATATTAGTATTTGTTTTTGACATTCTTACTATAAATATTTTATATTTATAATTTATAAAAATAGTGTTTTTATTTAAAAAACTAAAAAATTAATTAAAAATCGAGATTTTATGCTATCTTTTATAGATTTGTATGTAATCTCGTTTTTAATTTTTTTTTTTTATAATTTTTGGAGTTATTTAAAAAAGACCCAGGTACAACCTAGTATAGGTGCAATATTCTTTCTTATAATAAGTGATACTATTAATACTAGCCACTTGATTTCTCTAAAATAATACTTATTTAAAAAAAAATAATTTTGTTATATTTTATTCTTTAAAAAATAATAAATAAATAAAAGTATTTCAAAAAATACTAATTAAATTTCGTGTTAAAATATTAATAACTATCAAAATTTATAGTCAAATTTTGCACACTTATCCATTAAACAAAAAAGTATTTATGGAAAATAATGACATTTGTCTTTTCATATAATTTGAGCTCACATAACACAAATTTAATTGTATTAATAGAAGTTATTTTAAATCTGATGTTATTACAACTGTCTTCATTAATTTTAAAATATTACCTTCGAATGACAGATGCGAGTTTATAGGGCCACTTTGAATATTCAACTTACTTGTTAAATCATGGTTACCTAAACCTAGAAAATCAAACTGCTACTTAAATAGAATGTAATATTTGTTACTAAATTATAATTAAATAGTTATTTAGTATGGAGTATCAAGTTGCATAATCATATTACTTTCATTGTTTTTTAACTTCAATTTGAAGCCCTGGGGTTGTTCTTGCATTCTGATATTCAAATCATATTCGTCATAAATTTTTTTCATTATTTGAGCTCTGAAAATGAAAAAACCAAATGCAGACATAGTAATAAAAATATTAATTGGAAATTTATGTAACTAATATTTTCAATCCAATAAAAAATGTTTATGAATAGCATTATTACACTATGTTACCAAAATAAAATATAATTAGACTTATTTTCATGAACATTAATAAAATTGAATTTTTTCAATAAAAACTCTAAATTCTGATAAAAAAAATCTCAAACATTTTCTTTTTAATATAATTAATTACAAATCTTCAAATCCCATTTCAATAATAACTGAAAACTCCTAAATGGGGGAAAAAATTTAATTCTTAAGTTTTAAATTGAAATGTTTTTCAACATACTTGTTTAGCCAATTATTATAGACAGCAGAGCCTTGATCAAATCGCATATTTGATATTACATCTGACTCTTTAGAAGAGCTCACTGATCGGCTTTCTTGCATAGAATTTCCAGCAATTTCTTGCAATATCTCTTCTGCTACATACTGTCGACAAAGGTAATCTTGAATTTTTTCCCTTAAAATATTCAGGAATGTTTTTCAAAAATCGTTATTATCAAATGTTACATATAAAGAAAATTATTTCAAAATAAATTTTTTTTTAAATTTTCAAATATTATTATTTTTACAGTTTTTTTATTCTTACTAGCCACCCTTCAAAATAACAATTTTTTCAATACACTTATTATAATATTCAGTCATTTTACTTAAAATTATTCTAAATAGAATTGAAATATTTATTTTAAAAAAATTATCAGAATTGTCTTTGATTTAGTTTTTCATAATGAAAATTCCAGAAATAAAATACTTTTGATAAAAATAACACATTATTAACAATTTTATCTTTCCAGCTACAAAATTTGGACTATTTAATCGTGTTTCTATTAAATTTGTTAAAATTTCTTGGAATATTTTAGTGCTACACCACGGAAACGTATTTTTGCAAAACACTAATAAACTAAATATTTGATCGATTCAACATTTTATAGTTAATGATCTCTAAAATAAGTAAAATAATAAATGTTACTTTGATTTATTTTAGCTTCAATGCGAAGCTGAGAAAGTATTGGTTTTACTATGACGTGTTCTTTTTTTTGTGTCTGTTACCATTTTTTCTGAGCTTTCACCAAACCGATTTCTTTAAACGATTCATCAAAAGATCATAAATCTTATCTATTCAAAGACATTACCCTCAAAAATTGGAAAAATTTCCCTCGTTCCCCGTAAATGGGGGAAACCTTCAAAAAAAAATACAAATTTTAAAATCGCTAATTCTCGAAATTTTTTCAATTTTTTTTACTTAAAACTGCCATAACTTTTTCAAAAATGAACAAATCAATATAATTTTTTTTTTATAGATGCTTGATGTCCTTACCTATCATTTAATATATTTTTATTTTATAAATCTGACCTTCTACATGCCCGCAGGGGAATTCAAAATGACAACTTTTTCACAAAAAATTTACTTTTACAACTTAACTTTTGAAAGTGTTTCAGAAAGTCTAATACTTTTATATATATATTAAATTAAAGCTAATGAAATGTACTTTATTATGGAAAAAAAAATCGGACTTTATTTTATCTTTATGGTGAAAATGGCTACGGAATGCTATTTTTGTGTAAAAATTATCGATTTTTTTTTACATTTTTAACTTCATAACGTTATAACTCTTTGAAAAGTATATAGATCAACACAATTTTTTTATGATAAATAATATTTTATCCCTTTTTCATTCGACATGCTTTAAATTTTTTTAAATTAAACATCATCTAAAGATTTGCATCGAAGCGTTTTTTATAACAGTGATTTTAATCACTGTCAGATATCATTATACTTGACCCAACTATGACATATCACCACTGTGCCGCGACCCCCCTGTGCTAGTTTTATTATTTATGAGTCTCTTTTTATGATGACTCAATAAATAATAGATGACTTAATATTATTTAGTTTTTATTAAAAGATAATTAACGTTATTGCGCGCAATTGAGGTCTGTTTGACAAACTGTAATCGCGTTTTGGTGAAATAAAATATAATAAACTGATTTTAACAAACGTTATATATTATACAAAGTAAACAGTATCATAATATTTTACCAAAAAAAGTACATATGCAAAATTAATTTACGATGGGTAATATCTTAATATGCAATATGATATGTACACTACAAACAATTAATACTTAGGTTCCCAACTGAGGTCCACATTTAAAATCGGGTCCATGATGGCAACTATATTAAGTTGGAGGTTTGGTTTCTTATTCAGGCGTTTGCCGTATTTTTTTTTTTACCATAAAGAATCAGCCGAACGCCTGCGTTAGAGACGACTACCCGGGCCAGTCTAGGGGGACCGAGGTATTGGTTTTTGCCAGCACCGTGTATGTACCTTTTTTTTGTTTTTTTTTTTATGTTTTTGTGTGGCATGATTTATATAATCCCAAACCTGTGCATAGTTCTACCCTACCTCAAAGCAATTCGTAGCCCCTCTGACCTAACGGGGAAGGGCACGTTGTGTTGTGATTCAGTTCTTGATTAGTTTCGGGCTAGACAAATCGTCAATAATTCAACTTTTTTCTCTTCAGATATAAGCGCTTATGCAAGCTATGATACTTTTGACAGAAACAATATAAGCCTACAACTAATATTCAACATAAAAATATTTTGTATATTTCTATCATTTTCGTCATTACGAGACTTATTTAATACCATAAAATTACGGTAAGAAAATGTTCGTAAAATGTTTATTTTTATTGTATAAATTTAAAAGAAACATTGTTTATTATGTTAAAAATGTAGAATAATTTTAATGTAATCTGCACAAAGTGTAAATTGACTTTTTTAAGTTTACAATTACAATATTAGCTATACTGATGTAGTTCAAACATTATATGAAATATGATATTTTGTTATCTTAAAAAAATGTTTAGTTAAAGTTTCAATAGTGATTAAAATACGACGCTTAATCTTGGCAAGTTCTTAATATATACAAAGTATTGCTGTCAAAAGTTTAACCTCATGGTTTCTACACAGAATATTATATTACTATTCTTATCAAACCTGTGAAAACTCATTGTCATCAAAGCGTCGTTCAAATTTCCAGCCACAACTGAAACGTTGGACACAGTTGTATAGTTGTGGTTTAGGTTGTCATCAGTAACCACACCGTCCGTTACTGTTACATCAGTTAAACCTATTTCTTCTATAACCATTTTTTCTGGAAAAGAAAATCCCTGCATTTCATAACATTGTACAGTAGCAAAGGTGACAATGACGATACACCAAGTTGTCGACAGCATTTCGAAACTAACTGACATACGTTCTAATATGAAATCATCGACCAAGCGATTCCCATAACTTAACCGTATGCCCAGCGACCGGAAAATTTAACTACATGTCACAAGTATCACGGATAATGTCATGATACTAAGATGAAAAATTACATGTTTTGACAACAAGATGAAGGTCACGCACTTCTACATATTTTAAAAATTGTGTTGTTAAATTTTTATGTGTATATTTTTAGTAATGAAAAATATGTATTCTTTGTTTTCATGCTATTTTAGATAAGTTAATTTATAAAGTTAAATACTACAGCTATAAAACTTAACCTTTAGTACTCAAATCATTTTGTGTATTATTACACTTTGACAGCTCACACTATTAGCTGTTTAGTTTTTTATTTGAATTTTAACAAATTATTCTGTATATTATTTTTCGATTTATGAATGTTTTTTTTTAATTAAGTAAAATTAGTTTTGAAAGCGTTTTGTAAATTTATGCGGAAAACAATATGAAAACTGTTCAATAGTAAAACGAATTTCACACTATACTTACTTGAAACTAATTACTACGTATTATTTTAAAAAGCGATATCATCTCTATTACAATTATAATAGAGGTTCTAATTATAATTGAAACATAAAAAAAATAAAACTGTTTTCATGTTAACCATAAATCGTGATAATAATATTATTATACCATAATGTTAATTAACTAAATGTAAAGTACAAACATTTAACTTTAATTACTAAATCTCTAAGTACACATTTTCGATTCTGATTAAATGTTATTATTAATATTCACCAGAAAATTTGTAATTAACTTCATATTAATGAAATTCATTATATTTATATATTTGTTATATCACTTCCAATTGAATTCGACTTTTTCGCATAATGCATTTTACTTGTGTAACATCCTATTTAGCACAATCAATTGACATAGATACCTAAATGATTACTAGGGCCAAGTTTATATAAACAATTTTATATTTTATACATAACTATAACAAATTTTTTATTAATTACATTGTTTCTATATCAGCAAAATATTTTGTCACTACTCGCTTTTCTAAAATAGTTATAACTTTCGAAATAATGTGTCTTAAGTTGTCACCGACAAGTCATTTTTTTAGTTAGATTATTTTTTATTATAAACTTGTTAAATTTTTTAATGTTGATAATAATAAAATAAAGATGACACCCTTTTAAGGCATAAAAGATGAATTAAAAAAATATTTTATAGTTGATAAATCAAAATGTATATGAAACTAAAAAACACCTAAACTAATTCACTTAACATAATTATTAATTTAAGAGAGTACGAGTGACTAATTATTAAATAATCCCCCTGTATACAACAATTTTATAACTTTTTATCAACTCTCCGTAGAATTTACAATACTAAATCATTCAATATTAATTTCATACTAAATATTATTACTATAATTAGTATTTATTCATGAATTACATTTATAAATCATTCAATAAAAATTTCATCCACATAAAATTTATGAAAAATAGGATTTACATTTTATTTCACCAAAAGGCGATTACAATTTGTCAAACAGACCGCAATAACGTTAGTTGTCTTTTAATAAAAACTAAATAATATTAAGTCATCTATTATTTATTGAGTCGTCATAAAAATGAGACTCATAAATAATAAACCCAGCACAGGGGGGGTCGGGGTACAGTGGTGATATGTCATAGTTGGGTCAAGTATAACGATATCTGACAGTGATTAAAATCACTGTCATAAAAAAAGCTTCGATGCAAATCTGTAGATAGTGATTAATTTAAAAAAATTGATGGATTAATCCAAAAGCTACATAATCTCCTATTTCCTTATTTATTTCCTGATTACAAGTTTTATGATTTATACGTGTAATATATGAATAAATATATATATATATTTATAATATATAAATATAAAAGGAAAATGATGTTATTTAAAAAAAAGTACGTCGAATGAAAGAGGGATATAAATATTATTTCTTATAAAAAATTGTATTGATCTATAGATTTTTCAAAGAGTTATAACATAATATAGTTAAAAATATTAAATATAAAATCGAGAATTTTCACACAAAAATAGCATTCGGTAGCCATTTTTATAGTAAAGACAAAATAAAGTCCCAATTTTTTTTTTTCATGACAAATGTGATAAAGTATGATAAAGTATATTATATTAGCTTTAATTTAAGATATATATAAAAGTATCAGACTTTCCGAAACACTTTCAAAAGTTAAGTTGAAAAATTAAATTTTTTGTGGAAAAGATGTCATTTTGAATCCTCTCTGGGGGCATGTAAAGGGTCAGATTTATAAAAAAAATATGCATCTATAAACAAAAATTATATTGATCCATACATTTTTCAAAGAGTTATAGCATTAAAAGTTAAAAATATAAAAGAGAATTTTTTTACAAAAATCGTATTTTTTTTTTTTTAATTTTGATGTTTGTTTTCACTATGGAGAAAAAATGAAAAAAAACATCGTAGCAAAATGAATATCTTCTCAGCTAAAAATAAATGTTTATTACTGCGTATCAATTATTTGTAATTTGATTTAATGATCAATGAAGTAAAATTTTTCTGAAACACTAAACTTAAATTGTTTATTTATTTTTATTTTTTTATTATTTTATAAACAATGTACTAATTATAAAAATTTTATTCAAAGCTGCTCGATTAGTAAATTTAATTGCAAATTTATACAACTAAATATTTATGGTTGAATAAATTTATTTATACTTTATCCTACACATCTAATTATATTTGTTTAAAATTTTAAGACATTAATCTTAACTTTATTGTATAGCTACTATTAATGATTAATATTGTTATGCATTTTTTAATAGATTGACTTATTATGACTATTAATATCCATATAGAAATAATTAATTATTAACCAGAAGTATGATAAATTGATACAAGTTATTGTAACGCAAATACTGTACTAATTTATATTGAATATCATTAGTAAAAAATAAAATTACGCAAGTATGTCAATTTCTATTCATAATTTCGACCTATTTAATTTACATCAGCTATTCCATATATATAACTAACGCTCTCCAATTTAAAATCAAAAACATTTATTATTTTACATTAATTTGTTAAAAATTAATACGCTGAATTCAACAAAGTACAATAAACATATTTAAACAAAATAAAACATAAAACATATTATTTACAAAGGATTAAAATTGGCAACGCATTCAAATTATATAGACGTTAATTTTTCTATAAATGTGGCTACTAAAAGCATAAAAGTATTACAATGAAAAGTTAAGCATAATAAAATTATTTTAAACTATTGATACATTAATATTTTCAAAAGAAAAATTCGTTTTGCTTCGTACCATTTGTCTAAAATTTTTTTAATGAAGATATTGTGTATTAAATATAAAACATCTAAAGTTGCAAAAATGTTTATTCAGTATTTATGCATTTTATTTGTAATTACATGAATTTAATAGGAGAAATAATACAATATATAAGTTAATTCTAAACTATTTACAGATCCAAATACATAATTTGTGATGCTACTATAGACGCACAGAATCCAAGAAAAGATGCTGTGTACACTACTGCTGATGTAGATCCAAACAATCTAATAATGGTACCCATAATCATGGAAAGAATGAATTGTGCTACAAACACTGAGGAGCTAACAACGGCAACGTCGGTACCTAATCCTCTAATGTGTTCGGCGGCTTTATCACCTTCATAGATCTCCTCGGATGAAAACTAAAATCAGTCATTATCATCAGTAAACTGTATTTAAGATAGCTAGAATCAAATTCTATATATTAGTCAAATATTTTGAACTATTAATACATTAAAAGGTGTAATGAAATCTTCAGTAAATACTTAATATTATATTATTAATGAGCGAAGAATTTAGGTGCTTATATTTTCATAATAGATCTACTATAATTTCGTATTTAATAATTTGCCTTTTAGATAATATTAATTAAACATTTACCTTATTCGTAGAATGATAGTATGCAATCAAAAGAAATGGCATTGTAAACATAGTAGAATACATGACACCGGCTGCCCATGAAAATAGTATAACACTAAATTTGTGTCCTGTAATTGCCATCATAAACATACCACCGGAATAAAATAGCAAACCACCTACGTAGACTCGCTTCGCCCTATTCTCAAACAATTAAAAACCTATTGCGTGAAAATCGGACACTATTTATTTCAAGACATTTTTTAGTGAATATTATTTAATACTAGGTGTCCACTTTTGATTAACTTAAAAATAAAATTTTTATTGATATTTTTAGAAGTTATATTGCAAGTAACCCTTTATTATAAAATGTATATTTATATACTATACATCATTAAAAGTGAAATTTTCTTAGCTTAATAAAATAGAAAAAAAACTACAAAATTTTATAGAATGCAAATAATTTCAATTTTGTTATGTATGGTATGAAAATAATTAAAACCAATTGTCATGAAATTATAAAATTTGAAAACGCCCAAAAATTCAATATAGGGAAGCTGACTTTACACCACTATGATCCGGTAATAATAATATAATAATATATTATATAAAAAATAAAAATAAATGATAAAATATAATTAATAATATAAATAATATTGTCCTTATCTATAAGGTTTTTTTTTTCTGATCGTCTGAATACAAGACACACAGTAAGTGAATTACTTCTTTCCAGGTGTCCATTAGAACACAGAATATACTATAAAAATACCCTAATTAATTTATATTTACCCGAATTGCTTAATGAGTTTTTCTATAACACTTGAATAACAAGCACATGATAAAGAATACATTGACATACCCATTGATCCGAATCTTACACCTTCTTCATATAACAATTTTTTTTCAGTACCTGGTAAGGCCTAAAATGTGTAATACTAAAATTAATAAATTTTTATGATATTGAAAAATATAGAAAACCTTATAAAATAAATGATGATATATTGAATTAAAGTACAAAAACCCTAAATGTTTGGATCAAGAAATTAACTATTTCTAAAGTTTTATAAAGCCTGACCTCTAAAACCAATCAATATTATTTTTTGAGTACTAATAAAATTGTATAAAAATGTTTTGTAATAATCACACAATTTTTGTGTGGTAAATAAAGTTTGATAATAAATTTTTACTAATTAAATAAAGTCATCGGTCATTAATAAATATATTTTTCTTCTTACCATTGGATCTCCACCAAAAACTGCTTCTCCTACATAGTCAGTGAAATACAATGAGTAACAAACATGCGCCATCCAACAGAACAAATTAGTTAGACAAACTAATTTTATTGAGTTAGGCATTACTATAATAGACTTAAGGTAATGGACAAATGTAGCGTGCTCCTGAAAACAGAAAACAACTTTGGTGAGAATAGCAATCAACACTAACACATGTTTTTCGATTAAATGGTGTATTGAGATGGATTTCACCATTAATAGTACAATTTCTTCTTGGAAAATTTTAAAATAAATAGATTTCACCCTAAATTTAATGAATGTTTTTTACTGTACTAAGAATTAAATATATACTTATACTGTTTACTTAAAATATGACTACCGGTATGAGCAAAGGTTCGTTGTGTTCAATATCATCTGTAATCTCATTCAATGTACCGTATGATTTAAGAGAAATATCAGTCGTCTTAAAGTCTTTATTTTCGTCCTAAGGATACAGTTATCATTGTGAATAAAATAAAATTATGATAATCTTTATTAGCATACTTCATTACTGTCCGAATTGTTTATAACTACTCGAAATTGGTTATACTTTTGTAGTTTCAATGGCATTTCTTTGAAACTAGTTATGGTGTATGTAACACAAACAAGAAATAAAATTGTGACCAGAGTAAATACTGTTTTTACGTGACCACCCATCATTTCACCTAAAAAACATCATCAAAAATAATACATCATTGACAAAATATTATCAAAATAATTCTTCAATATTACCGAATTTCCACGAGTCCCAGTCAACTCCACCAAGGAAATATCCAATACAACCTCCAAGACCCGCCATTACCGTAAAAGTGCTTAGACCTTTAGCGTGATCCTCTATAAATTTTCATCAAAATTTTATCATCTACATTTCATTAATTTAATGCATTGCTCTTAAACGATATACCTGGCACACATATATCTAAAAGATAAGCCCTTGTAGGACTTTGACAAGCATCTGCATTAAAATCCGATAAAACTGTTCCCAATATCGTAAAAAATACAGGCCAAAATTTTGAATTATCCTGGCTAGAATCTCCTTCCACCCAGTGTCCCAATGACTCTCCATTTGGCACCAAAACCATACCTTATTTAATTTTTCATTAATATAGAATTTTTCATGTATCATATTATATCATGTATAATTCATTTTTATTACCCAAAAATACACCACAAGCTAACAGTATAATAAATGGCCGTCGACGCCCAATTGGTAGAGTACATCTGTCACTCAAAGACCCTAATATAGGCGTCACAAAAAAACCAATGCATGGTGATACAGCCCATACAAGTGTCATATGCTGATGATCGACGCCAATTTTCAAAAGTGTCGGAGATACAAACGCTGTTTCTGCAGCATAACAAAATTCTAATCCCATGACAGCTGCAGATATACGAATAAGTTCTCGTCTAGTTTTATTTCTGTAAACAGAAAAATATGTAGATTATTTATTTATTGATAAATAATGAAATTTAAAAAAAAATTTATTTCTTATTTATATGATAAATTAACTCGATTTTATCATACGAGTCAATTTTATATTAAAACACCTATAATTTCATAAATCTTATTATAAAATTATAGTATATGATAATTTGATTGTATAAAAAATTATTGATATATAATGTATCACTAATATGACACAAATAAAATTTAAAAAAATGTGAAATTTTCAACACATTAAATTGTTTTTACCTGAAAATATGAGAATAATTTTGCATGTCGACCACAGGTGTTGATTCATTTTTAGGCGAATCATTTGGATTTTTGGCGAGACCCAAACTCTGCAAAAGTTGTAAAAGGGATCGAGGGCGGTTTTCTTTCCAATTATCCCACTTTTCTTTCAATACATCTCTCCAAGTATGAAAAATGCCAATTGGACCCTGATATTCATGAAGCTTTTCTACCATGTCAAATTATATAGTAAAGTAGCTGCAAATAAATAATTTAAGTGATTGACATAAAATATTTACTACCTTTTACCGACAAACAGTATCTATTACGCAATACTCAATTATATTAATAAAATACAACAACATTTATGGATTGCAATTTTAAAATTTGTTGGTAATAAACCAATATTCTGTTGAGATAATTTTTTTAGTAAAAAAAAATGCTACATACATCATAATTGTGAAATCATTTAATAAACCTTTTTTAAGCTGCTTATAAAATGTTCTGTCTCGATGTAATATAAATTAACAAAACAGAGAGTATTAGACTTTTATAAGGATTACATTGATGTGATCATGTATCAATGTAAATATACAATCAAAATTTTATAATGTCTAACAAAGTGTAAATTTATTTAACAGCTGTTACAGTTGCATTTTTTTTTTTTAAATTAAACTCAAGCAGCAATGACATTTTAATTATTTTTGGGTCAAAATAATTATGTGAATGTTAATTATAAACGATGTTATAACGGTAAAACTAGACTTAAGAAAATACACAACTTAGGTCGTTAAATAGAACATCAAACATAAATGGTACGAATCTAAGAGTTGCACTTATTCAGTCCGATGAAATAAGATCACTCTTTTAATTTAAACGATTAAACAATGTGAGAAATAATATAAATAAAGTATTAATTAAACGCTATTACTTATCAATGCATATCATCATTTTTTTTTCTAAACGTACTAATAAATGATTATAAATAAATATGCTGATATGACACTAAGAATTTGTTTTTTAAATGATTTTGTTACGTTACTAAACCTAATATGGATAAAATATAATATTGAGTATCCTTTGAAATATGAGTTTTATAATATGAATAAGGTAAAAAAATAATAATAATTAAATATAATAAAAGCTAAATTATGAAACTCTTATAATAATTTTCTTATGTGAAACGTATTCAAGATAGTTAGATAATAAAATATATCAAAGAGGAAACTATTAAATAAACGATAATGATAAAATGACAGCGGCAATATATTTCTTTTTAAATTCTTATATTTATTTTTAATAAAATGATTTCACAAAAATTTAAATTGTACTATAGAATTAAAAATTTATATTATGTAGATAAAAACTATAATAGCATTAAGTATAACTCACAATTTTAATCGTTATAACAATTAAAATTCCAAAAAAATAATTATAACAATTCTTTCCATATCCCATTTTTATTTTTTATTTGTATTTTTAAAAATTTATATTATCACATTGTGTTTTAATACCATTACCCTACTAAAATATATTATTGTAATATATCCAAGTTTTGTATTCGATGTCTTTGGGTCATTACCTATTCTATCAATAATAGTTTGTCAGTGATTATTATATTATAATCTGCTGCATTGCAAACTAAAAAAATATACACCATTATTTATCAAATACCAAAACAAATTGTATACTTTCACAACTATTTATTAGCCAAACATGGGGAAAAAAACCCAGCACAGGGGGGTCGCGGCACAGTGGTGACGTGGCATAAATAGTTCAAGTATAATGATATCTGACAGTGATTAAAATCACTATCATAAAAAACGCTTCGATGCAAATCTTTAGATAGTGTTTAATTTTAAAAAATTGGTGGATTATTCCAAAAGCTTCATAAACTGCTTGTTCCTTATTAATATCCTGATTAAGACAAAGTATGTAGAATAAAAAAGAGATTATTAGAAAATAGTATTTCCCATAAAAAAATTATATTGATCAATACACTTTTCAATAAGTTATAGCATTATAATGTTAAAAATGTAAAAAATAAAATTGAGAATTTTCACACAATAATAGCATTTGGTAGCCATTTTCACCTTGAAGATAAAATAAAGTCCGAAATTTTTTTTTTCCATGATAAAGTATATTACATTAGCTTTAATTTAAGATATATATAAAAGTGTCAGACTTTCCGGAACACTTTCAAAATTTAAGTTGAAAAAGTCAATTTTTTGTGAAAAAGTTGTCATTTTGAATCCCCCCCTGTAGGCAGGTAAAAAGTCAGATTTATAAAAAAAATATACCAAATGATAGGTAAAGACATCATGCATCTACAAAAAAAAGAATTATATTGATCCATACATCTTTCGAGAAGTTATAGCATTATAAAGTTAAAAATATAAAAAAGAATTTTTTTACAAAAATCGTATTTTTTTTATTAAGTTTAATGTCTGTTTTCACCATGAAGATAAAATAAAGTCCGAAATTTTTTTTTACCATTATAAAGTATATTACATTAGCTTTAATTTAAGATATATATAAAAGTGTCAGACCTTCCGGAACACTTTCAAAAGTTACGTTGAAAAAGTTCTACTTTCTATATGCATTTTTATGTTTTGAATCCCCCCTGTATTTAGGGAAATGGTCCGATTTAAAAAAACAGTATGTCGAATGAAAGATCTATATAAATACTACTTCTCATAAAAAAATTGTAATGATTCATACATTTTTCAAAAAGTTATAGCATAATAAAGTTAAAAATGGAAAATACAAAATCGAAAATTTTCACACAAAAATAGCATTCGGTAGCCATTTTCACCATGAAGATAAGATAAAGTCCGAAATTTTTTTTTTTCATGATAAAGTATATTACATTAGCTTTAATTTAAGATATATATAAAAGTGTCAGACCTTCCGGAACATTTTCAAAATTTAAGTTAAAAAAATTAATTTTTTGTGAAAAAGTTGTCATTTTAAATCTCCCCTTGTGGGCAGGTTAAGGGTTAAATTTATGAAAAAAATATACCAAATGAAAGTTAATGATATTATGCATCTATATAAAAAATAATTATATTTATATGTTCATTTTTTAAAAAGTTATGGCACTTTTAAGTAAAAAAAATTGAAAAAATTTCGAAAATTAGCGATTTTTAAATTTGTAATTTTTTTGGAGGTTTCCCCCATTTACGGGGAACTAGGGAATTTTTTTCAATTTTTAAGGGTAATGTCTTCGACTAGATACAATTTGTGATCTTTTGACGTATCATTGAAAGAAATCGGTTCGGTGAGAGCTGAGAAAAAGTGGTAACAGACACAAAAAAAAAAAACACATCTTAGTAAATCCAATACCTTCTCAGCTTCGCATCGAAGCTAAAAACGTTTCCTGGGGGAAATTTAGAACTTTGTAAATTTAACAAAATTAAATTATATGTTTGAAACGATATGCTATTATTATTATTTCATACAAAGTGTCTCACGATGTTATAATGAATTTGTATATATATTCTTATAAAAAAATGTCAAATATCGTAACCTATACATTTTCATGAACAATAGGACTTCATTACAATTATCTCATTTATCCTCAAATAACGAATAAACGAGGAATAATTAAAAATGTGAACGCCAGCATAATATGTTGAATTATAATATGATTCTTGCTAAATCCTTACAAAATTTTTATTTTTCTTCCTAATACTACTTAACGATTTCATCAATAAAATTTACGTGTTTTGCCATTGTTAGCAACAATAATATTGATATTGTTTTAATAATCACTAGATATTATCATATGTTTTTCAAGAACCGAATTTCAGTATAATAGAGTAAATTCAATATTACCTCTCAAGAATATTAATTAAATAATTATAATTGAAAATTTTGTTCGTTTAAATACGTAATATAAACAAATGACAATATCTATTGCATTTAATTCTTAATGTTGGTCTTAAATTTAAACATACCACGCCATCTATTGCTACAATATTTCATAGCGTAATATATTTATATATATATATATATATATATATATAATGTGTATTAATTATTTAAAAAAACCCAGCACAGTGAGGTCGCGGCACAGTGGGGACGTAGCATAGTTGGGTGCAGTATAGATGATATCTGACAGTGATTAAAATCGCTATCATAAAAAAAGCTTCGATACAAATCTGCAGATAGTGTTAAATTCAAAAAAAAAATGATGAATTATTCCAAAAGCAACATGGTCTCCTATTTCATAACTCATATTCTACAATACAAGTTTTATAATTTATAAGTGTAATATATGAATAAATATTTAGTATAGCAATTACACATAGTATTCAAAACAATTCGGTACAAGGTGCGCACAATGGACCAACAGGTCTATTGTGTTAAAAATAACTAAATATAGTATGAAATTGATATTTAATAATTTAGTATTGTAATTTTTTTATTAATATTGATATCCGTATACACCATGAAAAGAAAATAAAGTCTGATATTTTTTTTTTATATTAAAGTATATTATTACATAAGCTGTAATTTAAGATATATAATTGTCAGTATTTCCGGAACACTATTTAAAAAAAGTTGAAAAAATTCTCTTTTCTATTTACATTTTTAAGTTTTGACCCCTCCTGTATAAAGAAAAATGATCCGATTTAAAAAAAAACCGTATATCGAATGAAAGAAGTATATAAATAGTATTTTTCATAAAAAAATTGTATTGATCCATTCATTTTTCAAAAATTTAAAGAAATTTAAAGTTAAAAGTGTAAAATATAAAATCGAGAATTTTAACATAAAAATAGCATATGGTAGTCATTTTCACCGTAAAGACAAAATAAATTTTTTTTTTCCATAATAAAGTATATTGCTTAAGCTTTAGTTTAATATATACATATAAGTGTCAGTATTTCCAGAACACTTTCAAAAGTTAAGTTGAAAAAGTTGTTATATTGAATCTCTCTTGTGTGCAGGTGGTAAAGGGTCAGATTTATAAAAAAAAATTTACAAAACGATAGGTAAATATCTCACGTATCTATAAAAAAAAATTGAATTTATCATTTTTAAAAAGTTATGGTAGATTTTAGTAAAAAAATTTTTAAAATTTCGAAAATTAGTGATTTTTAAATTTATAATTTTTTTGGAGATTTCCCCCATTTACGGGGAACGAGGGAAATTTTTTCAATTTTTAAGGGTAATGTCTTCGACTATATACGATTTGTGATTTTTTGACGTATCGTTGAAAGAAATCAGTCCAGTCAGAGCTGAGAAAAAGTGGTAATAGACACAAAAAAAAACACATCATAGTTAAATTAATACATTGTCAGCTTCGCATCGAAGCTAATAGGCATAGTAATTTGTAATATGTCAAAAACTTTAGTAAATCAATGACGTTCGAAACTCAAAGAGTGACTAAAGAATTTTATTATATATTTTTCATTGTCTTTAGATTGAATTATTTTCGAAATTTTTTAGAAAGTATACAAATACTTTGAATGTAAAAGTATAAAATCTTAATATTCCTTAACCTTGGTGCTTGAGACTTATGCGTCTCATTACACATACTTATTATTGTTAGTTACATGCACTGAATCATACATTTAATAATATTAAATAAATTTTATAATAATACTATAATTAAACTAAATTATGAAAAGAATTTGGGAAGTGAACAGTACTAATCTTATCCCTACAACTCTTGTTGTTTCTTAAACATACAGATTAGGAAATGTTGCTTATCATAATTTTTATAATTACAATATGATATTTATCATTCTAATTTTAAAAAATATAAACTTATTGTAGCATTATTTAGCATGAAAATAAATCTTACAATTATTTTATTCTTAAATTATAATTCTGATTAATCTAAAACATACCTGAATTATATTTTTAAACGAATGCAGAAAGTTTTTAAGATGTTCAAATAAAAAAAATTTTGCAATTAATTTATTTTGTGCTTATTTAAAAACAGAAACACTACACGATAAGAACCGAATGCATGTAGCGCAACGTTAGTGGACAGACTAAAAGCTTGTGCGACCCTAACAAGACAACGTCGCTTAGTTATATCTCTTTTTTTCATTTTGTCATTAAAAATAATTTTTATTTTTTTGTTTTTGTTTAATCAAAAATCGTGGAAACAAATAAGAATAGCTAATAATTTATGTCATAAATTTATATATATATATATAATTATATATATTTATATTATAAATACTATATAAATTAATAGATCAAAAATGAGTAATAATATTTAGACTAAGAGTAACTTCTAAATTAAAGACTAGTTTTTAAATAGTAAATTAAAAAAGGGGTTTATGATTAATGCATTATGCAATTTTATTTAAACAATTACTAATTATTTAACTATGAAACTAATTAAGGTATCTTCCGGATAAAGTCAATGCTAACTCAAGATCTGTACATCCGATATACACCATCAAATAAAACTGGAGCGTTTTGATTATCTTGAGTGCATTGAACACCTGGTGTATCATTTAATCACATTTATCTTTATACATTCATCACTAAACACGCTAATCAAGCGTTAAAACATAACAATATATTCTATTTTAGTGTAATAAATTTAGGCTTTTAAGTATAGTTATTTTCTGTAAGCTGCAGATAAAAAACCACGATTTCTAAGTCTTCTCTATATTTAATCACTATCACCTGATGAAGCCATAATATACTCGGTCAAACGTCATTCATTTAACAATTGATTTTTTTTTACCAGAAGTGAGCGTTTTTTACTATTATTCCTGTTAAATATTGACTTATGTTTTATACAGAGTGATCTGCTAGCTTTATCCCACGAAATATCTGTATAAGAGTAAGATAAAATACTAATAATAATAATAAATAATAATAATTTTATTTTTAGAAGTTATTAGTATCCTATACACCTTAATTAACATAAAAAATATAGTTCTATCTCCTATCTTCAGTTTTTTTTAATGGAAATATACATGTTTAACTTATTTACAAATAAGAAAATAACTGGCAAATAATAAATCCGTATAGTTTATAACTTTGGAAGTTATAAATATTTTTATACCAGGGCAAAAAGGGTAGTGCAGTTCATAAATGCTGAGCAATAAAAATAAACATATCAGTGCTTCACCTCCTGTCATTTTAAGTGTAAATAAATTTAAAAATACTGGTTCAAAAGCTGTTAACGATCATTCATCATCTTAGTTAGGTAATTTTCTTACTTGTAAACGAGTAAATTATGTATGTTTCTATTTTAAAGTTAATGATGATAAAATTTAAAAGGGGATGGACTATTTTTTTGTTAATTGAAGTGTATAGGATATTAATTGGTTTGAAAAAAAGGAAATAACTAATAATTTAAAGATAGTTTGTAAGACATGGTTAGCAGGTCAGTCTATACATTAAAAATTAACTTACAAAAACCTTTATAATTATATGAATAATAAATATTGTACAATCTTTGTTATGAGGTATACATAAATATCGAAATTAAAATATAATAAAATATCAATTAAAAATTTTTAATTCGTAAAAATAATAAAATTATAAGTTTTCAAAAAAAAAACATAATAGGGTAAGTAAGACACGTTTTACTGACTGCGTTTGTATTGAAAATAACTATATATTTGTGTTTACAAATCATACTTTTATAATGTATATTTAATATATTTCTAAGTAGAAATCTGCACGGTCTGAATTTTTAAGGACCACACCAAACTGCTCCGATAAATTAAAAAAAGATTGGATTGAATTATTACATTAAATAATATTTGACTGGACCAAATATAATTTTAAACTTAAAATTAAGCACAAGTGTTTCATTTTAATTTATTATTTATTTTTCAAATAGTTAAAATTTAATTTTGTAAAAAATAAATAAATATAAGTAGATTTCAACGAATTGTTATATATTTTCTTGGTGATAAAAAAATTGAAGCTAGATAAAGACGTTCGTTAAAATTGTTTATGCATACTTTATTTTATTCAGTATAATGTACTAAGGCACACATAAATGTAATATTGTTTTATTAACTCAAGGGTAATTATTTACAACGACGGTGTCAAATCGTACCTAAATCAAAGTAGTAACATTGTAACAATATTAATATGTCTAGACATGATTATATTCATTAAAAGCGACCATTTTAATCCAAAATTTACAGAAAAGATTATGAAGTAACTGAATAAACTTATCGATTGACAGCTATAAGAAAACAACACATTATGCACTGTGACTTTTAACATCACGATTCAAAATTCCTGGAAATTCCATTAGCAATAATAAACAAATCAGGTTGTATATTACATTTATTGTATTCATTTTCAGTGTGCGTTAAAAACGTACTCTGTTAAAAATCAACGTGAACCTATTAAGATAAAAGTTTTTTTATTTTTTACGTGTGTGGTTCCATTATAAATAAAAATATACATTAAATTTTGTATAATAATCGACAGTTATATATATTATACTGTTTTTCATGTTAATGTTCAATGAAAATGTTAATCATTTTCTTAATTTAAAGACGAACCCGGATCGGACAAATTTTTTATTTTAAGTATGAGGACCGAATCGAACTGTGGTCTGGTCCATTCCAGTCAGAAATGGTCCAAACCAAATCATACAAGTCGTGAAATTTATAAAAATAATAGAGCCAAAATATTGAATAGAATTTTGTAGTTTATCTACAAATTAAGCTTCAAAGAGCCGTTACAGTTTAAGTGTCACAATAATAAAACTCATTTAGATACTGAGCACTGCGTGCGTGAAATAATAGAGAAATTCATAGCCCGATGTCATTACAAAGGCATCTGTTAAATTTTAAGCTTCAGTTTCCAATTACGTACATAACATGAGATTTAGTTCTCTTATTAAAATAACATTGACGTTACAAATAACGTTCTATTGTATTAAAGGCGTGACAATACAGGTACATATTATGGAAAATTACAAATGTGCAAATATACTGTTTTTAACCCATTCTATTCAGTGTAAAATATGCCTTATTTTGTAACGTTACTCGTAGCAAAGTAGTTTATTGGTCGAGATGACAGAAGTGCAAATTCTAAAGTATCGATGAGCGTTAATCACAATTCCCATAATGAATTCACTGCACTAAAATACGAATACTTCCTACTTAATCAAATTCACAGGTTCTTGTTCTCTATAAGTACATGCCATTCAATAGTACTTAGTAAATAAGACAAAACTCAATTGCAATTACAGTGAAATCACAATCATTAAGTGTATACCAACGGAAGGCTCATACGATGCGACCGATGTCCAATCACCAGAGGATTTGTCAAGTTAAATTTCCGAACATTGTCTAATTCCCTGAACATACTTCATTGTCAATAACAAAATACTAAAAAATCCCAGGAAAGCAATTTGTTAATTTCCAAGTAATAAAAAGAGTTATTCAAAGTATTTAAAGAACCCTAATTTAAACACATGTCATAAAGTAACGCCTAAATTTTTAAATAAACTTTTTCTAAATATGTTATTATTAAAAACGACTTATAATTAGTTTTAAACATCACATGTATTTACTGGTAATTATTATTTCAAGTAAATAACTACAAATTTCAAACGAACGAATGTCGTGCGAGTCCGTTGAAAAATCATCATTATTAATTTATAATACTACTTTTTTATCTTGTACAACTTTTAACTTACAATCAACTTGAATATAAAAAGTATTTTATTCGTTAAATAAACCAATTTGATATTTTGTAATATATCAATTAATAATAATTAAAATGAATGATTTTATAACGTCACTGTTTAATGTCAATCATAAATACAACAATAAATTAATTAAAATCTATATGTGCGCTAAGGATCAGAAACTTATTGAAAGCCACATCAGCTAGACTGTTTGTTCTAGTTTTGTTGCATTGAAATAATTTTCATGATCAATGAGCATTCTTTTTAATTATGACTAATTGTAATATTACAAATAATAAGTATTTAAAAACAGAAATATTTTCTATTCACAATATGTATTAAAAATAAACTATGTATATTCCTAACGCTAATTTTACTATACTTTCGTTTTTCTATAAAAACAAGTTAATAAAAATAAACTCACAATAAATTATATTTTAGTAATGCAATAGCTGCCCATGTTAAATGTGGAATTTTTTTTTTACGTGTCTGAATAATTTTAATTTTTTGGCTATTTAGATTGAACACTACTTGATTTTTTAATATAACTTACCGTGCATTCAAGTTTATTTAACTTAAATCTATTAATATTATTCCATCTATAAGAACTATAATTTTACTATATTAAGAAAAAAAACTCAAACGTACATATATAACTTGTTGGTTATAAAAATTGTTGGCTTATAATTATCATGAATGTGGGAATTCAAAAATTTTGATAAAATGTCAAATTTTCTATCTTCGTCATACATGTTATTATTTGATCGATAGTAAAAAATATTAATTTAAAATTAAAAAGCTATATTACGTATATTTTAAACTTATTATTATTTTTTTATGCAAATATTAATAGGGTCAACTCGAGGGAACTTATTGGGAATTAGTCTAACAATTTTTATATTTCCATTTCAACTAATAATATATTAGCATAATAATGTTCATATATGAAACGTCCTTATAGTTATCACATGTTAAATTAATTTATCGCTACCCCTCTCTATTATAATCTTAAAGGTAGTTGTATTTTGTGATACTGTAAGCTTTAATCGATAACACTTCTACTTCATTTTTATTCAAGAAAAATACAATTTAAGTTATTCAAAGTTACTGTTGTTCGTGTATAGAAAAAAAACCTTCGTTTTTTTAATAATTCAAGTATTTTAATAAATTTTACTTGGTAATAAAATCTTATAAATAACATAATAATCTTAGTACTTCCTTTGATTTGAGAAAATCAAATAGCACATATACAAGTTAATTGATTTATGCAATCTTATTATCGATTGGATATATAATTTGAGTTACAACTCAAATAATGAATAAACATTGATTGAATAAATAGAATTTAAATTTTCTAATACTTGTTCAAAGTAATTTTTTTAATTTGATTCATTATTTTATTTATTACTCTGAATGTTTGAAAAACAAAATCTGATGCACTAATAAACATAAATAGGCACACACAAAAAAATGTTCACTAGCCCCTCCAAACAAAAAAAATATAAATAAATAAATTAATTAATTAAAATCTATATGTGCGCTAAGGATCAGAAACTTATTGAAAGTCACATCAGCTAGACTGTTTGTTGCTAGCTTTGTTGCATTGAAATAATTTTTATGATCAATGCGCATTCTTTATTAAGTATGACTAATTGTAATAATACAAATAATAAGTATTTAAAAACGTGCTATCGTAAATAAACGCCATAAACTAATAGAAAACTTTTTAAAATAAAACATTTTGTTTCAGTCGTGTAGTAATTTTATTGTGATCATTCTAAATTTTCCGAAGAACATGACCAATTGTAACATGATAGTCGGTGAGTGCTAAAACTTATCTTATTTTACCTATCTCAAAAATTAAAAATTCTATTTTTAATACATACAAATTTAATGAATAATTTTTACATTATAAAAATTAATTTTCAGTAAAAAGTAATTTTAAACTATGGTAAAAAATTTTTGGAACCAGAGCACTGGTTAATCTGTATATTTCTGACAAATGTATTTAAACATTTTGATAGTTTCACATCTTGTAAAATTTAAATGTTATAACTTATCGCTTTCATGAGGAAACCATAAAAAAATTTTAACCATATTATATTTTTCAAATTTTTACAAAAGAAAGAAAATAATAATTTGTGGTAATATTTAAAATAATATAACATACAACTGAGGACATTAAAATTAAATGCTATGGATAATTAATAAATTAAATTAAAATTAGGAAATGTATATTTTTATAATAACGTTTAATATTTCAATAGAAATAAATCTAAACATTTTATCCAGTATTATTATGACACGAGTATATCTCTGACAAAATTTATTTTTATTCTATTCTATCAGAAAATAGTCCATTTGAAAACGATAATTAAAGAGTGAAAATATTCAACATTTTAATTGTTGTAAAATACTTAAGTAAATTATTCTTAATAATTATTGTATAATTTCGTTACATATTTTAATCACCAAAATGTAGTATCCTTGCGCAATTTTTTTGAGAAGTAATTTTTTTTTTATATAAATACATCATTTTTCTATCATAATTTAAAATGTATAATATTTATTAATTTTTTTAACGTTTTTTTTATGAAATGTTTAATATTTTTGTATTATCTCCTGCTGTATTTAACAAGTAAAATCTATTTTATTATATCATTTAGATAAATTTTGAAATAATTATTTTCTTTAAATTTGTCTTTGCATAATTACAGAAATATTTTTTGTCCATAATATGTATAAAAATAAACATATGTATATTCCAAACGCTAATTTGACTATAATTTCATTTTTCCATAAAGACATGATAATAATAAACAAACTTGCAAAGAATTATATATTAACTTAGCTACACATGCTATGTTAAAATGTGGAATTTTTTTTTACGCGTCTGAATAACTTCAATTTTTTGACTATTAAGATTGATTACTACGTATCATTAAATAGAATCATATGAAACCACATTCTGATAATTGATTTTTTTAATATAACATACCATTATAATTAATAATAAGTATTAATTTTTACCTACTGTGATAATGTACAATGTATTTATAATTTTTAATGTGTTTTCCAGCAAAATCTGAAACTATTGGTCATGAAAATCAGCCTATGGATTTGGATACTGCTATTGATTTGGTCGGTAAGTAACTCTTTTAAAAAGTTATAATTATTAGATCCGTTAAAATACATTATGTTTTTTAAATTAATTTGGAAAATGTACAGCACAAGAAATTGATTATGTTTTGTTTAAAATTATTAACAATTTAAAGTTAAAACTACAATACAAATATTTTAATTTTATTTATTTACTAATTTCTGAGTTATAACTATTTCAGAAATCTAATAAGATATTTATTTTAGATATAAATATCATTATATTATAAATATAAATGATATTGAATAAAACCAAAGAAAAAAAAAAGACAAATAATTTAACTATTAATGAAATAATCGAAATAAAATCAACAAAAATATTTCCAATGTTTTCCGATAGTAATATCAAATATATTATAACAAAATTCTATTGAGAGAATTTAAATTAAATTCTTAACATAATTTAATTTCAAATATATTACAACAATAAATAATTAATCAATATTTCAATTTAAAATAAATTGCATATTTTTCAGATATAGGATAAAATAGGAATCGGATAGGTTTTATTTACATAGTACTACAATCTAGTCTATACCATATAACGAAATTCATGTAATATAATATTTTATAATTATTAATATTAATATGATATTACTTTTTAACAATAAGTAATCAATATAATTACTTAAAATAATTTTTTTTATGCTTGAAATTGAAAATAAATAACTAATAAATTAATGAATAAAACCCGGTCAGTAATTATTTTTCTAATATAAAAATAGTAGCAAGTAGAGGCATCATAAAAAACATTCCATAAAAACCAAAAACCCTATTTTAATAAATTAAAGTCAGTTTACTTTTTACTCATTATTTCATATAATTTATTTAATCATCCAATATTTTATATGCCACGTTCAAAGACATTTAATAGTAAACTTACTAGATTCCACTTTCCTGCTTCCCTTTTCAGAATTAAATATTCTCCATCATAGTTACAATTTTCTAGTTCAAATTAATTTTTGACTTGTATGAAATTTTGTATATTTTTTATTGTCGATCATTAACCAAAAAATGAAAAAATTTATATTTTAATTTTATCTTATAAAATTATTCTTTTCCTTTTTCATGAAAATAGGATTTGGAAAATTTCAATATTACACACTTTTTATTTGTGGTTCATTATTTATGATTTTCGCTATAAGTGTTACTTCGGTAACATTTATTCTTCCATCGGCACAATGTGATTTTGAGATGAACTCAACCCATAAAGGTCTGCTAAATGGAGCATCGATGGTAGGTAAGTTTTGATTTTAATTCTTCAGTTGGTCATAATCACACTTCGGCAATTAATTTATTTCTGTACAATATCCCATGACATCCCCAGAGTAATAATTATATCTTGTGATAGGAATGGTTATTGGCTCATTTATTTGGGGATATTTGGCTGATTCCAAAGGTCGGCGATATACTTTAATTGTCAGTACAATGATGGACGGCATATTCAGTATTGTGTCAAGTGTCGTTCAAGTTTATCCTTTGTTCTTTTTTTGTAGATTTATGAGTGGATTTGGGTAAATTTTTACAATCTATAATATTACATATATGATGGATAAAATGATTTATATGGTCCCTAGAGTATCTGGCGTAACAGTCCTTTATTCCTACTTAGGAGAGTTTGTAAAAGCAAAATATCGTGAGAAATTTCTTTGTTGGATGGAAATATTTTGGACTGCAGGAATAATTATACTTCCATGTAAGAATTTGGAATTAGAGCATAAGCGTTTTAGTAATATCCAATTCATCTATTAAGATGTTTCGATTTATAATAAATTAATTAATTTTGAAGAATAGTCTGATAAATAACAACATGTAAAATTTCATAATTGTTAATTTTAAGACAATGAAATTTCACCAGTTGTTAATTATCGAAAGCCTAAAACATTTTAATGCAGTATATCATTACAGGTTTAGCTTGGTTAGTGATACCTTTAACGTTTCGGTTTGAAAATGAATACATTTTATTCAAATCTTGGAATTTGTTCGCCATTGTTTGTGCTTTACCAAGCATAATAATTGCTACTCTGTTAATTAAAATGCCAGAGAGTCCAAAATTTCTCCTTAATAAGGGTAAACATGATGAAACGATTGAATGTTTGAAAGTTGTTTATTCCTGGAATAACACTACAGGACTTCATGAATTTCCAGTAAGTCACAAAAATTTATATTATAGAAAGATGAATCATGTCATTAAAAATATATAACTATCTTTGTAACATTAAAAAAAAAATAGTGATTACTATAAATTTATATAACTTAAACCAGTTTTATTAGATGTTAAATATTTTTTTCGATATTATTACCATTACCAGAACATAAACCATTAAAATTAAAAATGCTACTTTGATATTAAAAATATTTTTTTTAATTCTATATATCTCAACATGTTTAATTGAAAGTACATCACCATATTGATAAAATATCTAAATTAATTTATTTTAATAACTTATTTAAATTAATAACTTAAATATTTAAAATTAAATTTTACTTATAATAGATACTAAATCTTAACTAAATGAATTTCCTTCTAAAATAAATTTTAAATTAATCGAAGACGCTTATTGTCTGTTTTGACTTCTTTTCAAAACACTGAATTGAAAAGAGCGACTCATTTAACCTCAACTAAACGAAATGTTTTAATTCTTTATGATTAAATGATAATGAGTTAATTATGAAAAGCATTATAATTTTTTTCTGTAAACTTTTAGGTAAAGTCATTAATAATGCCGGATTATACAGACGAAACTAGCAGCCATTTTCTAAAAGGTCTTTGGAGAAGCATTATAGGATTATTTTATTCAAAATACAAAATCGAAGCTATAGTCACATGCATTATTCAATTTTGCGCTACAGCTAGGTCAGCAAATTAAAACTAAATATATTACATTAAAAAAAAAGTTTGTCCATCGGTCTAACTAAATAATTAAGACGTTTATCAATAAATCTACGTTTATATTGAATAATTATCTTTATAGCATTTTTATTGATGTAAATTTTATTAATTATTGTATAGTTATGTAATACTATACAACAATTAATGTAATAATACTAGAAATTGATTATATAATTATTTAAAAAAATTTATTTAGATAATTATCATTTCTAATATTTTTCACTGTGTTTGAGTATCCTGTTTTTTATGTTGCATGCACAGTTACTACATGCTAGTAATGTGGTTTCCAGAGCTGATGAACAGATTTCGAAAATATGAAACTGAAATGCCCAATTCACATGGGGTATCGATGTGTGAAATTATATCAATGTTCAATAATAGAACAGAGCAAAATTTCATTGAATGTAATGATAATATTGACCAATCGGTGTACATCAATATTGTTATCATCGGGTTAGCTTGCATACCAACAAGTCTAGCTCTACCCATGTTTGTCAACAAGCTAGGACTAAGATTTTTCTTAAGTAAGAAAAGTACAATATGTTCAAATTTTCTATAAGGTATAATCATTTTTTTTTTACTCACGAATCATGAACTTTCAATTTTTCAAACATTTATTTTTATCTTTCTTTCTTTTTTAGTAATTATTTTTACTTGAAAAATGTGCCCGTTAACAATAGTAAAAATCTAATTTTTTTAACAGATAAATCCAACAAAGTCTACCTTCGTAATTGTGTGTGACATTTTTTTTATTTACCTCAAAAATCTTATCTATGAACCTCTTGACACATTTGATCTAATCTCATATATTCCTTATTTTTATTTTATTTTTTCAAGAAAAAAAAATATGAATTTTATCTATTTACTTCATTTATATAACTATATATTTTATTGTTAAACCTAAACGTTTTATTTAAGAAAAATTTTTAAAAAATATATACAGACATATATATATATATATATTAGTAATCTTTTAATAAATTAATTTAGATAACTTAAATTAAATAATTTAATTTAGATTTAGAATAAATTCATTTAGATTGGGATCATATCTTTTGTGTAACTCAAATATCAGTATTACCTAAATAACATAACTCACAAAAAATTTCCAAGTACTTTTTATGAGCAAAAAATAGAGAAATTTTTTCTACGATAGAAACTAAATACAATTATTTAGATGGTTTAAATGTTTATAATTTAATGTATTTAAATACTCATATTGTATATTTAGTATTAAATATTTATATTCACTCAAGTATTCAACTATTTTAAAATTAATGATTTTAAAATGAGCCTATAATTTGATTGTATATTTTCTTTTTCTTTATTGTTATTTAACTGTAGAATAAAATTTGATTCTTTTGTTATGTATAGAAATTTGAATGTATATTTATGTTGTTATACAAAATTCTATTTTTTTGTGAATGTTTTAAAAGCATTTTTTAACATTTTGCTTACTAAAATTTAAGAACATCATACCTATTGAAAACATTAAATACTTTCGTACATTTTTTTTCGCAGGATATTAAGACGGAATATTTTTATAACATTTGTGTAAGCTCTTTTAAAAGGATGTTCATAATCTATTTTGAGTAGTTCGCTATGAAAAATAATGTTTATTTTCGTAGGAGGGATGGTACATTGACAAACTATATATTTATTAGTCCGTTAAAAAAAATAGAATAAAATCATTCCTTTTGACAAAATAATTACAAATAGAAAAGCACATTGTCAGTATTTAATTGTTTTGTTACATAAATTTAAATTTTGCATTATATATTAATTCATATATTTTTCTTCAGTCAATTTTTAATTTTTTTTATTTTGATAGTATTCAGTTTTGTTGGCTCGGGTATAGCAGCAGCTTGTCTCTATTACATAACTACATCAACACAAAATCTTGTACTCTCTTCTATTTTCGAAGCTCTGTCTAGTATGGGTATAAGTCTTATGTACTGCATAAGTGTAGAGCTATTTCCAACAGAACATAGGTAATATAATTTCTGGACCAAAATTTTTAAACATTTTTTTTTATGAAGTTGGCTTTCTTTTTAGAATAATATTAACCTTACACCTTATTTTATTACAGAGGTATGGCTGTTTCTTTAGGAGGCACTTTTGGAAAAATTGGTGCACTCCTGGGCAATATTGTTGTAGGAATATTTATTGATGCACATTGTATAATTCCAATTATAATTGCTTGTTCATTTCTATTGCGTAAGTAAAATAAATTCAAATAAACGAAATACGTGTCTTCTGAAATTCTATATATTTTTAAACAATTGACTAGAAAGAATTACGAATATAATGAGTTAGTAAATAAAAAACAATTAAAAGTCTTTTTATAACCGAACAGAAGTTGTAAGTGCATAATACGGTGCCATTTATGTCATTAAATATAGTAATGCTGACATGTGTCAGATAAAATGTGGGTATCATATATGAGATGATAAAACTATTGCTTTCTATCACTACCATATATGCCTCTAGGAGATTTTGCAGAAGGAATACATTTAAAATATTGTTAATTGCTAAAAATTGTTTCAAAAACTTTATCGAAGACTTTTTGTTATCAAAAACTTTAATAAACATCTGGCAAATTCAAATCATGAGGTTATCATTAAACAATACTATTAATGTATAACATATGTTATAAATTAATAGTAATTTTTTAGACATCATTTTTATTAATAGAGTTATAATATTTTTATAAAATATAATATAATATTAATGTTATAAAAATGTTATAAAAATGTTTTTATTATATTATTTTTTTAAATTGCTGCCTGGAATGCAGGAAGACAAAAGAAACCAGCTTTGGACTCATTTAAAAATGACCAAACACTTAATTTTTTTGGCGTTTAATTAAAAATGTTTATTTCAGTTTCTGCATTTTTAATTCTCACATTGCCAAAAACTGGAAACATCGACTTGAAGTAAAACTTATAATATACTATAAATAATTTATTATCAATAAATATTTAATTAATTATAGTGTATATAATGCATTGTAAATTGTTAATTTAATTTATTTGTAAAAATGTTGTAATAATTTTTAATTTTATTAAAGAAACTTTGATATCAAACTCAACTCTGAATTTGTTATTAGAATTTTTTTTCCAATAATTAATTAAATTTTCACATAAAATTACAAGTAGTACCTTTATTAATGTAATAATCCAAAAAAAACCAGCACAGGGGATTCGCGGCACAGTGGTGACGTGGCATAGATGGATCAAGTATAATGATATCTGACAGTGATTAAAATCACTATAAAAAAAAAACGCTTAACGAAGAAGAAGAGAAGAAGAAGATAAAAAAAAACGCTTCGATGCAAATCTTTAGATAGTGTTTAATTTTAAAAAATTGGTGGCTTATTCCAAAAGCTACATGATCTGCTAGTTCATTATTAATATCCTCATTAAGATAAAGTATGTCGAATGAAAAAGGGATAATTAAAAAATATTATTTCTCATAAAAAAATAATATTGATCCATACACTTTTCAATATGTCATAGCATTATAAAGTTAAAAATGTAAAAAATAAAATCGAGAATTTTCACACAATAATAGCATTCGGTAGCCATTTTCACCGTGAAGATAAAATAAAGTCCGAAATTTTTTTTTTTTATGATAAAGTATATTACATTAGCTTTAATTTAAGATATATATAAAAGTGTCAGACCTTCCGGAACACTTTCAAAAGTTACGTTGAAAAAGTTCTACTTTCTATATGCATTTTTATNATTTAAGTTGAAAAAGTTGTAATTTTAAATCCCCCCTGTGGGCAAGTAAAGGGTCAGATATAAAAAAAAAAATATACCAAATGATAGGTAAAGACATCATGCATCTTTAAAAAAAAAGAATTATATTGATTCATACATCTTTCAAAAAGTTATAGCATTATAAAGTTAAAAATATAAAAAAGGAATTTTTTTACAAAAATCGTATTTTTATAATTAACATTGATGTCTGTTTTCACCATGAAGATAAAATAAAGTCCGAAATTTTTTTTTTTTATGATAAAGTATATTACATTAGCTTTAATTTAAGATATATATAAAAGTGTCAGACCTTCCGGAACACTTTCAAAAGTTACGTTGAAAAAGTTCTACTTTCTATATGCATTTTTTATATTTGAAGCCCTCCTATATATAGGGAAATAGTCTGATTTTAAAAAAAAGTATGTCCAATGAAAGATGTATATAAATACTACTTCTCATGAATAAATTGTATTGATCCATACATTTTTTAAATATTTATAGCATAATAAAATTAAAAATATAAAATACAAAATCGAAAATTTTCACACAAAAATAGCATTTGATTCACCGTGAAGATAAAATAAAGTCCGAAATTTTTTTTTTCATGATAAAATATATTACATTAGCTTTAATTTAAGAAATACATATAAGTGTCAGTATTTCCGAAACATTTTCAAAAATCAAGTTGAAAAAATTAATTTTTTGTGAAAAAGTTGTCATTTTAAATCCCCCCTTGTGGGCAGGTTAAGGGTTAAATTTATGAAAAAAATATACCAAA
>NW_026099575.1:24158554-24172688 GCF_025091365.1 Daktulosphaira vitifoliae | reverse complement strand
ATAAAAAAAATATACCAAATGATAGGTAAGGACATCAAGCATCTATAAAAAAAATTATATTGATTCGGTTATTTTTAAAAAAGTTATAGCAATTTTAAGTAAAAAAACCCAGCACAGGGGGGTCGCGGCACAGTGGTGACGTGCATAGTTGGATCAAGTATAATGATATCTGACAGTGATTAAAATCACTATCAAAAAAAAACGCTTCGATGCAAATCTTTAGATAGTGTTTAATTTTAAAAAATTGGTGGATTATTCCAAAAGCTTCATAAACTGCTAGTTCCTTATTAATATCCTGATTAAGATAAAGTATGTCGAATGAAAAAGGGATTATTAAAAAATAGTATTTCCCATAAAAAAATTATATTGATCAATACACTTTTCAATAAGTTATAGCATTATAATGTTAAAAATGTAAAAAATAAAATTGAGAATTTTCACACAATAATAGCATTTGGTAGCCATTTTCACCTTGAAGATAAAATAAAGTCCGAAATTTTTTTTTTCCATGATAAAGTATATTACATTAGCTTTAATTTAAGATATATATAAAAGTGTCAGACTTTCCGGAACACTTTCAAAATTTAAGTTGAAAAAGTCAATTTTTTGTGAAAAAGTTGTCATTTTGAATCCCCCCCTGTAGGCAGGTAAAAAGTCAGATTTATAAAAAAAATATACCAAATGATAGGTAAAGACATCATGCATCTACAAAAAAAAGAATTATATTGATCCATAAATATTTCGAGAAGTTATAGCATTATAAAGTTAAAAATATAAAAAAGAATTTTTTTACAAAAATCGTATTTTTTTTATTAAGTTTAATGTCTGTTTTCACCATGAAGATAAAATAAAATTTTTTTTTACCATTATAAAGTATATTACATTAGCTTTAATTTAAGATATATATAAAAGTGTCAGACCTTCCGGAACACTTTCAAAAGTTAAGTTGAAAAAATTAATTTTTTGTAAAAAAGTTGTCATTTTAAATCCTCCCCTGTGGGCAGGTTAAAAGTCAGATTTATAAAAAAATATAACAAATGATAGGTAATGACATCATGCATCTATAAAAAAAATAATTATATTGATATGTTTATTTTTAAAAAAGTTACGGCAATTTTTAGTAAAAAAAATTGAAAAAATTTCGAAAATTAGCCATTTTTAAATTTGTAATTTTTTTGGAGGTTTCCCCCATTTACGGGGAACGAGGGAANAAATTTGTAATTTTTATGGATATTTCCCCCATTTGCGGGGAATGAGGGAAAAATTTTCAATTTTTAAGGGTAATTTCTTCGACTAAATACGATTTGTGATCTTTTGACGTATCATTGAAAGAAATCGGTTCGGTGAGAGCTGAGAAAAAGTGGTAACAGACACAAAAAAAAAAANGAGAAAAAGTGGTAACAGTCACAAAAAAAAAAAAAAAAAACACATCTTAGTAAAACCAATACCTTCTCAGCTTCGCATCGAAGCTAAAAATTGAAAAAATTTCGAAAATTAGCGATTTTTAAATTTGTAATTTTTTTGGAGGTTGACCCTATTTACGGGGAACGAGGGAATTTTTTTCAATTTTTGAGGGTAATGTCTTCGGCTAGATACGATTTGTGATCTTTTGACGTATCATTGAAAGAAATCGGTTCGGTGAGAGCTGAGAAAAAGTGGTAACAGACACNAATACAATAAGACTATTAATTTTTTAATATGAGTAAAAATGTAAAATTCAATTAGTAAAAATGCGTTTTTTGTGAACTCCCCATTAATCCGGCGTTTTCGTTAATCCGGCAGTAGCGTGGTCTGATATGTGTTGGATTACCGAGATTCTACTGTAATTTTATTTAATTCATTAATGCTCTTATTAATTATTTAATGGTTTATTACACGCAAATAGATTGTTGGAGGTTCGAAAGCACAGATTAAATTGTACTTACCTTACGTTCTATGTAATGAAATAATATTTTAAGTAATCTAATGTTGATTTTGGTATTAAATGCACTACTTATATGATTTACACTACACGTCATATAGTCAATATAAAACATGCGAAAATGATTCAAATTTTAAATAATACAATTTAATTACACAAAATCTATGACTGATTTTACTTGTAAAAGATTCTAAACACTCTATATTTTATAAGAAATATAATTTATATGTCCTTATTAATTTTTTATGTTTGTTGAATAAATTTTCTTTTTGAGAGAGTATATTTTATTGAGAGATTGACACCAATATTTTTTAAATCTTCCTCTGTTTTGGTCAAAACAAGATTCAAAAATATTTGTATCCATGTAAAAAATTTATCTAGGCGTAATTGTGGTGGCCCAATGTGTCCCGGTGCTAGCGCCTTGAAAGGATGCTGCACAATAATCACCAAGACAAAAATTAAACACCTAAAATATATTCGTAAGATTCTTTGCGCTGTCAGCCGGCACGATGTTTGTTAGAACAAAGACATTAAGCTAGCTACCCAATACACATTGGCTTACAAATATATTTTAACCTAATATACCTAATTCTAGAATAATATCTAGTTGCAATCTTTACTCTGTCCGCCGGCGCGATGCTCGTTAAAGCAAAGACATTAAGCTCAATGACTAGCAATCTAGTCAGTATAGAGTTGCAATACACTTAATCCAATAAATTTATAAATAAATAAATTTAATTCTCAGTATTAACTGACAAAATTGTGACCTTGAGCTCTGTCCGCCGGCACGATTTTCGTTAGAACAAAGACATTAAGCTCAGAACTAGCACCCAATAAGAAAACAATAAATGTTTACTATTAAATAAAAATTTTAAGTTGGGTTGGATTTATTATTAAAATAAAATAATTAAAAAATATATTTAATGTTTAAAATATTGCTTGATATTTATTTCCACGATAAGAAAAATAAAACATTATTATATAATGAACAAATTGAATTAAATTAAAAGATTCACCAATAAAAATTCATTTTGAAATTTCTAAGTGTCATTTAGTTTTAAAGAAAAATATTCTAAGTCCAAATTAATTAAAAAAACGACTAAGTCCCAGATAGTGAAATCTTGAGTAGAGTGTCTTAGATTTTGTGTATTTTAAAATCGTCAAAAGAACTGGTTTAGACGGGGGAAAATGGCTTTTTATAGTCCGAAGGAGGAAGCCCAGCGATCCGTACCGTGATCCTGAAAGCTGAGGCTTTCTATTCTAATTGTTCAATTATAATGAGGGTCCTGCGTGTAGGCATTACTTAATAATTTCTACAATAAGTAGATTTTATCCCATAATTAAATTAACTGGCCATTTTGTATTTTAAATAAGAGAACCCTGTTTTGGTAATCTTGTATAATCATAATATGTGACATACATGTATACATGATAACGTAATAATATAGTTTAATATTATAAGTAATAATATAATATTACATTAAATTCCATACAAGACATAAAAATAATTAATTTTGCTATAATTGCAATCAAAAACGCGATTGGATTAAAATGAATTGATTAAATGTTAGTTATTTTTAACTCGAAATAACAAATTTTTAACCTAATAATATACGTAGTTTTAAGTATAATAATTGAACAAGACACAGTCTTAAATAGAATTCAGTTGAAAGAGGACTATTTTATGGATCGGTGAAAGATAAATTAATTTTTTTAATTGAACTCCTACCTGTAAAATTTAGTGTATAAACTACTTTAATTGACACTTTCTGTCCACAGTGAAATATCCAAGTTCTTTAAATGAATTAATGTTCTTACAGCATCAACTATTGTTTTATTATCGCGATCTACTTTACCGTTTTGTTCCGAGTGTATGGAACTGTTGTTTGATGAGTTACGTACTGTATGTTTTGGTGTGTTAATCGCTCATGTCATAATTGTAACAGGTCTTTGATAGCTTTGTTGACTTGTTGTACCGTTTTGTCTAGAATTTCGACTTTGAATCTGAATAGAAATAATCTATCTTTACGTTTCGCTATACAAACAATTTTTCTTGTAAAAACAGATTTGTTATTATCACAGTTCATTTTTAGACCTTTGTCAAAAGTTGAATCATACGAGAATAAATTAAATTTTAATTCGGGGACGTGTAACACATTTAAAAGATAATTTATATACCATCTACCTTTAACAGTACAGCTATTTTACCTTTCCTGACAGTAAACATAGATGTTCTATTTCCAATTTTCACTTGAGTTAGATTTTCTAATTTATCATAATTTTAAAACTACTCATATTTTAAACACATATGATCTGATGCACCAGTGTCCAATATCCATTTTTAATCATTTTTTATTGACTATAATATTGACCCACTTATAAACGCATTGTTACTATCTGGTTGATTTGTATTTTTAGCTTCTTGATTTTTTAAGGATATTCCTGCAGTTTCTTTTGAAATTTCGATGTAAACGCAGTTGATTTTTCAGCATTTATCATGCTATTTTTACTTTGTTGTAACAAACGACATTCTTGTAATAAAAAACGGCTAGTAAAATATACATTAAACTTAGATTTTTGCTCATAAACACTCAATAGTTTTTCCCACATTTAACATACGTTTTCACAATTAACTGAATATTGCAATGGACCATTTTCTATTGAAGTTATAATAATTTTTAGACACTTCCTTGCTGATTTTCTACTTTAGTTGCATGGATTTGATACCGTTTCATTGCCTTTTTCTGAATTTTTTTAGTCGAATCATATACGTCACATTTATTGGTTTTTCCCAATTACCTGTAATCATTTCACCTAAATCGTACAAATTAATAACTATTTCCATTTGGAACTTTCACATTGGCCACCCTTTTACATCCGATACTTCAATTATCGTGATTGAATCTTCTATAATTTGATCAATTATATGAACTGCAAAACCAAACTTACCTTGGCCTTCTAGTTCTCCGTTAAGACCTGACAATTTTTACCGTTAATAATTATATTCGATGTTCTAAAAAGATCATTGGTGATCTGGGCCCATAACCCGTTGAAAAAGGATTATATTATGGATCAACAAAAGATAAATTACAACACAATTAGTTACAATAAAATAATAAGTAATAATTTACTATAACTAAAACTTATACTAATGTATAAATAAAATTGTGTTCTACCAATATAAGTATTTATGCTTACGAAAAGTTCTATCCAATAACACGACTTACTTGAAGTAGAAATATAAGTAGCATAATATAATATATGATAAAATACAACCATATAAAATTAACCCTAAGACCCTTTATGAATTCATATCTAGTAATAGTATAACGCATTTAACATAACTAGCATTACGAAGTAACAAAATAAATAACAAATTATTGATTACATTTTCAACATAACCCCTTAATTAATATTTTTTTGATTTGATTAACGCCTATTTCAGACTCAAAATTCTCAAATGGATCCTGTTGGAGTGGCTTTGTCAATATATCAGTGCTTTGATCCTCTGTTCCTACAAACCATAACTTGAAAACATTTGTTTCAAATTTTTCTCTGATAAATTGGAACGAACATCTATATGCAAACGTACGAAGTATTAGATACGTTTGTGAAATTCCGGATTTTTGATTAGTCAAATTTCTGATTAATTGCCGATGTATAATGTGGATTGAATTTTTATGCTAAATAAGTAAATAAGTTTTATTAACTAAATTATACTTTTTACCGTCTTAATTGCTGCTATATATTCAGTTTCCATTGAAGATAATAAAACGCTGTTCTGTTTTTGTGATAGCCAAGAAATAACTGATGATCCTAGTTTGAATATATATCCTGACTTCGATCTCGGTGTTTGCTCACACTCAGCATAATTTGCGTCACTGAAAATTTCTAATGTTAAATTTACAGAAATTCAAAATATAAACCATAGTAAATTGTCTTTTTAATACAACGTATGATTCGTTTAACCAAAGTCTATTGACTCTTTGATGGATTTGACAGAAATGGATTTGCATAATTAACCGCGTATGCTATAACTCATTTTAAAACTTAAGATAGGAATAATAAACTTTCAACTGTTTGACGATATGGAAATAAATCATTAGTGTGTATTTGTATCTAAATCATTACAATCTGATTTATTAACTCATTAAATATTTTTTTTGAATCGATCAAATTAAATTTTTGTATAATATTAATCATATAATTACTCCGATTAATAAATATCGAATCAAAAATTTTATTACATTTTCAACAAAATCGTAAAGATTGGTTTGACATTAATTACCAAATGTCATCACTGTATTTATTAATATTTTATATTATGATCTATAAATCTAAATTGTAAAAATACATTTATTAAAGGTAATTTCATTGTAATCAACAAAACGTTTGATCTTGATTCTTCTTTTTCATTCAAAATTTTTTAATTGTTTCTATACCCAAACTATAATATAAAATCGCAAAAAATTTATTCGATCAAACGGTTTCAAATTACTGCAGGTAAAGCTAGTGTAAAAAATATATATAGTTTTTATTGATATTTTTTTATTATGACTATGTGTTAAAAAAATATGAATAAGTGAAAACATTTTTTTTTAAGTTTTATTTATACAAATTTTTAATTTTCATAATAAAAACAGTTATTGTTTAAAATTCTGAAAAATATATAACTGTTCATATTACAAATAATTTAACAAAGTTCAGATAGTGTGTCTTTAATATTAAATAAAAAATTGTTATTCAGTGGAAAAATAAAACAAATATTTGTTATTAAATATATTGGCTTTTTCATAGTTGTGATTTTTAAACCAATTTAATGTTCTATATATTTGTAAAAAGATTCTCCACTTCAATTTTTTTTTAATCTTCATTTTTATTCTGAAAATTTTAAAAACTTCAAAAATATATTTTTAGATCCCACCAAGACATTAGCCATTGTATATCAGCCATATACAACGAATTTTTTATGGCTTTATTAAAATAAATACGTACCCTAAAACACTGTAAAAAGTAAAATTATATGTCACTTATCTCAAAGTATTGAATACTGTTAAATTTCTATTCGGTTAAATCTTTATCTCTATAATTACCTTATTATATATAATATTGTTTCTTATTATATTTTTTATGTATAACTTTAAAACTACATCAAATTTTATCAAATGCTACTAAATAGTTATTCAATATGATTCATAAGAGTAATTTTGATAAAAAAAAGATGACTTAAAGACAGTATAATACATTTGGATTTGTTTCAAGAGTAAACATTCTTATAGTCGATAAAATAATATTCCTCATGTTTTAGTAGTATCTTCCACGTATAAATTAAAGTAATTGTTAAATTTTCATTGCAAAATATATAATCAATTTTCATTTATTTTCACTCGCAGACAATGTAAATATACTAAAACATCCAAAACATGAAAAAGTTCTTTAATCAACAATCAATATTTTCAGTAAGTACTTAAAATAATAATATACACTTACATAGGATGGTTATTAGTCTTTTAAATAAAAAATTAGGTCGAGCCTAAATTCATATTTATTAATAAAAAAAAATATATTTTAGTGTGAGAAAGATAATTTTATTTAGACCCAAAAAAATATGTTACTCTTCGTCTATGATAATATTTGAAACTGAATGTTTAACTTTTCAACCTTATAAAAAATCTTAGACTATTTATTCGTTTTCAACCTCTATATTCTAAACGTATATATTTTTTAAATATATAATTAAATTTAGTTTTTGTGTTTACACTTTGTTTACCCTTAGAAATCTAATATTTGATGGGACGTTTTATATTAATTGATTTCCAAAAGTTTCATTGTTTAAATAAATGTTGTGATCATTTTTCTCATGTCTAGAAAAGTTTCACTATTATTTATTTATAGTAAGTGGCTGTGTGGTAATGATGACTGCTATCAATATAATCACTGTTTCATTTGTTATTTCATGAGCACAATATTATTTGAAAATGACATCTACTCACAAGGGAATTTTACGTGGAATGTCTATGCTAAGTTTGTATATAAGCTGCATTACTTAAAATTTTATATAAACAGTAAAGTATAAAAATTTACCTAGATATATTTTCGGTTCATATTTTCAGGGTACTTGAGCTGATATTAGTGGTAGAATAATTATATCTCTTTTTGCCATTGACGTAACTTTCTATGTTTTATCCAGTGTCCCAGTCTTATAATGCGTTTATATTTTGTAGATTTATTAGTTGTTTTGGATAAGAAATTCAATCTATCATGTTTGTCGCAACATTATTGCAATAATTTTAATAAATCGGTGACATATCTGCAACCTTAGGTGACTTGATAACTAGTTTGCTTATGTATTTATGGTCATTGGGCCCTGTTACAATTACCATAATATAAAAAATAGTTCATATAAAAAAAACTTATAGATACACCACTAAAACACCTATTTATTATATTTAATTTTCTAAGTACCAAATTTATACATAAAATGAATTTTTAACATTTATTCACTTGTAGCGTCAGATCTTTGAAATTAGATCAGTCAAAACTCATTCATTATCACCGACTTGATTTTTAGTTCAAAAACAAATATTCAAAATTTTGATGTATTATTAACGAACCGTAAATTCAAGAACCTATAGTTGTCTGTTAGTATTAAAAGTTTTATCTATGATAACCTAATGAAAAATTGCTTGCTGATATTTTAATAAAAAAATAATTTTAAACAAAATAACCTCAAAAATATTAATAATTTTAATTCTAAAAAATTAATATTTTTGCATATTATTGTTATTCATAACTGAGTAAAAATATATTTGCATGACTATTTACGCTATAGTGAAAATAAAAATTTTTAATGAATTATATATTGAATTGAAAATAAATCAATATTTACACCATTCAAAGGTTTGATGGGAAATTTTTTTTAAAGTAAATTAAATTAAACATATAAAATTTAAAAAAATTTAAATGGATCATATTATTGTAATATTCTTATATGATAAGATTTGAAAAAATATTTTCTCTGTGTATTAGTACATCGGGTATCACAGTTTTTTACACTTATGCCGACGAATTTTTATTACCTAAACATTGTGATTATTTTTTAAGTAATATGGAATTTTTTTGAACAACAGGAATTGTCATAGTTGTCTTAGAATCTAATTTAATGCTTTGTAAGCATTATATCAATGGCAGAAAAGAATATAAACTTAAAAAATATTATTTTCTAAAGAACCAATGTTTTATATCTTTCTATTGACATCCATCAAAACTAAGTTTCAGTTTACACCATAATTAGATTTTTAAATAAATCGCAAAGTTATCACATAGCTACCACTTTTAGAGATGTGACAATTCCTAAGAATCACTAAGATATTTGACACCTATTTTAGTGAAATTAATGTAAGCAAAATTACAAAAATGCTCTTCTATATAAGTTTGGGTTGGGCTTAAATTATTATTATTATTATTATTTTATAATTATTCAATTATTTTATTATTATTTATTTTTAATTATTATTTAAATTATTAACCAACGTGTATAGGAGAATATTACGTCTTTAAGGACATAACCACTATTTAATGTTCATTGAAGATCAAATACTCCACGAAAAGTTAAAAAAATCTGTTTGTTTTAAGATTTTATGTTTTTCAATATATTATATCAGCTCTTAGTAAATTTTATAACATTTTCTGGGATTCCCAATCTTAGCTATATCTTCATATTCTTTCTCAACCTAATATCCTCCTATTATTTACATAATCATATCTCACATCTCTGTTATAAATTCATACCAAAAATTAGATTTTTTCCATTTAATTTCCAGTCATGTAGGTATTTTGGTCAATGAAATTGCTGACTTCTTTGTAACTTCTTCTGTTAATTTGTTACAAACATCAATTAGTTCTATTATTTTAAAAAACTTTTTTTTCTCTTTCTATAAACTTCTTCTAAGAGATTGAAAATTTAAAAAGTCTGCCTTAAATGCAAACTATGCTAAATGATATGTCGTAATGCTTTGCATTGCACATCTTTACATTTATTAATGAAACATTTATAATCTATATTTTATATAACTTTTGTACAAACAAATAATTAATTTATCTGAAATAACATATACACTGTTGTACACTATTTATTGTATATGTATATACATGTTAAATTGATAATTGTATACTATGCATCTTATCTTAAAATAATAATCATGTTATGTTCAATTTAATACAATAAAATGAAAATCACTAAAAGCATTGACGACAACATCCCATGATGGTAGTAATTAAAAATAATACAAAAAGTCTTAGTTCTGCTTACACAGCAAAGATCTACCAAGCCATTGAGCTAGCATGCAAACGAGCGGCTCTTTTGAAGTTTTGAATTCGATATGGAATTCAGAATTCTCTTGTCAAGTTTCTCTTAACTAGCTGCGACCCCCTGTTGTCGACGGTACATTTTAATACGATATTGATGTATAATAATTTGGCGTCGAAATTTATTTATTTATATAAAAATAGACATTATAGAATTTTCGTGTGTGCGAATTAGCACAATTTAAGAGAGTTTCATACTTAACATTTTGACTTTCGATGATCTTTATACAAGCTATCTAAAAGAAGTAAGTAAATTTGTATTATCCCAATTATTTAGAATTAATAATCTGAGTAAAGAACAGTAAAACAATAAATTGATTTAAAAGTTATTTAATTTACTTATTAATATTAAGTTAGTGCTTGGTCATATATTTCGACTGGGTATCAGATAGGAGGCTAGGACCCCCGGCCACTACAAGAATACCTCAGCGTATAATGCCTCCATAAGAGGAACTTTAATCATTTCTTTTATATCTACTTGACTTTATTGTTCTAAATTCTCGGACTCTATAGTCCCGATAGTACCTCGTTGCTCATGAATTGATCAAATCCCCAAATATCCAAACTTAGTCATATACCTAACACTTTTAACTAACTTTAGAGTTACTACAAAGTGGTGTCCAACAACAGGCTTAGTTAAATTTTACTAAGGTGTTTTTTTTTTAAAGATTACTAACACATAAAGTGTGTATTATTTTTGGGACTTATTTCGAATATTAATTGACCAAAATTATTGAATTTCATACATAAATTTATTTAAAATATATATATACATTATGTATAAAAATAGCATTTATAGAATTATTAATGAGCAAAAAATTATTTTACACGCATAAAACTTTAAAATAATAAAAAAAATGTTTATATTTTTTATATATGCGTAAATCCCAGCGTCAGAGGAAACAAGTGATGATATTGTAGAGGATGTGCCAGAAAAACATAGATCTACTTTAGATTGGATTAATAAATTAAAAAAGTGTGAGTTAATCACTGTATTATAGAAATGAAAATTAACAACGACAAGAAATATAGTCCAATCCCCATTAATTAACAATTTTATAATGGATAATTAAAAATTATTTTTCAAACCAACTACATTTTCGGGTGGTATAAATGAACCAGTAGATTAATTTTTAAAAACATTTGATAGAGCAGCTAATATAAATATTTAGACTGAAAAAGATAAACCCAATATTTAGTTTCATATTTAAAAGGCTCAGTCTTAACTTTTTATCATAATATTGAATCAAATAATTATCATGGAATGAATTAAAGAAAAATATGAACATATTTCTTAAAACGATATGTTACTTATTTTATTTGAGAAAAGAAAACAATTAGGCGATGAACAAACGATTGCTTATATTAATGATATGGAAGCTTTATGTAAAAGAATCGATAAAAATATTTCAGAGAATGAATTAGTAAGAAATATTATGAGAGATCTAAAGTCTAGTATTTTTAGATATTTTAGTGTTCTTGTTAATTTTAATTTAGATAAATTAAAAAAAATTATGAAATGGTTGAATTTATGATTAATAGAGAGACACCTAAAAGTCCGTCTGAAATAAAATAATGCATAATAACTGAAAAAATTAATCAAATGACTAAAGTTAATAATAATGATGAAATTGAAAAATTAAACGAAAAAATGTCATACTTAAAATACAAATTTAATGAATATACTAATTTAATACAATACAATAATCAATATAAAAAAACTCTCGATTTAATAATTTTTCATCAATCAATAATAGATCTAAAAAAAAAAAACAATAGATTTAACAATAACTCTCAACCATTTAAATTCCAAAATAATTTTAAAAGTGATTATGGTTCACAAAAAAATAATAAATTTCATATAAATAGTTTCTCATACAAAAACAATCCTAGCAATTATAATCTAAATTATCAAGCATGTTTTAACAACAATAATTTTTCATCTAATCAAAACTGTTATCCAATTAACACACAAAACGCATATACTTTTAAATAAAATTGGCGAAATCAATATTGTTATGAACCCCTCAAAGAAATAATTACAATCAAAATAATAATTTTAAATCTAATTTTAATAGACAAACTCAAAATTCTAAACATTTTATTTGTCATATATGTTATAGAAATTCTCATGACTTAGTCAATTGTTCATTCAAAGATAATCAAATAATTCGCCGAATTTGTAATTCATTTGATTATACAGCTTTAACGATTATACGGTTAAACGACGGTCCTGAACAAAACAGTTTACCTTTTAAATCAGCACAAAAAATTAACAATAACAAAACACACAGTAAACACAAGCCTATCGCTTTATAGTTTTATAATTTATTTAATGATATTAAAATACCTATCACGATTGACACAGGATCAAATATATGTTGCATAACAGATACTTTGATACCTAAAATCAGATTAAATCACATAACAATCTAAATAAAAATGGTCCTGACAATACACTATTAAATATTTAAGAAACAACGATTATTGTCCTAAATATTGAATCAATAAATGTTCACATTAAAGTCTTTGTTTTTGTCTTTGATACCCATATTTCTTGATAAAAAAGTAAATATTAATGAATCAAATTCTAATTTTTCAGAAAAAGTAATGGATCTGTTTACAGTGAATGATTCTTACTCTATAGCACATTATATTTCAGGTGACCGTAAAATGAATAAAGGTATAACTTTAGACTTATGTAACAAGTATGGAAACATGGCTCCTACTTTATATAATTTAAATCCAAAAATAGGTGATGCTATCCTAGTCAATGTTAATGGTAGAGTAATTTACTTTTTATTTACAAAAAGTTAGTATTTTGAAAAATCAGAATATATAAATATTTAAAAAGCTTTAAATAACTTAAAAATTGAAATGATAAAACACATATAACAATGCCTAGAATAGCATCAGGCCTAAATAAAAAAAAAGGACATTAATTAAACAAATGATTGTTTTAACTTTCATAAACACTAGTATTAATATAACATCAAAATAATAAATATGTTACTAATGATTGGAAAACTGAAGAACACAATTCAGTTATAAACACAATTAAACATTTTTATGATATTAATACATCAGACAAAGTCAATAATTATAATCAGAATAATGATAACTTAAAAAATTTTAAATCATTTAAAAAAGGAGAAAACATTTATAGCAAAAATAATTATGGATTTTTTGCAATTATAGACACACTTAATGATGGGAAAGATGAAAAAGTAACTTCTGTATTTGAACTATTGGAGCTTTCAAAATTATCTTATCTACCTAATTATTGGTTTAATGATGATGAATTAGCAGTTATTGCAAATTATACAATCATGACATATATTTTTAACGATATAGATAAATCTGGAATCATTTATAGTTTAGGTAATCGTCCACCTATAGTTTTATACAATGTAGATAAATACACACACTGGATTCCAGGTACAAAATCACACAGAACAATAAAAGATATTCCTCTAAAAACAATAAATTTTACAGAACATGAATCAATAGATAATTTAAAAAAATTCAGATGTCAATCCAAAGTAAAATAAATCTATTAAAGGCAATTGAAAATTCTCAACATTTTATCCTCATCCAATTCAATTGTAAGTTTTTACAGGTATATGTGAAACTATCCACATCAACCAAGTAGTTTTAAACTAGATATGACGTATTTTTATAATATTCGTAATTCTATGAAAATAAAACTAGATTTTAAAACTATAAGTTTTAAAAAAATATTTAATAAAACGCTATCATTTTTAACACGCTTATATTAGTTTCACCTGTATGTATGTATGTATGTATGTATGTATGTATGTATGTATGTATGTATGTATGTATGTA
>NW_026099575.1:24154989-24158349 GCF_025091365.1 Daktulosphaira vitifoliae | reverse complement strand
TATATACAGGGTGATTTTTTTATCATAACCCACTCAATTACTTGCAGAAAAATAATAATTTAAACATTTTTTTTTTTTATTATCTTTAGTTACACAGTATTCTTGAATTTTTAACTATGTAATACTTTTTAAGTTCATCCCTTATGCCTTAGAGGGGGGTCAACTTTGTTTTTTTAAATGGAAACACATATTTTGAATTTAATAAAATGTTTGAGTTTTTAATTTAATAGTAAATGGCATTTGAATTTTTAATATAACTTTATTAGCTTATTAGATATAAACATTTAAAGTTTCAAAATTTTGAGTTAATATACATGTATAATACACATGGGATTGTAAATACAGGTAGCTAATTGGATTTTTATGACATTGCTGTCTCAGTCACGGATTGTTTATTATCAATTATGATTATCAATAGATATACTTTCTGTATTGTCAGTTAGTGTATTTATAAACTCATAACAATGTGCCTTACTACAATTGATAATAACAATGCTGTGTACCTGCTAATATCGATGTNATTATTTTTAACTTTTTAGTTCGACGTGCTTTAAAAGCGTGTTTTTTTAGTTTTTTAAACTATATTTATTATTATGTAAACCTATACTTTATAATTACAACTTAAATTCTTGTATCAAAAATATTCCAACATCTTTTTTAAATTTTGGAACAAACGTTTGTTATTCTAAAAGTATATTTTATAGTTCTTTAAATAAATATTATTGGTCTTTTGAAAACTACATACATTCTTTTGTTAAATACATCATGAAAATGAAATACATTAAGCATGTCATTTTTATTTTTGACCCTGAAAGTTAATATTTAATATAACTGTTATTATCACTAAAAAAAGTTTTGACATTGTTTTATGATCATTAAAAAAAAAATGTTTATATAAATATATTTATAATGTCTTTATTTTTAAGTGAAATAAATATTACACATTATATTACTTATATGCAAGTTTTGAATTAGTCTTATGGCTACTATTATTTCTACATAAATTTAAACTAAAATGATAAAATATCTTATATTTTAATATTATATTTTTATTGTATATAAAAAAATACATAGAATTTTCGTGTGTGCGAATTAGCACAATTTAAGAGAGTTTCATACTTAACATTTTGACTTTCATCAGAATCAAGTAAATTTATATTATCCCGATTATTTAGAATTAATAATCTGAGTAAAGAACGGTTAAACAATAGATTGATTTAAAAATTATTTAATTTACTTATTAATAAATAGTTAGTTAGTTCTTGATCATATACTTCGACTGGGTGTCAGAGAGGAAGCCTCCGCCACTCCAAGAATACCTCAGCGTATAATACCTCTATAAGAGGAACTTTAATCATTTCTTTTATGTGTACTTGATTTTATTGTTCTAAACCCTCGGATTCTACAGTCCCGATAGTACCCGTCGCCCTTTAACTCTCATTGAGAGTTATTAAAAATACAGAAAAATAAGCCCCATTATACCCCTTTGTCCTTGATTCAACTTATATCACAATAAAAATGAAATAATAAAATTTTGTCATCTTAGATTTGGTTCCAATTTATTGCAAGTCCATACATATTTTTTATTCTTCTTCTTATTGTACATTTCACAATGAGGAACATAACTTCACTCCCTAAAATCAAAAATTTATTAGTCACTTATTTAATAACACAGTTCAATTTTTTTTTACTTTTGCATAATATTCATACTTTTTCTACTAATATCATTTTATAATCTCAACCTATCACAGTTATATAATAAAAAATGATCACTTGTGGATAATATTATTTAAAATTAAAACTATATTAAAAATATTAAAGTCAAAAAAACACAAAAATATTACTCAAAAAAAATCGCGAATACGTATTTTTACAATGTTACCATTATCAACGCTAAACACATACTGACACTCCTACCATAAAAAAAACCCCTTATATACCCCTAGTGACCTTATCACCTAGTGACGTTATCACTAAGTAAATTATCACATTTTTTTAGTTAATACAAGTTTAATAATCAACTTATCAGTGGATCAAGATTCAATTAATTAAATTGTCCTAATTTTTTAACATCAGTATTGCCTCCTTTATATTAAGTTTCTTGTAATTATTTACATGTTTCATTAGTTTTTTGGTTTTAATGAAGTGATGAACGTTCAGCCACCAAAGATTTATCACCTTTTGATTTTTAATGTTTCTTAAGTGCTCATTAAATCTAACCTTTATATTTCATTTTGTTTGTCCTACGTAACATTTATTACAACTTTCACATTGTGTTATATACCTAATAAATCTCTTAAATTATTACTTTTAGATGTTACTAAATTAATACCAAAAGTGAGTGTACTAGTTGCCCTCCCTTCTATATTCCACTTTTGTGTTCGGACTAATTTTGAAATTGCGTTTTCGTTATACTTATTAAATCTAGCTATTACTCTTATAAACCCCAGTTGTTTATCAAAATCTATTTTATTCATCGTAATATTAACTAATCTGTAAACCATAATATTAAAAGCTGCCTTTTTTGTTGCCAGCTATGGTTCGAATTGTTAGGAATGTACATGAACGTTTTTCCGATAAATTTCAAAATTTAGTTACCTCTCTACTCTTTTAACTAATAAACCCAAAAAAGGCAAGATTCTCTCTACTTTCTGTTCATATGTGAATTTATTCGAAGGATAAAAAAATTTTAAATGTTATATAAATGTTAAAAGTATGAGTATCAGAATATGTTTAGCGTCGATAATAGTAACATTGTTTCCAAAATACATATCCGCGATTTTTTTTGTGATTTTTTAAGGTGAATATTTTTTAGTTTTACATTAATAGTATTTTTAATATAGTTTTAATTTAAAAATAAAATATCGCAGTTATTTATTATTTCCAGAGTGCAAATATTATTCTTAAAGACGTTTATTTATTATTGAATGTTTATTAAAATAAAAACCTAATAAATATAAAAAAAACCCAGCACAGGGGGGTCGCGGCACAGTGGTCACGTGCATAGTTGGATCAAGTATAATGATATCTGACAGTGATTAAAATCACTATAAAAAAAAAACGCTTCGATGCAAATCNTAGTGATTTTAATCACTATCAAAAAAAAACGCTTCGATGCAAATCTTTAGATAGTGTTTAATTTTAAAAAATTGGTGGATTATTCCAAAAGCTTCATAAACTGCTAGTTCCTTATTAATATCCTGATTAAGACAAAGTATGTCGAATAAAAAAGAGATTATTAGAAAATAGTATTTCCCATAAAAAAATTATATTGATCAATACACTTTTCAATAAGTTATAGCATTATAATGTTAAAAATGTAAAAAATAAAATTGAGAATTTTCACACAATAATAGCATT
>NW_026099575.1:23954035-24154180 GCF_025091365.1 Daktulosphaira vitifoliae | reverse complement strand
AAAAAAAAAAAAAAAAAAAAACACATCTTAGTAAAACCAATACCTTCTCAGCTTCGCATCGAAGCTAAAACGTTTATTATATATATATTGTAATTTTTTGTAATTTTATAAATAATATTTACATACACGAAAACACGATGATACGTAGATTTTTAATTATCAAATATATTTCCAAGCAAGGATTCGGAACGGATCAAATTTTGTTCCGTTCCGACGATTTGCTCCGGAACGGAACACTAGCTAAAAATGGTTTCTCAAAAATGCTTTGGAACGTTCCCATTTAGTTTCAACCTTCTGATATTTATTAACCACATTTAAATTATTATTATTAAATTTTTTCATATTAATCTACTATTAAATTTTAATATTTTTTTTAGAGGTGGGCCTCTTACGGATTCAGATCCATGTACTTAAGTCCAACTGGGGAGCGTTATATTTATCATATTCAAATATTTTAACAAATTGCATTGTTATAACTAGATTTATTTTATTTTAGAAATTAAAATCCTTAAAAATACGTATTTTTTAAAAAAATTTAAGTTAAATAAGCCTTATGTATTTCTATATTTTAAAAAATGTTTATTGTATAATATTAATGTTTAAATATTATTATTATGAGGATGTCATTAAGAGAATAAAACGATTTTAAACATGTTTTCCGTCTGCACAACTTTATTTGATCTGTATTGATGCTAGAGTCTCAAAATTTTTACCAAATATAAAGAAGAAAATTATCAGTGACCTAGCGTTTTTATTTTTTTCATTAATATAATTTCTAATATTTTATATTCTAGTAAACATTCCTATTTTTTGGTTTTTTAAATTAAATTAGTTGTGTTATCAAAATTATAAAACGCTAGATCACAGATAATTTTCTCCTTATAATTTCTTTTAATATCGATGATTTTGGTGAAAATACAACTTAATAAAAATTGTCCCATCCGAAACTTTTTTTAGAATAACCTCTTTTCCGAAGTAAATTGATGGAACAATTTTTAGCATAGGTTCCGTTCCGAAGCGAATAATCGGAACTATTTTTAGGAAAAGTTCCGTTCCGGAGCAAATGGTCGGAACGAATTTTATTAGTAGTTCCGTTCCGAAGCAAACTTGGAACGGAACAAAATTTCACGATCCGGACACAATATTTTTGTTCTGCTCCAAATACCTGTTTCCGAGTCAGCTCAAAAGTATCAAAATGTGCTGTCACTTTTCAGAATGAAATCAACCCTCACATCGATTTCAACATTATATTTATGCACACAAGATTTATGTTAAAATAAAGATTTCTTTATAAATCAATTATATAAGATGTTCAGTAAGTAAGAAAACGGTTTCAAAATTTTACAAAATTTTAATTCAGAAATAACTGTTTTGAATGTGTTTTTACACTTATTGTCTTAAATGCAGTCATTTAAGACAATAAGTGTAAACGATGAATTTTTTACGAAAATGAAATTTTTTAAAAGGATTTTATGTTAGTACTGAAAACTTAATTCATGAAGTATTGTTTATTACATAGTATTAAATATTGTACACTTTTCATTAAAACGTTTATCATAAATAGAAAAGACTTGTATCTTTAATTCTTTATTAATTAATTATTATTTTAAATTATTTTTTTATGGCGATTATAAAATTATTGTTTTTATTTTTGGTGGGCTTAGTTATTACATGATAATTATATGTGGATTCTAAAGCTAATGAATAGGTACATTTACTTCAAAAAATATTATCCAAAGTTACATAATTTCAGTATAATTAAGATAATGTCATCTCACAAAAACGGGACTACTATTCATTAAATTTAACGATGAAACAATCGACAATAATGTTTACATAATGTAATTGTAATTGGTCTGAGTGGTATTCCATTTCTAATAAAGTTATTGGTAGCGAGAATCATGTTATGTAATATTTTGATCTTATAAATAATAATTCTAAGATTATAAAAAAAGTTTAATATTACACCCTATTTATTTCTTGATTAACTTCTTATATTATCATTACTAAAAATTAGTCAATTTCAATTTCATTATAAAATTACTAATGAGACATTTTATTTACAGTTTACAACTTTTTGAGTTCTAGAATTGCAGCAAGATGCTTATACGTTATTAATTCCTCTATTCAAAATTTAATCTTATCATCAATATTCGAAGCACTATCTGGTATAGAAATAACCTTTATACTCTCTATTTGCTTTGATCTGTTTCCTGACGAACACAGGTAAGCTACAGAATATTTATTTTGGTAATTTATCGGGCTTAACTAGACTAGTAATGTATAATATTGTATTCAAATCTAATACGATTAGAGATTAGCCATGTCCGTTGGTGCTATTTGTGGTAGAATAGAAGCTCTCATGGAGAACGATGTCCTTGGAATGTTTATCGACTTGCATTGTGCTGTGCTTATTATTCTTTCAAACTCATATCTTTTAAGTAATTGCAATAAATTTGTATTTATTATTTATTTACTTCTCGTTATTTCTATAATGTGTATAATAATTTACCATTTTTAGTTTTAGCTGCAGTAGCAACTAAAGCACCAACAATGAAATAAGTGCTGAAAATGTTATATAATTGTAATTTTGTATGATATTTTTAAAACCTAGTTTCTATATACAAAAAAAAATATTATAATTTTATATACCTAATTAAAAATAAATAAAAATATGTGATACTTTGGACAAAAAAATTTTTTTAAAGTTATTAAATTACGCCTAAAATCAAAAAGTATACACATTTCAAAAATAAATAATCTTATAATATCTAAAACAAAAGAAAGAGTTGTAACGCCCTAAAGACTTTTCTCCTTGACATTTTTTTTTATTTATATTTATATTTTATTTATTACTCATGCATAACAAGGAGTCCTAACACGCGCCCTACATACAGTTCTTACACTAATAAAATAATATATTCCAAGCATTCATCATTTTTACCACCACTCTGACATAACGTCATTTTATAATGCCGAAATCATCAAGGAAATGGCATAATATTTTACAAAATGTATTAAAACTAAAAACATATTAACCTTGAATATTTTTACACAAGTTACATGCGTATCTCGCCAAAAAATGCAAATTGTAGTTAATTCTTGAATTTTCATCAAACAACAAAGAATTTAAATAATTAAGTATTTCAAAAACTCTTGAAATTTTAAAATTCTAAACGTTTTTTTACATACACACATCGCCTACTATTCTACTTTGTATTTTAATGAGTTTTCAGTTCTATTTTCATTTTAGTTGACCGATTGAATTTACGGATATTGTGTTTGTAAACTTGCAGAATATTAATAGGGAACAGTTTTGAAGAAGAAATATTTTGTTGTGTGCTGTGTCTAGACCTATTGTATAGCTATGCACATCATTACTTAAGTTTTGAATAGATAAATTTCACAAAATGGGAGTAATTTGTCCAAGTGTAATTCATTGGAATACTTTAAGTTTCAATGCATTGTTAAAACACAAAATTATACATCATATAATAATGTATAATTAGATTAAATAAACTGTTTAGTAGTTTAAAAAATCATGTAAATAATTCTTAGCATTAGATGACTTTCGATTTTTTTTTCTTTTCTATAAAACGAAACAAAAGTTCATCTTACTAGAAATTTGAGTTGTCATTAACAACTCAAATTTGTCAAAATTACATACTTTTGAAAATTAATTTATGAACACATATATAAGTATTTCTGTGATCTAACTACATTGACAAAAATATTTATATAATCTAATTACGTTTAAAATAAAATTAATAGTTTAATCTATTTATCATAAACCACTCGATTACTATAAAAATATTGATAACTTTTAAAATACTGGTTCAAAAATTGTTATCGATTGGTTATTTTCCTATTTTATAAGTTAATTATGTATGAATATATTCAATTAAAAAAACGGTAACACAGTGAAGTCGCGGCACAGTGTGAACGTAGCATAGTAAGGACAAGTATAGATGATATTTGACAGTGTTTAAAATCACTATCATAAGAAACACTTCGATGCAATTCTGTAGATAGTGTTTAATTTTAGGAAATTGGTGAATTATTCAAAAGCAAAATTCTAACCCAAAAAGAATTATGGAAATATTGCAAAAAAATTATTACCACAGGCAATTACTGAATCAACCAACGTTCGTCGCATTCGTCATTTGATAAAATTGGAAATTTAAGCTAATTCAAATGTTAAAATTACTTTTTTTGACTCAAAAGAAAAAAAATTGAAATAAGTTTAACTAATAAATAATGTCAATTATATTTATATAATATTCATGAAAATCAGTGTATTCCCTTTATAAGGTATATTAAAATATAATACCAAGAATTTGAATGAAAAAACAGCATATTTTTGAATATGATTTTGAACAAATAAAATATGATATCGTAAATTGTAACACCAAAATTGCATGTTTTTTAACTACAGAAAATAAGTCATCGAGATAAATTTTTTTTTTAACTAATAGTGCATAACATTAGCTTTATTTTAACATGTGTTTGAAGCTCGAAGTATTTCCGGAACATTTTCAAAACTTAAGTTTAAAAAGTTAAATTTTTGTGCTATTTTGCTATTTTAAATCCCCACTCTGTAGGCAAGGAAAGGTCAAATTTTCGAAAAATGTACATCAAATAAAAGGGAAATATCTTAGGTTTCTAAAAAAAAAATAATTATTTTGATTTGTTCTTTTTTCAATAAGTTACGGTAATTTTTAGGGAAAAAAATGTCAAAATTTACCGATTTTGAAAATCGTAATTTTTTGGGGGATTTTCACCATTTACGGTGAACGAGGGAAAAAAATGTAATTTTTGTGGATAATGTCTTCAGCTAGATACGATTTGTGATCTTTTTAAATATCATTGATAAAAATCGGTGTAGTCAAAGTTGAAAGAAAGTAAATACATCGTGGTCAAATTAATATCTTCTCAGCGTCGCATCGAAGCTAAAATTAAGTCGACACCTTTATACGTTATAAGAAAATATGCTAAAAAGTAATTCATAGATGATAAATCATGAAATTTATGTAACTGAAAACAAAAAATATTTTTTTTTACTTGTTGTATTTATTTGTTGAATAATTTGGTGGTTTATAATAAACGGATTACTATGTCTATACAAGTGCCTCTCGATCTAACTAACGCGTACAACATATAATATAATTATGATTTTGTATAAATTTTTTTTTTAATTGTTACTTTTTAGTATACGTTTAATGAATATATTTTATTATCTATAATAAAAAAAACAAAATTGTTTTCCTCTTTTCAGAATTTTAAAACAGAAATTTTTTTATCCCATTTCTTACACAAATGTTGATAAGCTGATAATAATTTTAGGACAAGTTTTAATTATTTTAATACATACAATGAGTATGGAATACAGGAGGAATATTCGTTCGCCACCAAAAACTGCACCCACTTTTACTAAACTGTGGTTATTTCAACATATTGGAAAAAAAATAAAAATAAAAATTTATTATTTTTGTGACTAATAATGAAAAATCATTTGAACACGCATTAGGCGTTATCTCAAGCTTTCTAAAATAAAATACTATATATTTATTATTTAAACAAACATACTTGAGTACTTATACCTGAGTACTGAGTTAAAATATTTGAATACTGTATTTAAATCTTTTATCTTAAGTATGTAAAATCATTTTTTAAACATTTTTGCAAAGTAAACAAATCATTAAAAAAAAAAATGGTTAAAATAGAAAATTATAACAAAAAACGTTGTTTTTTTTTTACAAAAATAACAGTTTTTGTTGTATAACTTCGAATGCCATTTATAAAATACAAGCTATCGGAACAAATTTTTTTTTAACTTATGGGGTGTACCATAAGCTATACTTCAACATATTTTTAAAGGTCAGAGAATATCTAATGGTTAACTTATCGCGTAAAAAATGCTATTTTGAATTAGCACGTGACGAGTGAAGAGTCAGGTTTTCAAAAAGGTATACCAATGAAATTGTAATACCTATAGTATTTTTTTAATGTTATAGTTTTATTTTGATTTATTCATTTGACAGTTATGTTAGCAGTTTAAAGAAAAAAAGTCTAAAAAATGACTCACTTTCTGATTTTTATAATCGTAATTTTTTGAGGGGATTTCTCCTAATTACAGGAAATTACGGATTTTTTTCTTCGATTTTTGAGGGCAATGTTTTCAACTAGATACGATTTGCAATCTTTTAACGTATCGTTAAAAGAAATCGGTCCAGTGAGAGCTGAGAAAAAGTGTTGACAAAGATAAACAAATCAAATTAGTTAACATATCATATTCTCAGCTTCGCATCGAAGCTAAAATACAATTTATATATATTTATTTATATTATTGATATTATTTGCACTAATCTAGAGTTAACAATCATTCTAAAATGTATTCATAACTAAAATAATTGTTTAGTAATCCTATTTAGTAAAACTAGATAGCGCTATATATTTATCACGATCTTTTTTAAGGATTTTATAATGGTAACATTGTATGTTACGCACGCTGTTCTTTGTTTTAGTTATACAAAATAAAATATTTTATCATAATAGTATTTGATTCATCATAAAAAAAATGTTATTTGGGTGTCAAGGTATTTTATATTTTAATAATATTTAATGCGGCAATGTCAGATGTTTATTTAACTTAAAAATAGGAAAATGAACTAACTAAAAACTTTTGAACCAGTTATTATAAAGATATCAGCACTTTTATAAAATGGCAGAGGGGAGTAAAGAAGTTTTGTTTATTTTTATCTCTGTATAGTATTACACTGCTACTATCTTTTAAATAACTTATTTAAAAGTTATTACCAACCAGCCATTTTCTTATTTCTAATCTAATTAAATATATATATTTCCCTCTAAAACTTCATAATACTTTAAATGTTTTGATTGTAATGCCTTAATAAATGAACCTCAATAAATTCAATCCTAAATTTATAAAATATGACCATAACAATGATGAAATTTCTCAAACATAGTTAAACTCATTAGCATTATTAACTGTATGATCTTCAGTCCCCATAAATTAATAAAATGTTTTAAAGGAATGTGATAAAGAAGCTTCTTAAATATTATGAAATAGCCCTCACAGACAAATTTTTCAAGTTTCGCCCATTGTTAAGTTATAACACACATCCTGAATATTTTAGTTTATAAGAAATATCTCTAGTAAACAATTTTTTTACCAATATTTTTAGTTCTCCAACAAACAAGCATTTGTATGCTTTAACATTTAAAATAAGTATTTACAAATGATTGAACTTATCATAAAAATTGTATGAAAAAAAAATCTTTTGTCCAATTTTTCTTTAAATCTACGATTTAAGTGAAAAGATTGATGTATGACAACTATAATTTTATACATATAAAATTTTCTGTATTCAGTATTATATTTCTAACATTCTTATGTCTTGTAAAGAATTTCAACTTCAATTAACGACAATGTAACTGATACTAACTGCTGATAGAAAAATAGTTTCAATTAAATATTAATGCCTTCAAATAATTTACACAGTGGATACAATCTTTGATCGGCGGACTCCCATAAAAATCACATCTTTGTAAAATATCGATACCTGTCTGTACAAAATCGATTATACGTAAAGTGGCTTCATTGGTAAGTAGCAGTCGATATTGCAGTTTATGAAACCTGAATCACATGTTTATGTGCTCGTATCTTTTGTTTCCATTATTAATACATACAATATAGTAACCCATTGATAAAACCAGATGTGCCGTGTCTATGTTAGTGAAATATTAGCTTAATCAAATATTTATATGGAGTACTTAACTATTAAGATTAAAATTAATTAAAATCAGTCGGCACTCTCGTTTTATAAGGTAAGATTTTTCTAATTATAGTTACAAACATTCTGTCAAACAGAATACACAAAAGCGCCCATTTTGATATTTATAACCTTAATTGTAATAAAAGTTAGGATTTTATACCTAAATATTTAAGAAATTTCTTTCAACATTATTTTAAAAAATTATTTAAGGATTCCATAAAATCTTCAATAAAAATATATATATATCCGTTGTTTCCTTATTCAAATAAAGCAAAAAATACCGATTTGCGTGATATTTACCCTGATTCAATGATCAATAGTAATCTATTTGACTCACCACGTCTTTAGTTTATAACCACATCAACATATTTTTTTTTTTGTTTTAGTGAAAATAAATAATTAAGGAATAAAATATAAATAATATTTTTCAATTTATATTTGCTAATCAAAATATTATTTTAATATTTTAGCCATAAAACCTAAATTGAGTAGAATTGATGTTATTTTTAATTACCCAATTCAATTGAAATTTAACAAAGACTACAGTGAAAAAATATATTGTAGTAAATAGGTAAAACATACTTCATATTTAAAGGATATTAGCAGTCAGAAGGAATTAAATAAGTGGTAGAGATGCCTATTTATTTTTACCGTACAGGCATGAGATTCATTTTCCAAATCAATTTTTTTCTATAGTTTTGTTAATAACTTTAATATAACTTAAAATGATGATTTTTAGACATTTTTAAATTTATTTTTTGGGTTCCTAATTTAAACAAGTCTAGTAATAAATTATGTTGGACAAGAAAAATCATTGTCCCGGACAATATTTGAGTAGTATATGACTTTTATGGCCAAGAACTGGCTTACTGGAAAAACAATATTTTAAATAAATTCCAAACAAGTATAATAAAATTGTTTTTTCAAACATTTTTCTTTTTTTTGAAAAAAATTACGTATAATACATAAATGAATGAATATTCATAAAAAAATTAAACGCATATATTAAACACTTAAAAAGTTAATACTTAATATGTGAAGTATAATGCATTATACATTTTTTACCGGCTTTGCTTAATTTATGAGTTGAATATTTTCCATAAAAGTGGCGATCATAATTATCTTTAAATAAATTATTTATAATCTTGTAAGTGTCTGATACTCAACAAATGGTGGTTTTTTCTTTTCTAAATTGAAAAATTTAATTTACTTTAAAAAGACTATAATTCATACTTTTTAATAGCATAAGCGGTTGTTTATAAATTATAGATAATTATCTAAAATTCTATATACAGATAAATAATTTTATCATAATCCACTTACTTAATAAAAAAAAATAAAATAGATAATGTTTTTTATTTCTTTTAGGTACATGTATTTCTTAATTTATAAATTATAAAGAATTTTTAAATATTCATCTCTTATATCTTAAAGGGTGTCAACTTAAATTTTTCAAATCTTCTTCTTCTTCCTCGCCTTAATCCCAACTACTTGGGGTCGGCCACACTTATCCTAAACTTCCACTTGACACGATCTCCCACATCATCTACACTCACATCAGCCTTCCTCATGTCGCATTCAATAATTTCCACCCACCTCTTTTTTGGTCTTATTCTACCTCCTCTTCCTTCAACATTCATTTCTATAACTGTTCATACTGCTTCCGATTCTTCTCTCCTCATAACATGACCAAACCATTTAAGTCTATTTTCTCTGATCTTATCCACGATTGACGCTACATCTATACTCCCTCTTATATGCTCGTTCCTTATTCTATCTTTTTTAGTCCACTCGTTCATCTAAGCATTCTCATCTCTGCTCTACTTTCTTATCAACCGCCCAACATTCTGAACCATACATCATAGCTGGCCTTACAGTCTTATAGAATTTACCTTTTAGCCTCTTTGGAATTCTTTTATTGCATAAAATGCCAGACGCTTCTCTCCACTTCAACCACCCGCACTTAATTCTGTCTTACATCCTCGTCAATACCACCACTCGTTTGCACAACTGACCCTAAATACTTAAAACTCTCTATCTCTCCAATCACGTCCTCGCCTATTGTCACTGACCTCTTCATTTCACCTACCTCGTGTTCTCTTTTGTCAAACTCGTACTCTATATACTGTTTTTTACTTCTACTTATTCTTAAACCCTTTTCTTCAAAAGCTGATCTGTACACCTCCAGTCTTTGATTAATTTCCTCCCTATTTTCTCCTATTAACACTATCAATTTTTCAAATGACAATACAAATAATTAACTAGCTTACATAATAGATAATGTAAAAAATGATGAAGCAAAAAAAATTACTGGTTGATAACAACATTTGGACCAGAATTTCAGAAGTAATTACAAATTTAAAGAAATAACTGGAAGAGAAACGCGGGTTCTATTATTTTAATTATTAAACATTTTCTCTTCCTACCGACCAGGTATAAAAATATCATTAACTTCTTTAGCGCGATTTATTCATAGTAAAGTTATAATTAATTGATACAACAAAAAGTTTACAAATTTAAGTAATTTGTTGTCATTGATTTATAAGAACAGTATTAAAAGTATTTAATACGAACATATTAAAAGAATTAAACCTAACAACCACGAATTTACCTTAAATTTCTCAACAGAAAAATTCTTAATCCATAATTTTTAATAATAAAACAATGTCCAAGGAAATTTTTCTATTCATTTGTTTTAAATTTAGCTATATACAATTTTAATGAACAAAGACAATTTAATTCGTATGAAATAAAGTTATTCGATTATTATTATTACTAAGCTTCGCCTAGCTGTGGTGGAGCTCCAGACCCGATGGCCTGCAGGCCACACGAACTCGCGGCGTACAGGCCCTTCAAACTGTTCTTACATGTAGGCCACTGATTCCGTTAGGATTACCTGACTACGCCAGCCGCGATATGTGTTGTGTAAACAAAGTATAACTCTAAAAGCAGTTACTAAAAAAATAGTCCCACTAGTAAATTAAATAATAATACCATTACAAAATACTTAGATGCATTCCCTATATTTCGTAATATCCTACTAATTATTATTCATAAAAAACAGGTAGGCGAAAGAAAACTTAATAATCATTAAATACAAATTTTAAATGTCGTGTTATTAGTGATAACGACATAATCAAACATAAAGTTAAAACAAAATTGACATACACAAAACAAAATCATATCCTAATAGAAACTATGCGCGTGCACTTAAAAAATAAACAAAAAAAAACTAGGTAAAAAATCGATAGATTTCAACGAATTTTTCAAGGTAACTTTGGAATGTTTCAGCACATACCTGGTAAAAAATTCTGGGTTTAAATTGAAAAACTAGCATTTTTAATTAAATGTTTAAACACTTATGATGTGTTAAAAATATTTTCTTATCTTCTCAAATAAATTTCCTAGAATAATGTTGTAAATATATAATTTACATGAATTTATTTCTATGTTTAAATATTGAGAATTTACTTTCAGAAAATGGGTCTACTTGTAGAAGAAATTGGCAAAGAAACGAATGGTACTGTATTTCTTTTTTTTTATTTATATTAGAAATAAATGAATAAAAGTTTATTGTAAAAGCTATGGTTAGATATTTAATATCATCAATAAATAATTTGTTGAAACTAATGAAATAGACATAACCTTTAGATTACTTAAAGAATAGCAATAGTTAAGTGTACTGTGCGATACCATAGTTGCCATTATGAGACATCATTAAAATCATACACATGCCGATATTTACAAAAATCGTATAATATTACATTCTTAAAGTAAATTAAAAAATTCTCTAAGTATATTTGTATTAACATATAGTGTTTTATACAGTATTATTTGAAAAAACAATTATTTCTTTCAACTTTTCATACTCAATTGAATTTGTTAAAAAATATTTATGTAAATACTTATATATAATTTCTATTAATATGTAGTAATACTTTTACGTATGAATATTAAATTATAAGGTCTAGTACATAAACAAGAAACAGAACTTTTTTTACTATAAAACTGTTATAGTATGATACAGTAGTGCAATTAAAAATATAGGATATGTTTTAGAATTATATTAAAGAAAATTTTTAAAATCTCTCCAAACGAAAAAAAATGTATTAATAATGATACAATTTTTGATACATTATAATGATTCATTATCTTGCAATTACTTTTATTCTGATGATTTATCCCTCTCATACGTTATTTATTACTCTTCTGATGCAGTGTATTACTTTTTATAATTAGTGTCTGTGAAATTTCACAAACTCTCTATAACACATACAAACGGTCAATCGCAGTAAATTTGAAAACTATGTTATTTAACAAACATTTTTTTTTTAATGTACTATCATACTTTCAATTCTTTAATAGTTATATTATATTGTATAAATAATACGAATTGTTAGAGCAAGTATTGATAATTTACTGTTATATCAAAATACTCAAAATATTAGAAAAATATCAAATTTTTTATAGTTTTAATGTAAGAACCAATGTTTTTCCTCTTAAAAAACTTTAGTAGTAATTAGGTCATTAAATTTTTTGTAGAAATTTAAAAAACAAATAAAATAATCATTAAACATAAGAATAAACAATAGACAAAACTTTCAATTTTTAATTATTAATAAATATCTACAGAAGCGTAGATATAGATTATTGATGAGCAGGAGTCAATATATAAACTCTCCATTATTTTAAATCTAATTTGAATACGTGTAAAAATATTCTTAAACATTATCTTCCTGAATGTGTTTTGTAGTACGTATACCAAAACAAATATGCAAAATAATCCTAATTTACGTATTTAATAAGTTTTTAAAAATTATCGCTCTAACAGCCAATAAAATAATTTCCTAAAAATTACACTATCGTAATTTTTTAAATCATAAAAATGTTTATATACATTTAATATACAATTATTTTGTAATATTTGTTTTACAAATAATATCAAAAATTAATTGATCTTTAGAAGATAATTTAAATATGAAAAAAAAATTATTATAATAATTTTCAAACAAAATAATCATACGATATTTTAGTTTATTTAATAATACCTGAATTAAACGTTTTATCAACAAAAACAATGTATTTATCAGCCGAAAATAAAATTGATGTTAATCATAAATATTTTTGTTCTTTATTTATAAGTTATTTTTCAGTAATATGAGTACAAATGAATAGTTGACAATAAAATTTCCTTAACATTTATATGAGAATACAAATTAACAAGAAAATAGAATACAAATTTGACAAAACTTATAATTAATTACTGATTTAACGATTTTATTTTATTTTCAGAAAAATCACTTGAACTTCACCCGATAACTCTTGATCGTCACAAATTACTTGATTCAATTTTAAATTCAATTGGTAAAATTCTTTTGATCTTTATTTCATGTGATAATTTAAAAACACAGTCCTTATACAAAATCAACTATAAATTTTTCCTACTTCCATGATTTATGACAATAATGATATTATCTTTTAATAATCAATATTTTCTAATTAATAAATAAAAATCTAATAATTACTATAAATTAATTAGGATGACAAAATTCAAATTTAACATTTGATGTTTTACTTTAAATTAAGCTTTCTATTGAATTATGAAGTTTTTGAAAAAATATATATATATGTATATCTGTATATTACTATTCATAAAACGAATACAATTTATTTAAATGCTGCTTATTTTACCCATTTTTAGAAATTATCGAAAACTACGATATATTTGTATTAAATTAGATTTAAAATCCAAAGTCAGCGGTAAAATTCCATTCAGAATTATATATTGATGAATTCAAACATTTTTTACATTTATATAAATTTATCAACATTTTAATAAAGTATAGTAATATATACAGGGTGATCCATTTAACATTGACCAGCAAATATCTCAAAAACTATTTATTATTTTAATAATTTTTTTTTTAGTTTATTTTTTTAGTTTTTTTAGTTTATTTTTTTTAGTTTTATGTAACTAAAATAATTTTAAAAAAAAATTATTAAAATAATAAATAGTTTTTAAAATATTTGCTGGTCAATGTTAAATGGATCACCATGTAATAATAGTTGTTATAGTATAACAATATTTTTGTTAATTCTTAGGGGTAGGAAAATTTCAATATTACTTGTTAGTAGTATGCGGTGGAATGTTTATGACAACCGCTTTAAGTCTAACATCCGTATCTTTTGTTATTCCATCAGCTCAATGTGATTTAAATTTGACATCGTCTCGAAAGGGAGTTTTGAGTGGAATGTCAATGTTTGGTAGTTATTCTTCTGATTATCCATCCATGCTTGAACAATAATAAAATAATGTTTGTTGATATTTCAGGTATGTTATTTGGTTCGTACCTCTGGGGAAACTGGGCTGACGTTAAAGGTCGAAAGACTGTGTTATTTATGTCCTTATTAATTGATGCAACTTTTAGTATATTGTCAAGTATATCACCAACCTACGAACTGTTTTTACTATGTCGATTTATGTGTGGTTTTGGGTAAGAAAATAGTAATTTAACTGCTTTTATTTTTAATTTATATTTTTTAACAGTTCTGATAAAAAATAAACATTGAAAATTAAATAATTTATCGATGTTCAATTAAAAACCAACATGCCATTCTATTTTTTGAATATTAACATTTATAAAATGTAAATTCTTTTATTTAACAATATTATTTGTAAAAATAATTATTTATATAATTAATAGTAATAAAAATAAACATTGCTATCAATTTGATTTTGGAATTAATGTACTTTTTATAACGTATATACATCATATCTATATATCTATCAAATAATTATATTAAGAAATAAAAATTTCAGCACATCCGGAACTGCAGTTGTTTTTAGTTATTTGGGTGAGTTCTTACCATCTAATCACCGAGAAAAACTGTTGAGTACTACGGAATTATTTTGGACAATTGGAATCATAATTGTTCCTTGTAAGAATTTAAAATAGAATAATTTCTCATTTAAGTAATTTCAAACATTTTTTTTTATTATAGTTTTTATGGGCCATTTAGGTCCACTGCGGCAACAACCACTTGCCTTCAGACGTCTCTATTTTGAGCTAGTTCTTCCTCGTCGTTTACTCTCAACCTCGATGCATCTTTTGTAATCCTGCCTTTCCATCGCTGTCTGGGCGGTCCTCTCAGTCTTTTTGTGTCCAGTATCCAAGTTGTGGCCAATCTAATAAGGCCTTCGGACCTCCACAAATGTCCAGCCCATTCGAACCTACTACTCTTAAGGAATCTAATTATATTTATTTCTCCATACAGTTCTTCTACCTCTCAGTTCGTGCTTAATTCAAAGTCCCATAGAGCGTTTCTTTTTGGCTTAAATATCCTTTTATGTACTTTTTATTCAAAAGTAGCTAGTCTATTTTCATCCGTCTTTGTTGTTGCCCATGCGCCACAGGTGTATAGTGCTACTGGTTTTATCAAAACTTTTTACAGCGTTATTTTCGTTATCCATTATCTTTGACTTAAAAATGGATATTACTCCATAATAACATTTATTTGCTCCTACCAGTCTTAGTCCTATTTCTTCGATTCTCGTTGCTCCAACCAAGGTTTTTCTCATAGCTGATCCTAGCGCTATATTAAAAAGGGCTGGTGACAAAGAATCTCCCTGTCTTAAGCCTGTTCTCACTCAAATTCTTCTGATTCCTCCCCTCCGTATTTTACTATTCATTTCGACCTATGAACACATGCTCGAATCATTCTTATGATAAATCTAAGTATCCCCAATTGGTCCATTACTTTCCATAGCCTTTCTCTATTCGCTGAATTGAATGTAACCTTGAAGTCCTCAAATAGTAAATGGACATCTTTGTCAAACTCATGACTGTTTTTGATTATCTGTTTAACAACATGAATTTGGTCCAGTGTTAATTTACCAGTCATGAAACCTACTGGATAGTCTCCAATAATTTCCTTTATGTACGGCTTTAATCTATTGAGTAAAACATTCTAAAATACTTTGTACGAGGTATTGAGTAGGGAGATCCATCTTGAATTCGTACAGTTCATGGTGTCGCTTTTTTTGAATACCAAGCATAGTTTAGAGGTGCTTCATGCTATTGGTATTTTCATTTGATCCCAGATTTTAAGATTAGCTTATGCAGCTAGAATAGAAAAAAGCAATTGATACTCTTTCGTTCTTAAGACATTCCGATACTATATCTTATGCTTTAGATGCTTTCCCACTCTTTAGCATATATAGCCCACTTCCTCAGTTGATGGCCATTGAATATTTTGTTCAACCGTGCCATACTCTTCTGATACTACATCTCTTCTAGGTTGATTTAAGAGTGTCTGAAACATGTTCTTTAATTCCTTCGCTATTTTTTATTTTCTGTTAACAAAGTACCATCCTCCATTCTTGTGATTGTATATCTAGGTTTAAAACTTCCTTTTGCCTCGTTCGCCTTTTCGAAGAATATCCTTAAGTTATTTTTTTTTTGTTTTTCTCTATACTCTTCACTTTTACATTTTCACATAATCTTTATTCATCCTAATTATTCTTTTTGTCCCTCTCTGTTTTATGACTGACATTCATTTGTTCTCCTCTGTTGGGTCTTGTACCACTCTTAAACGTGCTTTATCTCTTTCTACAATAGCTTCCTTACATTGTACAAAAACCATGATTTTCTTTTTATCCTTAGTTCATGGCCCAAAACTTCTGCCGATCTTTTGATTACACATTATTTTCCAGCATTAATTTATATCTATATTATTATCGATCTAAGTACTCCTTATTTTTTTTTTGTAATCTTTGGCCTTATTTTACTTGTTAATTTTCTTTGTACACTTCATTCTTTTGTACTTTTTATTGATATTCTAAATTTGACCTTGATTCTTGGAAGTGATCCGAGACCGCACTGCTTCCTTTTATGCTTCTTACGTCGTTTATATCTAATCTAATTCGGTAGTCTACCATTACGTGATCTATTTGGTTCCTCACCTTCCCAAATAGTGATATCCAAGTCTGTTTGTGAATATTTTTATGGGGGAATATTATACTACATATTCTCATATAGCAGTTTCTAACAAATATGAAAGTTATTTGTTTATCCCCATTACCATTTGTATAGATATGCAAGCTATCCTTTCCTATTGTTGGTCTATATACTGCTTTCTTCTCAATTTTTGGGTTAAAATCATTAAAGATGATTTTTAGTTTTCCGGTTGTTAATACATCGCAATGTTTTTAAACTACTTGATCCATCCAATCTTACTTCTTGAACAGTGGTTATATCCAATTTGTATCGCTCCAGACACGATACATTTGTCGTCATAATTCCATTTCGAGCGCACATTCCATGTTCCAATTAGTATATTCATAAGATATATTGTACGAGGCATTGTTTGTTATTGTTCCGAAATCATTGATGTTTTATGTGTAGGGTGATCAATCCCACAACATCCCTTATAAATGGAGTGCCCAAAATTACTAGGGTACGCGGGTTCGTTAGGCTCGTTCCTCTAAGATAGAGTACCCTTGCGGGAAAATTCAATAATATTTAATAAAATAAATCTTTATTTTTAGGTATTGCATGGCTGGTGATACCAATGACGTTTAGTATAAAAAATGATTATATTTATTTTTCATCTTGGAATCTATTCATTATAATATGCTCGTGTCCCAATATAATATTGTCTTACGTGCTGTACAAACTTCCAGAGTCACCAAAATTTTTACTTTCTAAGGGTAAAGTAGACGAAATTGTTCAGTGTTTGGAAACTATATGCAAATGGAATAAAATAAAAAAGTCTCATGATTTCAATGTAAGTAATTTTTTATTATAACAAATTATACAGGATAACAGCCATTTTTTATTTACAATTTTTATTGCTGATTCAGAATTTGGCTTTTTATTACATATAGTTTTTGATATTTTTAATATATATACAATTTTTTAGTATATATACGATGTTCTCTGTTACTTGTTGTCCTGTTTAATTATTAACATAATTTCACTTTGGTATTTTTGACCTTTTATTATAAATTCCAACAACATTTTTTTAGCCATTTAATAAAAAGGATAGTTATAGTAATTTAGTTTTTATTTAAATTTATAAACTATTAGAACTATATATTTATAAATTAGTGTTATAAGTCTAAAACAATTTTTATTGAGGTTTCTAAATACAGTTCATATTAAATTGTAATACTGTGTAGAGAAATTCCACTATTACTTGTAAATATTTTATTTATATTTTGATAGCTTATTTCATTGATACCAAAAGAAACCGAAAACGTTGACACAAATATAGGCTTTTTTCAAAATTTTTTTGTTGGCATACGAAATTTAATGTTTTCCAAATACTGTGTGATTGCTATACAATCTTTCATCCTACAGTTTGGTTCTACTACCAGGTAAATAAAATTTTAAACAATTTTCCCATATATTTTATTAAAACTTGAGTGTTTTATATTTCCTCATACAGCTTTTACACGATTATAATGTGGGCTCCAGAGCTCATGAATAGGTTCAAATATTATGAAAATCTAAACTCGCCCTCTTCTAACATCAGTATGTGTGAAATAATGTCTTTATTTAAAAATTTAACAACTTCTACTGAAAATGTGTGCATTGATACAATCGACAATATGGTTTACTTGAACATTTTTCTTATCGGTGTTGTAAGCCTTCCACCTTGTATCGTAATACCATTTATGGTCAAACGATGGGGTTTGCGGAAAGTAGCAGGTGAAAAAAATGTTATATTTTTGTACCTAATACTTAAAAACAATAAATAAAATGTAATAAAAAATGTCTAATTAGTATTAAAAAAAAATTTCAATTATTTATAACTTATAAAAATTAATATAAAAAATGAATTTATGCATTGTAAATATATAATTACAGTTATGTGTTTTTTAACATCCGGAATTGCAGCAGGTTGCCTTTATTTTGTGAAGAACTCCTTCCAAAATTTTATGATGTCGGCTATTTTCGAAGCTCTGTCTAGTATTGGAATAACTTTAGTGTATTGTATTTGCATTCATCTTTTTCCTACTGAATTAAGGTTTGTAATGAGTTTATCTAAACAAACATTTGTACATTTTTTTGCCCCGACATAAAACTTTGTGTAATTCGATCATTTTCATTTTACTCAATTTTCACATGATTTTTACAAAATCATAAAATAAATTAATATTTTGATATACAAGTAGTAAGATAGTTAAGGAGCATTTTAAGAATATATTTTTTTATTTCTTTTGATGGTAATACTTTTTAAGTCAGTTTCATTTTCAAGGCCCGGATAATAAAACATTAAATGAACCAAAAGAACAAATTACATCTTTTAAAACTCATTTAAAAATTAAATAAAATTATTTTAACCCTAATTGTGCTTAGTAAAGAGTTCTAATATTAAAAAAATTTAAATATTTACATACACATTATGTTTAAATTGTGTTTTGAATTTATTTTTCATCTATGGGTTATATAAATTATATTACTTTATTTTTTTAGAGGAGTAGCTGTATCTATTGGTAGCATGTTTGGTAAATTTGGAGGTCTTATGGGCAATATAATGCTTGGTATGTTCATTGATGTATATTGTGCTGTACCCATAATAATATCATGTTTGTTACTCATTCGTAAGTTTTCCTATTTTTTTTTACATTTTGTCATTTTTTCAATATTTCATTAAATAGATAACCATTTTAGTTACAGCTTTAACATTGCTCTTCCTACCAAACACAAAGAAAACAATATTAAATTAAATGAAAATTAAAACTAATGGAAATTTTTCTCGAATAGAATACTTATAAATAACTTACAATAAAAAAAAAGTGTTTCAGTACTTAATTTATGATAAAATTTAAAAATTAAATGTTTATTAATAATATGACGTTTTTCTTTATTTGAAATGATGAATTACTGTTGTTATGTTTCATTGCTTAAATTTTTGTTATTCCAAAAAATTCATTGAATTATGTGTTTTCCTTACTTATTAATTTTTTAAGTATTTGTACATTCAGGAATTGACTGAAGGGTATTCGGCTGAACAGCTGTGTATACCGGACCAGGAAAAGTTTTTTTTTCTCATCAATTCAAGTATTTGAGACAAATTTAATAATTTGAATGAACATTAGAAGTTAACCTTTATAAACCTCTACAATTGTTTGGTTATTATAATATAAGTCCCGAAGTTAATTAACTTAAATTATTTTAAACCCATTAAACCCATTAAACACTTTATAAATTATCCGTCTATAAACCTTATAAACACGTTTGAATATCTAACTGTTGTACAAAATGAAAAAAATACATTTTTTCATATCAATCAAATATTAAGACAATGAAAAATAAAATGAAATTGTTAATCGTAGCGGATTTTCGGTTGTTGCTACAATGATAGACACGCACATTGTGCTGTAACATGAATAATAGTCCAGTGAGTTCCTGTGTACATTGGAGAGACTAAATAAGTTAAAATCACCACACATAACAACAATNCAATGAAAAATAAAATGAAATTGTTAATCGTAGCGGATTTTCGGTTGTTGCTACAATGATAGACACGCTGTGTACTGTAACATGAATAATAGTCCAGTGAGTTCCTGTGTACATTGGAGAGACTAAATAAGTTAAAATCACCACACATAACAACAATTTTAAACATTATTTCTATGTAACATTATTTAAAAGGTATTGTTTTTTGTTAAAAAAATTTCAATTATAGTCTGAAAGTAAATTTATAATAAAACCACAAATCAAAACATTTTTTTTATTTATTTACATATATACCATACATTCAAATGTATTAAACTTGAATCTATTAAGAATATTCCACCTATAAAAACTANGATTATTTAAAAGGTATAGTTTTTTGTTAAAAAAATTTCAATTATAGTCTGAAAGTAAATTTATAATAAAACCACAAATCAAAATATTTTTTTATTTATTTACATATATACCATACATTCAAATGTATTAAACTTGAATCTATTAAGAATATTCCACCTATAAAAACTATAATTTTACTACATCAAGAAAAAAAAATTCAAACATACATATATAACTTGTTGGCTATACTCATTTTTTGCTTATGATTATCATAAATGTCGGAATTCAAAAATTTTGATAAAATGTCAAGTTTTCTATCTTCGTCATACATGTTATTATTTGATCGATAGTAAAAAATATTAATTTAAAATTAAAAAGCTATATTACGTATATTTTAAATTTATTATTATTTTTTTAAGGAAATATTAATAGGGTCAATTCGAGAGAACTTGTTGGGAATCCATCTAACAATTTTTATTTTTCCATTTCAACTAATAATATATTAGCATAATAAAGTTCATACAGGAAACGTCTTATAATTATCACATGATTAAAACTAATTATCGTTACCCCTCTCTGTTATTATCTTAAAGGTGGTTGTATTTCGTGATTCTGTAAACTTGAATCAGTAACACTTCTACTTCATTTTTATTCAAGAAAGAATACTTTTAAAGATATTCAAAGTTACTGCTGTTCGCGTGTAAAAAAAAAACCTTCGTTTTTTATAATAAATCAGGTATTTTAATAAATTTTACTTGGCAATAAAATCTTATAAATAATAATCTTATTATTTCCTTCGATTTGAGAAAATCAAATAACGCATATTATAAGTTAATTGATTTACGGAATCTTTTTTTCATTGGATATATAATTTAAATTACAACTCAAATGTTGAATAAATAGAATTTAAATTTTCTAACACTTTTTTAATGTAATTTACTTAATTTGATTCATTATTTTATTATTACTCTGATTATTTGAAAAACAAAATTTGATGCACTAATGATCATAAATAAACACACCCAAAAAATTTTTCACTAGCCCCTCCAAACCAAAAATTGGTATGTNACAAAAAAATGTTCACTAGCCCCTCCAAACAAAAAAAATATAAATAAATTAATTAATTAATTAAAATCTATATGTGCGCTGAGGATCAGAAACTTATTGAAAGCCACATCAGCTAGACTGTTTGTTGCTAGTTTTGTTGCATTGAAATAATTTTTATGATCAATGCGCATTCTTTATTATGTATGACTAATTGTAATATTACAAATAATAAGTATTTAAAAACGTAATTTACTTAATTTGATTCATTATTTTATTATTACTCTGATTATTTGAAAAACAAAATTTGATGCACTAATGATCATAAATAAACACACCCAAAAAATTTTTCACTAGCCCCTCCAAACCAAAAATTGGTATGTTCACTATGAAGATAATTTTGTTCCGGGAGGATCTATCCCTATCATCCTCTTACTACGCTAATACTAATGACAAGTAGTGGCAACTTTATTTTTATGCGATTAAACAAAATTAGTATATTATTATATGTATACTACTAAAATGTAAAACAATTTTATTAATAATTATAGGGTTAAAACAAGATGAAATACTACAATGTATGACTTGTCAAGTTTATTATTACGAAAATCCTAAAGATTTAAGAAAAAAACTTTACTCTATTAAATAATATTGAATACTGTTTGAGCAGTTTTATTACTGTTATGCGTACTAGTTAACAGTTATTGTATAGGGCACCGCTATTGTAATTTAGACGACAAATGTATATTTTAGTAGATACATTGAGAGATAACTATCATTGTAACCGTTATCATGTACACAATATACACGGAAAACTATTTTTAACTATATTTTATGTTGAAATATAAATAAGAAATGCATTAAAATAACCGCCAACAAAATAGTAATACTAAAATAGTTTTTTTTAATTTAAAATTACTATAATAAAGTTATTTTAATGCAGTAGTTTTATAAAAATTAAAGTGAGTAGTATGTTGTAATAATCATAACTGTTTTTTTATTATTTAACATGAAACATTTTTTAAAAACTGTATGTACACTAGTAAAAATAATTAAATTCTAAAGGTTTTGACTTCATGAGCTGCCTTATGTGTTGCTAACACTATCATTTACTGTCTGCAGATTTTGAAAAAATGGAATTGAAAAAAATTAAGCATCTCTTTTTAATTAACTCAAACAGCATTCCTGATTTTTATACTTGATTAAAACTAACGAGACAATTAATTAAATTATTACTTGATACAATGTTCAATCATACACCAACAGTAGAATAAATAAGTACTCATTAATATTGTCTGCAGACAAAATTTACATTAATAATACATTTTTTATCAGAACACAGCTATTTCTGTACTTGTAAATTAATATTAAGATGAATCCAGTGTTTTAAGTAATAAAAATTATAATTTTCGTGCACAATATCAACTGAAAGTAATCTTGTACACTAGTTGTATCATGTTTCGCATTTTAAAAATAATAAAAAGATTTTTTTAATTATAAATTTTTCCTTATACACGCAATGCGCTTATTTCAATGCATAAATATATTGTTTAATATTCATAATTACAAACAAAATTTTTTAAATTCTTATATAGATGTGATTTACTCAATTAATTAAAGATAATCTGTATCAAAAATTAGGTGAATTTTATATGGAATATTGACACAGACTTCGAATCTAGCTTTAAATTTATCCATAACATCTAGTTTTTGTTAATTACTAATTAATAATTTTGCATTAATTAAACTACTAAATCATAATAAAAAATCGAAAAATATTTTTGTTTAAAGCTCTTCTACTATAATTAAAAGATATTAAATAATATTTGTACAACATTTGGGGCTTATCCATAAAGTTAAAACTTTTTTAGAGACTTTTACAATAGTTTTTTTTTTTTTTAATGAACTTATCTCTGTAACTATTTTTAGATTAATTTTATAATTACGGATTTACTACGAACAATTAGATAATTTTATGAAGAATACAAAAATAAATTTATTTGTTTTTTTTACGTGACAAAATTGCAATTTTAGGAAAAATGGTTACATAAATCTTAAAAATTTGTAAAAACTGCAATTTTACTTTTACAGTACAATTTATTGTGAATTTTGAAAAAAAAATTTAACAGCCTTATGTATTTTTTGACGTTTTTGAGAATATTTCAATTAAATTTGGCATACTCAGCTATTCAACTAGTTTTAAAAAGAAAGTCATTCATACTTGTTTGGAAGTAAAAACCAAAATTGAGTTATATATGTAAAACAATTAAGACTTGTTATTATAATAAAATATAATTAATACGATATAGTAAATATAAATATAATAATATTAATATAATCTAAATACTTTAGATTATACAATTCTATATTATAATTATAAAATCAAAATTATACAATTTAGATACTAATTTTAGCAACTTTTAATTTTTCTTTGAAAATGTAATAACGTTTGTTTTTGCTGAATCTAAACCAAATGAGACCTTACTGGTGCGTAATTAACTCTTAATTACGCACCTGTAAGGTTGAGGGGGAAATATCGCCAGAATAATAATATTTACATGGTAAAGATATGTTTTCGGATTGGAGGGGGTTGTGAAAATGTTTGTTATTGTCCCCGTCAAACAAATCTCTAATACGTCATTTATACCCTTAATTACATAATTAATTATATTTTAAAACTAAACTTAAAGATATTTGTATGTTTAATTGTCTTAATAAATAAAATTTAAAAAATATACATAGTATACGATGTGTATAATACTTTAAAATTATATTTTCTATATTTTTTGTAAGTGAAATATATGTATAAACACGTAAAAACTCCTTTTTTGTGTTTTAAAATGGCTTGCTTTAATTTAAACATATATTTTTATTTATAGAAAATATTATATATGAAATATTATTTTTGTAAATAATAATTCCATATCACATATTTTCATATAATCATCTAATCAGTAAACTATAGTGTGACCTTGTCGGAATTCGTTTTTTTTTTTTACTATATAATACTTCAAATATTATTTTTAATGTTTTCCTACATTATATCTATGACTATCATAATTTAAAATATATAAATGTATACTTATATACACAAATTATACAATTTATGTGAGTTAAAATATTTGAAGAATTTTTACTACAGAAGTTTTTATTATTATTTATGAATCCTTTTTTTTCTGTTCGTTGTTTAATTAAATATAATTTTTTTAATATTTTTTACTTTTCGAAAAAAAAAAATTTATTCTAAACTTCATAATAAATAGTTAAATATTCAAGTAAGAATTTTGGTTTTGAGAGCATGGTCAGATAAATTCTATAACAACCAAACGGTATTTTTTTTCACTCGACAAAGAAGCCGCATTATACTATTCGATACGAAGAGATATTGAATCATTTGCCATCACTCTACTCTTTTAGTCGAACCGTTTCACTCCATAAATTGCACAATAAAACTAACTTTTAATGATGTGCTAAAGATATGTCCACATGATGAATATTCGAGAATCACTAGAGTTAGAGTTTAATCGAGAAGTAATACTTAAAAAATAGTATTTCGATGTATGGTAGTTTAGCAAACAAATTTCTCGTTGATTTGGTGTCCCAACCTTCGAATACGGCGTTTATTTAAGAAAACCGATCATAATCACTTAATTTGCATGCAGGTCACGTGCTCTACCATATAACTTCCTCTCCATTCTGCGACATATATGCGATACGTACAGGCCACTGTGTTTTCTTCCTCGTATTTTTTTCTACACAATACGTGTTTTCATTTTTTAAATGTTTCTCATCTGATTTATTTCTCCTACCTGTCGCGTACTCGTTTAAAACATATTCACGCGTAAAAAAAAGCTTCACAATACATCACTAACAAAATATTGTTATAGCCGTGTCATCGACGCGTGAAACGGTGGGGAGGGTACACGGAGCCGAGCCCACTGAAGAGCCTCGCACCGGCAGTGGTGGCGGTGGTGTTATCGCTGTCGATATTAATGTTTGTCGCCGCCGACAGTGAAATTAATGATCAAACGCCTATTGTCGGGTCAGGTGTGTGTGTGTGTGTGTACTTTTCGAAGCGTTACGCCGGTTCAACTCGTCGAAATTTTGCATTTGCTCGTCACCCCAATTCTCACATCCTCGTTGTCTACCCAATAAAAAATGTGTGTAGGTGTGTATTATTTTTTACACAATTATCGATTTAGTCTTTTCTAGGAAACCCTACAAATACGTACGCGCCACGGCTGTTCGTAAAACGGAACGTTCGGGTGAACGCGCGCGCCTCTTCTCCGACGTTTTCGCCGTGTGCCATAAATGCGAAAAGCGATAGCCGCTCATTCATGCAAATGCTTTTTACCGTCACGGATATACCGTCGCGTGGCATGAAGTAGCTACACAGTGGTGCGAGGGGAACATGACCGATCCCGGGGGATAGACGTGATGACGCCGCCGGGTACGCCGCCCAAACTAAGGACTTCAGGTAAAAACGCACAAAGATAACGTACGAATAATTAATTTTACCTATCTTAAGCTTAGAATGTACGGGGTCCGGTCTGAAATGTTTCTGATTAACGGCCGGAATCGGTGTAATGTAAAAACGCACGAAAGGATACGGTTTGTAAAACACAGCTGTCTTTAACGCTTCCAATGTACTCTAGTTAACGTTTGCACACGTGTGAAAACATCAACTCGAACACATACTTTTTTTATAAGTGACAAATATAGTACGCTATTTTTTTTTAGACCTAATGTATTAACTATTGAGTAATGTTCGATAAACGTTAATGACAAAATAATTGTATACGTTTAGTAAGGTGATAAATTATTCTTTAAAAAATTATCCACAATTTCATTACCATGCATTTTTCCATCGATCATTCGAACTTGTCATTTTTCTAACAACTGGCGTTATGTATAAAAATATAAGGCAAAATATTGAAAGTAATCGTGACAGGTGACTTTTATTAATTCGCCGGCTATTAATTTACTCCTAGTGGTCGTTGTGTCGTCAACAGGATAATGAACCACGGAGCCGTTCGTTATTTCTTAGTAAGACGTCGATGTCATCTTTTATTACAATACAAAGACCCATTGAATAGTAAACATAAAGAGGGTGTAAAGTAGTGCAAGTGCACTATACTTGTACGAAAGCGATTGCTAAATATTTTATTTTGCTTCTTGACTATCAGGAATAAAATAGTTTGCATTTTCAGTATCGAATGAATAATAGCAATTTTAACACGTTCCAGCTTGACACATATCAATTGAGTTGCAGGACATTGTTGATGAATAAGAAAAATAAATAAATAGTGTTTGAAAATACCTAATGTGTTGCATAACTCTTTTATCCACTGCATTATTCATAATGGTTTTTACATTTTATTTTAGTTATTGTCATTTTAATTAATAATTAGTTCCGAGATGTTTAATTCGTGACACTTTGTTGTATTGTTCGTCAACCGAATAATGACGATAAATTATGTAGCAAGCACAGGCCTGGAATCGTTTAAAATATGTGTGCAATAATATTTACTAGCTGCTGGATAGGACCGTACGTGTTCTAATAGCTGTTTGGTTTGTTAGTGCTTTTGTTCAACGCAGTGTTTAGTTTATAGGTATACTGCACGATAATAATACACAAACGCTGACCGAATTTACAATTAACAACTTTTCTTAAATAATATCACACGCCCCACTCGCCTACCAATCGATATTGCGGTTAATGTGTGGCTATCACGATAATTCATTTGAAAAAGATGTTAATGCCGGTGAAAAATATTTGTGACAATTAATGGTACAAAATTAAACGAATTCATTTCGATTTCATCCTAAGTAAGACTCGTTTTGTACAGCTATTTTTTGATAATGCGGTAGAAAAAGCAGCCAACATTTTATTGAAATATAAACACGAAGGTCGTCCGCGTGTGATTTATCTATATACCTATCAGTCCACCACTGTCCGGTATATAATCAAACTGGACAATCAGGTAGCTAATAATAACAATTAATGAACACATACTAAAATTAGTTGCATGGTAACATTGATTATTCTATTTTGGCGGCCGCCGAATACGTCACAATGATATGTAGAAACTTTAAACTGTACCTATTCAAAAAAAATTGATTTGTTTACGTTATTTATTCACTATTTTACGTCTTAAAATTATAAAAAAAAAAAAGATGTAAAATCATTTATCTTCCGAGTACGTCATTAGTTGCAAAATTCAACATGCTAATATTTGCCATTACCTTTAGAATGTGGGTAATTTAATCGTTTAAATACAGACCAATTGCTCTGGGAAACGGGCTACTATCATATTGATGTTATTATTTCTAATAATCCAAGAATAAGCAATAATAGTCATGAATTGCACTAGACCAAAAATGATGCTTGTTGCCAATGTTTTCAAGTGGTACGGTTATGTCACGATCAATAAAAACATTTGTAAGGCGTTGTGTTTTATAATTAAAGTTTAATCGTGATTACTATAAAAACAAAAAGTTAAAATTACCATATTCTAGTTACTCATTGCGTTATTTCCCAAAAAGTAGAAACTACACTGTATCATATATTTTCCGTTAAAGTTTTTAGTAGTGTTTATTGGTCATAATACATATTGTAGGTCAATAAAATATAATTAATGAAAAGTAATTTTTTTAATTAACTTTGTCTCTATTTTTTCGACGTTATTTTATAAAGTTTACCATTAAATTGTGAGTTTTGAAATTTATTGAACAATATAAAAATAATAACTATAGTTTGACACAGTTTGTTTTGTCTACGTTCTATTTTTTATGGACGAAAACAATTTAGATTTTAATTGGATAATGTTAGGATATTTTATTCACAGCCATCAAATAATTAATTAAAAATAGAGTGAAATATTATTGAAAAATATTGTCCAATAGATGGATTTTTATCATAGTGTATTTCTAATTGAAAAGTGACGGAGCGAAAAATTCTCTAATTAATTTTCGTGTCTGTTTTCAATGAAATGTCAATATATAAATCTGTGTATTTTGTTTTTATAAATTTTAAAACTTCTCATTGGTAAGTTAACAAAACTTGTTTTTTATGTATTTTATTATAACATTTTTTTTTATTTGTAGGGTTTATTTAATATTATATCTACTGATTTAGATAAGTTTTAAAGTTCATAATAGCTTAAAAAAATATTGTTCATAATTTAATACAAAGAGACTTTAAGAAGTTATGAACTAAATTCGATATTCTAATCATTGTCTCCGCCCATTACAGATGATTAGAACAAAGCTATTTGTAGGGTTTTTTTAGTAAACTGTTGCTCGGAATTATGATTTAATTTATGCACATATTATGTATACAATATTTTGTAGAGCTTCTTTACCTTGTTTTTATCCGATTTTCTTGTCGAGGTCATAATGTAAATCAATATAAAAAAATTATAATATTTAAATTGAAGCCATTAATACTTTTTAGTAATGGCTTATGTAATTACATAAGGATAAGTGTTTAAACTAGCCTTATGAGATTTAGAAAAATTTGATTTTTAAAAGTGAGTTTATTCAATTTAAGAAATGTATTGTTGCAGAAAATCAAGACAACGATGATGTGACTGTAGTAGATATAGAAGATGACACAACTTTTACCCCTCGAAAAAACGATGGAAAAAAGCATGTACATTTTTCAGAGGAAACCATCACGGTGATGATTCCTAGTCCACCGAAAGGGTTTTGTGATTCTGTGAAAAAACTATTGGACTTTGTTTGTTGTTGCGGATGTCTGTTTCCAAACTACTTATAAGTCCTTAATGTGATATTTCTCCTCTTTCATTCATTAGAATATTTTTAAGATCTGTGTGAAATATACCTGTTTACTCGTGTGCTCTAAAATTATTATTTGTTTGTATATATTATAAAAAATGTTATATGCTAATATAGATTATGTATATTTAACGAATATTTTATAAATATTTTTCCTATTTTTTTTTAACTAGAAGTTGATAAAATATTAAAGCAAAAATAATTTGGTGCGTATTTTTAACAATGGTATATGGAAATATGTTCGTGTATTTAGCGGAGAGTGGGCGAATGGCACCTACCTAAGGAAAATTTGCAATAAAATATTGAGTGACTCCAAAAGTGAATGAACTAAGGAGATGGATTCTTTGTAGAAGTCATGTAAAATTAAGTTAGGAGTATTTCATCTTTTTAAATTCTTTGCTAATAATTTATATTTCGATGCCCCAAAATTAACAAAGTTAATAAATATTATTCTCAGATAATTTTTTTATAATCATAATGTAAAAATATTTATAATTAAATAATACAAACGATTCAATCAATTATTCTATGTTTAAATTTGAATTTTCCAGTAAATAAACTGTTATGAGGGACGGTGTGGCCAAGTCGGTCACGCGGGAGTGTCTAATGCGCACTGCCTCGGATCGACTCTCGGTCACAACCGGTTTTATTTACTGAGCAAGAGATAAGTTTGGTAATTAGAGTTGCCATCTTTCTCTCCAGCGACGGACTAATCACTCGTTCTGTAAAATAATAGTTAAAAAACCTCCTCCTTTAGGGAAAGCCTCCACAAAATTAGCAAAATTCATTCTTCTCACCTGCTGTCATAACTTTAAATTGTTAATTACTTTTGAAATACTGGTCCAAAAGTTGTTATAGACCAGTAATTTTTTTAGTAAGATCGGTTTTTATTGAATAAGCTAGTCAAATATGTATGTTGACAATTAAAAAAATTAAGTTGATACCCTTATAAAATAATTGGTGAATTTAAGTAAAAGTAATTAATAACTGATAAATCAATAAATATATGACAATAGAAAATACCAAAAAAATTTGTATAACATGATTATTATTTATAGAGAAATCGAGTAACTAGCACTAGAAAATCATTTTGTAGCATAGATAAGTATATTGTTTTGTAGATCCATAACAATAACAAATTTATCTTAAAAGTATGAAATTAAATACTTAAATAAAGTTAAAAGTACACAGATTAGTTAATAATAACGATATTTTATGTATTCCTGATAACCAGTACCACTAATATTTTTGTTTAACAAAAAAATCATTTTTTAACCTAGTGATTGGCATTTTCCAATATTTTAAAATATGTAATAACTATTCGAATTGTTTTTATACAACCCAATAGTTTATTTTTAGCATAAAATATCGAATAGTTTTAAAAACTATTATCACTTTATCGTGTTTAAGTGCTTATAATTTTATAACAATGGTTATAAATATTTAATTCCAATGGACAGCTAAAGTTACTTATATTTAATGGGTAATAGTTTATAAATTAATTAATTTTACTAAATATATAGATATTTGCAGCTTAAATCGTCAATATAATAAAAATTGATCACTTGTGGCTAATTAATTAAGTAAAATTAAAACTATATTAAAAATATTATTAATTTAAAAAACTAAAAAATATTAAAAATATTAAACTCAATTAAATCGTCAAACCGATGATGATGAACAAAACTAGTTAAAGCAGCTCTCCCAAAAAATTTCTTCTGGATCCGAGCCTGTCAAAGAGCGGCAAAATCCCACTTTCTTTTAAATAAAGAAATGAATCATGATTGTTGATTAAACATGGTAAAATTACTCGAGTTAGGTGTTATTTGACTTAAGTATAATATTAGTTCAAAGTTAGTTTTATAGCTGAGTAGCATTATTTTTCATTAATTGATAAGTAACGTTAAGTCATACATGTCATAAATATTTAAAAGCAACGCTCTTATATCCAGTATCGGACTGGCTCACATTAGGGCCCTTGGTATTTAATTTATAGTTAGCTTGAGGGTTCTTAGTATATAGATCCCTAATTGAAAAAATATCAAAGGATTTTCGTTAAATGACGANAAAACAACGCTCTTATATCCAGTATCGGACTGGCTCACATTAGGGCCCCTGGTATTTAATTTATAGTTAGCTTGAGGGTTCTTAGTATATAGATCCCTAATTGAAAAAATATCGAAGGATTTTCGTTAAATGACGAATAAGAAGTTCATAATCAAGTTTAATATACTTAAATTAATTTTTTTATGTTATATATGACATAGTATATTGTATATGAAATATCATAAAAAATAATTATTTTAATTTATCTGTAAAAAACTAAAGAAGTACAATTGCCTCATTTTTCCTCTGCGGATGTCCATGTTTTGATCTGAGAAATATTGTTTTATTTTTAGAACAACTAGTAAGTAGGATAATAGGTCGTTAACTGGTCAAAGTGATATTTTACTATCAAAAATTGTGATAACATTCTTATCTACTCTTTATTCAATTATACGGTTTTAAACGTAATGTAAGAAAAATGACAATATTTTTTAAAAGTTAACTAGTTTACTATTTAACTTTCAAATCTAATGTTATGTAAAATTTTAAATAATTGTAAAATCTTTTTATTATTTAAATTAATATTTACAAACAAATTTGAATTTTTCATGTTCACATAAATATTTTAAACTTTATTAAAACAATTGAAATGTACGTGGAAGTTATTTCTGACTTGTTAGATCTGTTCAATAAGTTATTAAACGTTGTGAGTACTATTTAGAATTGTGTAGTTTATTGATTGTGTATTGATTATTTACTAATTTTTCTATTATGAAAAAAAAAGATTGTTTCATAATTTTATAGTTATTTTTCAATATGTAGTTATTGAAATTATTCTTTAAGTAATTGTATAAATATACTTATTGAAATATCATTAGATGACTGAAGTAGGAGTTCTGGATTCATTTACATTTATGCATTCGGCTATTAAAATAAATTCAAACCATGAACAGTTCTTAAGAAGAATTCAGACTTCCATTGATGAATTAAAGGTATAATAATATAATAATATTTTAGTGTTAATATATTTTTATAATTGACAAATTTTTAAAAAGTTTGGAATAGTTATTTATAGTGATTTAATCATAAATTTATTAGTGGCAATACAATTAAAAATCTTAATAAACAAATATGGTGTTTAGCCCTCATATATACGCCAATTACTTCTTAGTAATGTGTCCTTATACACTCCCTATAATTAATAATCATTTGTCATAAAAAGTTCTTTCATGATAAAATTATTTAAAAAAACATTATATAATGAACAGGAAAATGTTGTAATACTATCAAAAAAAAAAAAATTCTTCATTTATCATATTCCCAGAATTTATAGTACAAAAATTTTTATATTAAACAAAAAATTAATATAATATTGAGAATTTTTTTTTATTTCATTTAGGTTCATGTATTTTTTAATTTACCAATCATTAGGTCTTTTTTATGTTTATCCCTACTTTAAAGGATGTTAATTTTAATATTTCAAATGGCAATGTGTATATTAACTGGTTTATTTAATAAATAATGATCTACAATCATTTAAGAAAATGATTGGTCGATAACAACTTTTAGGTTATAATTTTGTACAATTTTAGGTAATGATTAGGGATAAAAATTGGGTACTGCTTTTTATTTGACTACACATGTCCTCTTCCTCCATTCCAGGTATAAAAATAAATAATTACTAAAATACTAGTCTAATAGTTTTTATCAATCTGTCATTTGTTAATGAGATACATTATGTATTAAATTAAATAATTAATTATTTTATGTTACCATTTGAAAAAATAAACCCTTATTATCGATACCCTTTTAAGGTATAAGAGATGAACATTAAAAAAATACTTTATTATTGATAAATTCAAAAAATCATGTACCTAAAAGAAAATAAAGAAATATTCTCAATATTATTATTATTTTCTGTTTAATTAATTGTTTGTGATAAATTAATGATCTTATATATAGCAGATATTTTTACATTTATATTAAGTATTTTTATTTTTTTAATATTCAACATCTAAAATCTTTAGATGCTTAGAAATTTATTACAATATAAATGGATGGTTTTTGTGAGAAATTTGTTAAATCAAATTTTGTTATTTTTAGTTAATTTGTAATAAAAGTTGGTACTTTATTAGAAAATGTTAAATGTGTTTATAGGTATCGGTATTATTTTTATAGATACCTTAGATATAATTTTATTGTGATTAGAAATTAAAAAATCTTTTTTATCATTGGTAGAAAACATTTTATATTTTTCGTCTCCTGAAAAAGTATCATTTTTGACTTAATCAACTTTTTACAAAAATAATTCAAATTTACAATAAATTTATGTTACATAATAATAAACTTTTGTTTTGTTTACATGAATTATAAATATTAGTTACATGAGACGTTATAAAAATTAAATTGTATTTTTATGTTATTAAACTATTAGAAGTTGAAACTGACAATTAAAAAATAAACTAAAAAGATCTTCAATAACATTTTAAGTTATTGTGAAAGATATTTCTGAAAAACCTGGAAAATTTAGGGAATAGTCTAACTTTTTATTTTGATATAACAATAATTTTGAAATTCTTTAGAAAATAATTCTTATTTTTTAATATAATTGAGTATAAATTTTATTTCAGAAATGGCTTACAAATGTTTGTACAGAATGGAAAGCTGAAGATTTAGCTTCACTGGGCAATGTAATTGAGCCACCATTAACCCCTAATACAATAGACATGAATCTTAGTGGACCTGATTATATAACACCATTAATTAAAGAAAAAATAGATTCTGTATTAGGTTTCAGAAACCCCGTTAGTCCAATATTATGGAGTGTTGGTTTAAGACCAATACAAGATAGTACATCAAAGGATGGTTTTGAAATAGATGATCAACAGTCACCAACTGACTTTATAGCACCATCATTTGGTGACTATGGAAGTCCATCATCAGACGCATGGAATGTTTTTCATGAGTCTGATTTTAATTTAGATCATGCACAATTGGTAAACAAAATGTTCAAAAATAAATTTATTTATTAAAATTTTGAATTAAAAAAATTATTTTATTTAATCTATTCTAAATTTTTCAAATAGGATGAGAGAGGTCCACAAACTCCAAATATTAAATTATATAGAAAAGACGAATTAGACATTGCTCAGGANAGAATTTATAGTACAAAAATTTTTATATTAAACAAAAAATTAATATAATATTGAGAATTTTTTTTTATTTCATTTAGGTTCATGTATTTTTTAATTTACCAATCATTAGGTCTTTTTTATGTTTATCCCTACTTTAAAGGATGTTAATTTTAATATTTCAAATGGCAATGTGTATATTAACTGGTTTATTTAATAAATAATGATCTACAATCATTTAAGAAAATGATTGGTCGATAACAACTTTTAGGTTATAATTTTGTACAATTTTAGGTAATGATTAGGGATAAAAATTGGGTACTGCTTTTTATTTGACTACACATGTCCTCTTCCTCCATTCCAGGTATAAAAATAAATAATTACTAAAATACTAGTCTAATAGTTTTTATCGATCTGTCATTTGTTAATGAGATACATTATGTATTAAATTAAATAATTAATAATTTTATGTTACCATTTGAAAAAATAAACCCTTATTATCGATACCCTTTTAAGGTATAAGAGATGAACATTAAAAAAATACTTTATTATTGATAAATTCAAAAAATCATGTACCTAAAAGAAAATAAAGAAATATTCTCAATATTATTATTATTTTCTGTTTAATTAATTGTTTGTGATAAATTAATGATCTTATATATAGCAGATATTTTTACATTTATATTAAGTATTTTTATTTTTTTAATATTCAACATCTAAAATCTTTAGATGCTTAGAAATTTATTACAATATAAATGGATGGTTTTTGTGAGAAATTTGTTAAATCAAATTTTGTTATTTTTAGTTAATTTGTAATAAAAGTTGGTACTTTATTAGAAAATGTTAAATGTGTTTATAGGTATCGGTATTATTTTTATAGATACCTTAGATATAATTTTATTGTGATTAGAAATTAAAAAATCTTTTTTATCATTGGTAGAAAACATTTTATATTTTTCGTCTCCTGAAAAAGTATCATTTTTGACTTAATCAACTTTTTACAAAAATAATTCAAATTTACAATAAATTTATGTTACATAATAATAAACTTTTGTTTTGTTTACATGAATTATAAATATTAGTTACATGAGACGTTATAAAAATTAAATTGTATTTTTATGTTATTAAACTATTAGAAGTTGAAACTGACAATTAAAAAATAAACTAAAAAGATCTTCAATAACATTTTAAGTTATTGTGAAAGATATTTCTGAAAAACCTGGAAAATTTAGGGAATAGTCTAACTTTTTATTTTGATATAACAATAATTTTGAAATTCTTTAGAAAATAATTCTTATTTTTTAATATAATTGAGTATAAATTTTATTTCAGAAATGGCTTACAAATGTTTGTACAGAATGGAAAGCTGAAGATTTAGCTTCACTGGGCAATGTAATTGAGCCACCATTAACCCCTAATACAATAGACATGAATCTTAGTGGACCTGATTATATAACACCATTAATTAAAGAAAAAATAGATTCTGTATTAGGTTTCAGAAACCCCGTTAGTCCAATATTATGGAGTGTTGGTTTAAGACCAATACAAGATAGTACATCAAAGGATGGTTTTGAAATAGATGATCAACAGTCACCAACTGACTTTATAGCACCATCATTTGGTGACTATGGAAGTCCATCATCAGACGCATGGAATGTTTTTCATGAGTCTGATTTTAATTTAGATCATGCACAATTGGTAAACAAAATGTTCAAAAATAAATTTATTTATTAAAATTTTGAATTAAAAAAATTATTTTATTTAATCTATTCTAAATTTTTCAAATAGGATGAAAGAGGTCCACAAACTCCAAATATTAAATTATATAGAAAAGACGAATTAGACATTGCTCAGGATACAAATTCAAATGCTACTTATCAACAAAACAATTGTAAATGGTAAAAATTTTAAAAAGTAGTATTTGATAGTGTAACATTAATTATTTTTAGGTGAAATGACATTTATTTGTCACATATGCAATAATGAATTCAACTCATCTATAGAACTAGAAACACATTTGAAAATACACCAATCTGAATCAAACTATCAAAATGATCGTTTGACTTGTGGTATTTAAACATATATACTTATTCATTTTATTTTAGTTAAAATGACAAAATTACTAATAATTTTATTGGTTGTTTATTTTCATGTCTTTTATAAAATATGATAAATCACTAATCAAACTTTTGAATTTATTATATGCATAAAGAATATATTTTCTATTATATGTCAGAAATCGTCCATAAATAAAAATATTTGTTGTTAGCATTGGAAAAATATTGAATTTATTTAATCACTATTTAAATTAAAAACTTATTTTCACTATCCTCTATAATTGATTAAATTGATATATAAATTTATGAGAATTTCAAAGTTTTTGAAATGGTTAATTTTTGTATATATTTTACAGTATCAAAGTATAATTTTATTGTGAAGAATAAGGTAAATGTATATGGAATTATTTCACACTAAATTTTGATTGTAGGTACAGAATTTTTTCCATGAAATTGATCAATAGTTTTTATGAATACAATTAATATAGACTAAATTAAAATTAGATATACCTAATTTTTGTGATAGCTTAAGAACTGATTATTAAATTAATAAATATATACAAGGTAATTCTTTTAACACTATCCATTCAATTTTTCTTAAAAAAATAAAAGAAATTAAGTAATTAAGAAATTATTCCCATTTTTATATTTAGGCGTAAGGAAGAGTATGACTAGGAAATTACTAAGGACAAAAATTGCAGCATCCGCTCCTCTCCTTCTATCATTACTTTTAATTATTAATAATTTCCGAAATACTGGTCAAAAAGTAGTTATGAACTAGTTTTTCTCTTAATTAAATTATTTTCTATTTTATAAGCTAGTTAAATATGTATATTTGCCATTAAAAAAAACAAGGTTCTTACCCTTATAATATATGACCCTAAAAATTATTTTATAACTGATATATTAAAAAAAATATATATGAAATTAAGAACAACCAAAAAAAATGTTCAAATGACTTATTATTTTAAAAGAAATTGAGTGGCTAGTGTTAAAATAATTACCTTGTATATATGTTCATTTTTTTTTTTTATACTAAAGTTAAAGTTCATGCAGGTAAACCTACCTGAATTATTTACCAAACCAACTACCAATTGTTATAAACTTTTATGATTAAAAAATAAGTAATTATATTTTTGCTATGATAATAGTTGAAATCAAAGTAAAATAATGTATGTCAACTAAATGTTGAAAAGTATTTAAAATATTAAAAAAAAAATCTTTTTAATAAATTATTTAATTGATTACATTAAAAAAATTATGGTAAGTTAGATGTTTTGTCAATAATACTATTATTTATGTTTTATAACTTTAAACATTAGTACATATTCAAGTAATGATAATTTTCATGGAATAAATTACAGTCTACAATTAACAATTACCATGACAACATTTCATATAATTCTATCCTTTTCTTCACAAGATGATTATCGTTTGTTGCTGTAAAATATACACAAAAAATATAAAAATTTTTCAAATTTTAAAATTAACAAATATTACATTAATTAATGTGTATATATATTAATATGTACATTAAAATGTATACAAAATGAAAATTATGAAAATTTTTAATCATTTTACATATATCATTATTTTTTTATATAAATTAATAAATATATAATTTATTACGTTAAAATTGTAGATTATATACTATACACATATATATTTACAAAAATTGTGAACTTTATAATATCTATGTACATTGTATATTTTAATGTATATATTACAGAATAATAGTTTAACTATTATCTTTACACAATATCTTAAAAAATTTTAAATATAATGTAATTTTTTTTTAGAAGTTAGTAGTATCTTACATTCATAATTTTGAGAAAATATTTGGGTCCTCTACCCCCTTTTTTTTAGATAACAATTTTATGACTAGTATTTCAGCAGTTCTGAACAATTTAAACTAATGACTAGAGATGAGGAGTGGGTGCAGCTATTTTTATCAGAAGTCATTACCCGCCCATTCTATTTGTCCTATATAGGTACAAAAATGAGAATAACATCCAAAGTACTGGTCAGTCCAAAAGTTGCTTTTGACCATTCATTTTTTAAATTAAATTATTTCCTATTTTGTAAGTAATTTAAATATGTATGTTATCATATTAAAAAAATAATGTTGACATCCCTATACATTGTAAGGGATGATCTTAAAAAATAATTACTATCTGATAACTCAAGAATTATTTTTCCATTATTGTATTTTACGATTAATTGAGTGGTTTATGATAAATTGATTGTACTGTATATATATATTAATATTTTAACTAACCAAAATATATATCTATTTTTGATATATATTTGATACATTATTAAAAAAATTTTTTCTTTTTTTCAGATTTTTGTGAAAAAACTTTTTGTAAAAAGAGTAATCTTCGTGTTCATATGATGATTCATCAAAATATCAAGCCATACAAATGTTTATATTGTAATCAACATTTTGCTCAAAAAAGTACCAGAGATGTACACACAGTACAGCATACTGGTTGTTAAAAATTTATTTCTCTAAACATTTTAGTATAATTACGTATAACTTCAATTATCTACTTCTACTAAAAGATGATAAAAAAAATTATTTAATAATTTTTAAAATATAATTTTATAAGTCATAAAAATTGTAAAGTTGACTAATATGGTAAACTCTGCTTCAAAAAATTGAATGGTACATAAATCATTATTTAATAATCAGTTTTAACCACCTAAACATGTTGATTATAAAATGTATATTTGATGTAACACAAATTATAATAACTATGTCTTAATAAAAATAATAAATATAGTTTAAAAAAACTAAAAAAACACGCTTTTAAGTACATCGAACTAAAAAGTTANAAAAAGAAGGGAATTGGGGGCTTATAATTAAGATTTCAATATTTGTTATAAATATTAAATATTTTCAATTAAGCTTTATTAGTTTGTTTTATGAAAGTAATAAAAAAAATTTTACAATTTATTAAAAATGCAATCAATAACACAGAACAATAAAATTTATATATATATTATCTGAATTATGTGCAATACTAATTAAGCTACAAAAAACATTTTTTTATGAAATATAAACTTTATTTTACTATATTTATAATTAATTAACTATAAAATTTATTCTTAATTTTAGCAAAGCTAAAATTTGATTTGTATCAATATTAAAAATTTGTTAAAAAAAAGTGCAATTATTAAATTTTTATTTTATGTGTAAATTAATAAATTTTTGTTTATTCAAAGGTGATTACTTGTATAACTGCAGTATTTGTAATAAAGGGTTTGCAACCAAAGGAAAATTTAATTTTCATATGAAATCACATCAAGATGCAACATATGAATGTTTAGTGTGTAATAAACGATTTTCTACTCAACAATACTTGACATATCATATGAAAGTTCATCCAGATCAGGTTATTATAATTCTATATAGTATAAACAATATATTATAGATGTTTGGTCAATTTACATAATTATAATTGTATAAACCACAATTCATAAAAGTATAATCAAAAGGAAATTTTCTGTCATTCTTCCTTTATAAATTTTTAATGATACTTAATTTTTATAAATTTTCTGTTTATAGTTAAATATTGAATTTTGAAGAACTATTCTTGTATTTAATATGAATACTTTAAGACTTTATTAGTTTCTATAGATAATATATTTCTTGTGTTTCTCTTTATATACTACAAAATAATTATAATTTTAGGATACATTAGGATTTCACTGTGATATATGTAAATCAGTATTTAAACAAAAAAAATCTTTACTTGTACATAGAAAACAAGAACATCCATTTTCAATGTTTAAATGTCCTTCTGTAGGATGTGATAAAGAGTTTACAACAACTCAACTGCTTAATAGGCATACAAAAAGATTACATGAAAGTAAAGACAGGTAATAGAAATTAACTTAAAATAAGATTAAATAGTTTAAAAACACATAAATACTTGATCAATATCATTAAGGTGGTATAGTATTTTTCAGAGCTGTTATTTGTTTAGAATGTGGAAAGTCTTTTTGTTTTCAAAATTATTTGCAAAAACATATTGTTAGAGTACATGGACCAAAGCGGTTACCTCATTTTAAGTGTCGACAATGTCCTGAACGTTTTGATAGTGACATAATGTTACATATTCATATGCAATCTCATCCTAAGGTAATTTATAATTCATTCATAGTTTTAATTTTTTTTTATTAAGTTATCTTGTACAAAATTGATGATTTAATTTAATCAAAAGAATTTTTAGTCTTAAATGAATTAATTTTATTTAATTTTCAAATTTATCTTACAGAGTGAGAAGATTAAAGAATCTAAACGTATTTGCTGTCCCCGTGAACAATGTACTGCATCTTTTTACAATAGAGTAGCTCTTCGATATCATATTGCGGAAAAACACGATAATATATACCGGTATTATTATTTACTTGTTTTTTTAACTAAATAATAAAATAAATATTTTAATTAATTTTATTCAAAATTTAATTGAAGAATTGTAATCCATGTGATTTATTTTCAGATATGAATGTGAAGTATGCCAAAAAAAATTTGTGCGTAAAAGTCACTATAAATTACATTCTGCTATACATTTAAAAACACATTTTACTTGCAATATGTGTTGTAAACAATTTCGTAAAAAAAGCCGCTTAGCTACACACTGGAAAAAGGTACACCAACAAGAAACTTTTGATTTTGGGATGTTGTTCAGTGTTGAACCTTTTAAAAATTAATCTAAATGTTTTCAACTTTGAGTTTAGCTGAAAAGATAAAAATTAATGAAATAATGAAGTTCCTATTAATTAAATTTATTGTTATTTTAATTGAATTGAATTTATTAAATATAATAATAATAATTATTACTATTTGTTTTTAAATATCAAAAGTATGTTGATTTTCTTTTATTTAAGAAAACTTTAGATTAAAATGTTTAATAATTTAAGACTGATTATAATACTGTTACATGCTAAAAGATGAAACTATTGTTTGAATAAAAAGAACTATAGAAATAAAATTTTCATTCTAATGATTAAAAATATTTAATAGTTTCTAAGAAAATTAATCCTACTCAAAATCTATAACTCTATATAGTAATAGTCAGACCCGTGCTGACCAAATAAAATCAAAGAACAATTGTGACATATAAAACTATAGTATTATATGTCAATTATATATGTTTTAGTGACATATATGAAACTAAAACTAAATTTTTGAATATAAATGTCTGTAAAATTAGTATCCAATATAAAAATATATGTGACATAATCTGTTGTACAAATTTCTGTTTTGGAGATGTATTTAATTTATTCTGTCATTAAATTATTAATTAAGTTTAGATAATAAAAACTGATCACTTGTGGGTAATATTATTTAAAATTAAAACTATGTTAAATATTTTTAATATAGTTATAATTTTAAATAATAAAGTTTAGGATGTTAAAAAAATAAACAAACAAAATTAATTTTGGTCATAAAAATTACATTCTGTAATTAATCGTGAATAACAAATAAATAAAATATTAACATTACAATAATAATAAATAAATAATACAAAACAATTCAGGAATTCATAGAAAACATACAATAATATAATTATTGTGTATTAGTTAAGATTTTTCAAAAATGAAATATGTCAAACATTATATGAGAATTTTTAGAAGAATATGAAAGTTTACTAAATTAACTTTTTTAAACTTAAACGACTGATATAGAAAAAAAAATGGAATAACCCAATTTAAACTATAAGTGTATCTCGGTGGAAAATCAAATGCCAAATGCGTAGTTAACATTAATATTATGTAAAAAAAAAAAAACATTAATAATAATAAAGACACATTTCATACTTCATACATAAAAATAAACATACATAATATTTTAGAAAATAAACATTTTTAGTGCGTTTCAACAGTAATCACATTTGTTTAGGTAACTATGCAGTAATTATATTAAAACGAACTTGCGACAATTGCACAGCCAGATTTCCCAAGCCATGTCTTTTTAAACAATTTTACATTACTACACTTAAAATCTTAGTCAAAACGATATTTTTAGTCTTTGGTTAACATATACCCTGGTCGTAGTATTGAGCCATGTCATGGCCTTCTTTGTACCCATAGACGTCATCCACACAGCCTCCCCCGTAGCCCGTAGCGACCCCTTGGTACTGGAGCACATGATGGTGGTACGGCGTTTGGTCGGTGTACACGTTGTTGTTGTGCGCACCGATACTGTTGGGGTTGAACATGGCGTCTTTGAGTACAAGTGGTTCAGCTTGTTGCTGATGACCGTAGGAGTCGTATCCACCTTCGCCGCCGTGTACTATGTTAGGGGACCCAACGATCGCGTGGTGGTCGGTGTACTCGTGTTGGTAGTGCCTTTTGGCGCAGGGGTGAACTGTCAGCATTTTCATCAATTTATTGCGTTGCGTTTCCAATTCTTGAATCTGAGTCTTCAAGTCATAATTTTTCGTTTCGAGTGATTCTGATTCCTAAGGATTAACAAAAGAATAATAATTAGGCCTCATTAGAATACGCGTCGTTAAGCCTATAGGTATAGACCGTATTAACTTAGGATTTCGGTATAACTCCTGTAGGGGCAGCTACTGATTCAGCCAACTTTAAAGTTGTCTTAATTTTATTTAAGTATGTCGACGAGTTTAAAGATTATTATGCCAAAAGAGAGATTTGCCCATTAAAATGAAAATTGGGACTTAAAAGAATAAAAAATATGTAAACAATTTTATTTTCTAACAAATTAAGTATGTATATTCTACTTAAAAAAATTAAGTAGACGATCTTATGAGGGATGAAACGAAAAAGAATTTAATAATTGATAAACCAAAAAGTATGTGTAAGTAAAAACAAATAAAAATATCTGCGAAATTGTTTTTATATTATAAGTAATTAAGTGGATTATGATAAACGTATACATTGTATACGGAAACACTTCACAAAGTTGAATAATCAATTGTCTTTGTAAAATATTTGTGAACTATATTTTCTTACTCAATTATAGATAAATTTTAATTTATACCCGCATTCTTTTCAAATTTATCTATGCTTTTTTTTACATTAAAATTATGTTTTTAAATATTTATATTAAATACACTTTACTCTAAGTTGCTATAGTTCTTACAATATAATATTTTTATTTTCAAAACTACTGTTATAAACATTTTTAATACAAATTATTATATTTATGTAAAATAAATAAAACAATGAAGCATGTATAATTAATAATTGGGTGTTTATTAACAAAATTGCTTAGCTTATTCACCTCAAGCGTTAAAATAAATGACTAACGGAAATTACATATCACTATGTATTTTATGATGATAAACTTTTTTTTCTTATCTTTTAAAATTGAAAGAAAAATTCCGATGGGATTGCCTTCTTATATCGCAACTCGACGATAATTTGCCATTTCTAAATGCACCACACCCACGAAATAAAATTTATAAATTTGTCGGTTTCAGAATTTACACTATAATACGACTTTCCAACTAAAAACAGGTTTTTAACCAATTATTGTTTGTGTAAGTTTAACGAACTCTCCTTTGTGTCTACTTTATCGAGTAAACGGGATTCTGAGAAAAATGCTATCTTCTTAAGCGGCCAGCAGATAACATAAAATAACGCACGTGTTATAATTAATACAGTTCATTTAAAAGGAACAGAAAACACTTAAGTTAACTACTGGAAAGTACATTAGGCACCGTCAGTAATATTTTAGAAATATTGTTTTTACATAGAAGTAATGTTGTCGATCGGAAACGTTCGGTAATTATGATTTCTTACACTAAAAAAATATTCCAGTGTACGTGTCGACAATAATATTATCATGATAAATTGTTGTTCGTCTTGGAAATCTCAAATTGTTATCAAACAACATTTGCATTGCACTTGGCGTACAAATAAATAAAATCAATTTATATAGAACATTATATTCTTTAATAAACTGAATAATATTGATAGTTTGACAGGAAAAAATGTATAAACAGCTTACGAAAAACGAATTCTGGAAGACAAATTGTTATTATAAAAACAAAAATTTTGTATGAAATTGTTTTAACAGCTCATCCGAGACCAATAATTATAATATAATACCTATGACCTTCAATTTGGATCTTATTTAAAGTGAACTTTGTAATATAAAAGTAATATTGAAAGGTACTTCATTGATTATTAACGGCGAGTGACTGTGTTTTAAATTCCAAGTATAATGTAAATAATCATTGACTTCAGAATTTATTATAAACTAAACAATGTCTTTATCTCAATTAGTAAATTCTTCTATAACTATTAAATTCCAAATTTTTCATTAAAAAAATAATAATAAATAAGAAGTTTAAAATTTGTATACTTGAAAATTCTGTGCAATAGTAAAACTTACAAGAAGAAAAATTGCAATTAAATTAAATTCCATTAAATGAAGTTAGAAACAAAAAATATAGTACATTCCTTAGTTCTAAACTACAAATTAATAATATAAGATAATTGATTTGTAAAAAAAATATATAAAATATACAAAAATGTCCACTAAAAACAGTCAAATATTATTTTGACTTAAGAGCAAGTCAATAGTGGGAAGTCACTTATTGTAGGTGTAATATATGTAATAATACACAAAAATAACAATTGTTTAAGGTAAAAATAAATAAAAATTTAATAATAAAATAGTTCAATAAAATGTTAAAAAGTCTAACAAGAATGTTATATTTCTTTGTAATACATTTTATGAAACATTTAATTTTTATCATATTGCAAATAAAAACATTAAAGATTCACCTTGTATATTGGATACTTCATAAAACTATTTATATTGCTACTAAGTGAATGGAACTACATAATTAAAAAAACTATTTCACTAACCTTAAGTTGAAATTAATAAACGCCTAAAGTAAATTATCTGTACAGTTTTATAACTTTTAATGGTTTACTATAAAAACGTCCAATTAATAAGGATAAACCAAACTGTTAAAATCTCGCAAATGGAATATATATACACGATATTAAAAAAAGCCGTCAAACGTCAAGTGGAAGGCCTTAAATTTTACTATCAATCCCCAGCAACCATGTTACTGAATATTATAAAAAATGTATTTTTACTAACCTAAAACATTCAAATTGGAGTGTAAAGGACGTGTAGATAGATGACAGTGGCAAATTACAAAAATATGCATAATGATGGTACTTATGGCTTGAAATGAGGAGGTACTTTAGAGGCACATACTTAGAAATGGATAGGAGGGATGGACTACACCCGAACCTTTTTTAGTATGAGCAATTTTGTATAATAACATATTACCATCTGTTTGTTTATAAACAACATATCTCAAAGTTTTTTTGGTTTTGTCATTAAATATAATTTATTTTATTGCTTCTTTGTTTTCCATACCATAATTCTATCGGCAGTCGATCCCTCTATTTTGACCATGATTAACGGCCTAAATAACGCTTTTGTTTATTCTATTTCTAGGAATTTTCCGAATTGATACCCATAAATATTAAGAGTAGAAACACGTGCACGTGGTACAATTTCTATTTGGCATCGAGCCATCGCTTCAATGACCGTAAAAAATGCAAGTTAAAATACAATACTAGAAAAGACACTAACTTGAACCAGGTTCACTGTTTTTTCTCGTTTCTTTAGTCGACATTTGGTGGCTGCTATCTTGTTTCTTTCTCTTCGTCGTCTCCGCCTTTCTTCGTCTTCTGCTGTCAACTACAAAAAGCAAAGATGATGTAATTAATATTAAAAGTAAACGGCGATTACTCAAAAAACAATGAATTACTATTATCATTAATGTCAACCATTTATAAAAAAGTGTTTTGATGTAAAAATAAATTAATATTTTATGATTCTGTAACTATTACAATGCAAATGACAGCTACTTACTCCTTCCCCATAAGAAGACACGTCATCGTCATCATCGCCGTGTGATTCTTCGTCTTGTCTGCGTTTTTTGACTTGACTATTCAAAGATCCCGTTGAACTACCAGCAGAAACAGAGCTGACAGGTGACGTAGCGGCGGTCTGCACTACAGCGTTCTTTTGTTTTTGTCGGATAGCCATTTTAAGTTCTTCTTTAATGAGAAGACTGGAGCAAATGTTTTGCATCCTCGGCGGAGATATGGGCGAAGACGAACTGGAGGAGTCTTCGGACACTGGTGAACTGGCAAACCTGTCGAACGGGTTCATCATGGATATGATAGAGTTGATCACTTCAGGAGTCCTGGGGATTTGTGAACAACCACTTACCCCACTTATCGCCTGGTGGTTGGATGACGTTGAATACATGATTTTTTTTATTAAATTTTCAATTGATGAAGTGCAGTACAACACTTATTACAGCGCTCTAGTGGTGCCTGCTAGTTGTATTTGAAAACAGAGATCTGGTGACTGGCAAATGCTTTGGACAACGTTATAAACGTTATATTATAAATGAGGTAAAATGGAAGAATTTGTTATCACACTACGATTTATTTATGAGAACGCACCAACTGAATACACACACACACACAGATTTGGTCCTAAAAAAAAAACATTAAGATCCATTAGTCTAACATTACTTAACAATAAAATATCAATTGTNGAGAACGCACCAACTGAATACACACACACACAGATTTGGTCCTAAAAAAAAAACATTAAGATCCATTAGTCTAACATTACTTAACAATAAAATATCAATTGTAGTTTGTCTACTAATGTTTTGTACAAATTTAATGATTACATATGTAGAGAAACAATGATAAAGAATTAACTCAGTCATTACACTTTTTATTTTATTGCCTATATAGGCAGTAAGTTTCAAATTGTTTCAAAAGGAATTTCGGGTAACTACACACATTATTTGTCCATTTGGAACAATAATTATTAATGGACATCACTGCATGGAATCTAAACAAGATGTCATACTGAATAAGTCACGAGATATATTGAATTATTTATAATATCTAAGAATTGTACTTAAATAGTTAATCAGTCATAGCAGAATGTTGTAAACTTCACTTTAATCTTAAAATAGGATTTGAATATAAAATAAATTTTAATGTCAACATAAGCTATTTTAATTTTGTATGCTAATGTACATCAATTCTTAGAATTGATTGTAGAATATATTATCAAATAGGTAATTTTAGTATTTTTTTTCCTTAAAAATATTTACTAATTTAAATTTACTTAAAAGCAATGAATATTGAGTATTATTGGTATTCGGTAAAAATGTATAGAATTACATGGTATGAAACTATAAATAAAAAAGACATGTCTTTATCATAAAATACTAGAGTCAAACGATTATATGATTGATTGTCGATATCAGTTTGAAAAATATTAAAAATAAACTGAAGCTGTAGTTAAAAACATAAAAAAATGAAAATTATATGAAAAAACCTTCACTTAACCTTTATATGGAAGATACTGAATCATATAGTGTATTAGATACTACAAGGGTTATCATGTGCCGTTGAATTTAAATCGTTTCAAATGCGAGTTGGTACAATTGTAATGTCGATAGATATTGAAAAATTATCGATAAACCAATCATTACGAAAGCAAAAGGACACCAATACTAATAATAATATGTACCCAAAATTATGTATATATTTTCTTAAGGAATATCATTGTATCATAAAAAATAGTAACATCATCGTATACCACTCCCTAGTAATGCCCACGATTGTCGTACACAAGTACTTATGTAGATAAAAATTTCGCTAAAACTGGTCATCATTCAAACGTATGCACTGAACTTTCATTTTCTATGCCATTTGTCCAACCAAACAAATTTGTCGTAGAGCTGTTCGTTAAGTTAAATAAAAAATATACAAAAAAATAACTTCCGCATAAGGAAATCGAATGTTTGTACATTACACATATATTGAAGTGATGTCTGTGAATTTATGTACAGTAACATGGGAAAACAGCCAAAAACGGCGTACAGTCGAAAACGTGTAAATTATTTGTATAGTTGTTAGATATCGAATTTCAATCTGAATTTGCAATTCTGAAAAGAATGTATTATTAAATAGTTTTTACACTACGCGAGCGTTTATAGAATTACACTCGATTATTTTCATGAGATAGAACATATTTCATTATATTTTATTAGTATACTTGATCAAACTCCGTTAGAACACATACAATAAATATTTAACGTATTTGTTAAAATTATTTCAATCGAGACACGAAATACTCAGTTTACTGAATTTCATAGCTTGATTCTATTAATGTTTTTTTTTTTTTATATTAAGTTCTTCTTTTGTTGTTTAAATAACTTAATAACAAAATAAGTGAACGATTATGTTTTGATTTTTAAAAGCGATCGTGTATCCAGCTGTCAATTAATTGTTTGGACTATTTACTTCAGATTCAGTAAAAAATCTACTACACGCGAAAGATATAAATTATGGGTACAAATAAAATACCTTTTAACGGACTATTATTCATGTTTGGTTAACTTTTATTTTAATAGAAATTAGCGTGTTCATTAGAATATGATAAATTATTGCTGTTGATTAATCAAAAGGGCAGGGTTATCTTTAAATCGATAAGCGAAATGAATATAAATCACAGCGCACTGTCCTAATTCAGGTATTATGCTAATTAAACACAATTTAAAGAAATTAACAAGAGTTACATTCATCATAATAACAGAGACTCGACATGAGCAGCATACAATAACATGTTATTATTTGTTTCGAGTAAATTATTATTATTTTTTTTTTATCCTTTTTTTTTTTCGTTTTTAATGAAAAGATAATGATTCACAACACGGTTTAATAGAATTTCAAAAGAATTATGAAGGCATTACATGTGGCGTATACTGTTATAATGTAATAACTATTGAATCAGCCGCGTGTATTTTCGATTAATATTTCATTAGAAACCAATAAAAATGCCATTTCACACGTCTGTTAGGTGGAAAATGAACTATTCCATTGAGCACCGGATATTCATTAAGGATTCCGTTTTGAAAATATGAATAACGTTAGTGCTCTGGCTGATGTACATGAAGTATATTTTATTTGTTATGGAGTGCCGTCTGTTTGTTTACTCAAGAGAAACACTCAAATATTATATTGATAACACAATACAAACAATGATTAGTGTAGAGTGTCATCATCTCGCGCCATATTTACAATTTTTCAACAGTCGTTAGCTTATTAGTTATGATATCGTACATCGAAACGATAATATATGTTGGCCGCTTACAGAATGAAAGTGTTGGCGTTAAATATTGTTTCTCGAGTTCGGTATGATAATTAATCAGTCTCCATAAAATATAATTAGAACTAATAATAATACACCAAGTGCAACGAACACAAGTAGGTGTGTACATGACATTGCAATGCATTTTTTCACGCGGTCTCTTAACACATCACTTCATCCTTTGCGACTTACGTGCCCCAAGTCGAACAGATTAAGAGGATTAGCAATATCGTCCAATCGTAACGTCGCATTTCTCTGATACTATAAATACTCGAGTATTCGGTACCGAGAAAGAGTTAAGATTACAATTTTTTGTCATACAAAGTAGTTTATTTTTCGTTTGTTTTCTATTAGCCGTAAACAATGTGTGTACACAACAGTATCTAACAGTCTCCACACGCGACGACGTTCCTATAGAAAAGTTTTCACGAGAGCCGACAGCGGATTACAAAGTTATCGCCAATAACTTGTAATCGCCCACACAAAAAGGTTACTGTCTGCCGAGACATTTTGACAAACACAATCTATAAAATTCGATATTTGTTTGTATTGTTTTACTGCAACAACATGGAACATTAATCGTCGTGTGAATGTTTTTATAACACATAACAGCAAGTGTTTCGTTTCTTTTTGCAAGACAGACTCTTAGTTTCCGGTCAATGTAATGCCATCCCACCAGGGTCGTAAGCTGTTAATTACGCGGTCTATACCAGCACATAAAAATAATGTGCGCATTCACACACATAGCGTTGCCATAAGTTGCAATAATGGACTTGTGTCGAGGAAATACCACATGGACTACTACTACTACTACTACTATTACGATAAAATAGGCGCCTGTTTAATTGGCTTTTTATTCCAGGAACGAAAAAAAAATAGGCCGAATGATGGAATGGTTTTTTTAACGATCATTTATTTATCCCATGACACTTTACATGTGACAAAGTGCTGCCGCATCGGTTTTACAATGTCACAATGACGCTCACATGAGTTTATTTTACACTATGTGTATGTTAGTCGGAGAAGTCGATTTTGATAGACACATTTTCATGGGGTAAATGCTCTGCGAATGTTAAAAGTACATTTTTTACATTAAAGTCTATTCAAATAGACAAATGCATAACAATACTCTATATGTTAAGACGTAGTTCGCAATATGACTGTAAGTTACATCAATGAAAGGCAACAAAAATATAGATCTTTATCTAAACTGTAACAAGGGTTAAGAGCTGAAATGATTTCTGGTTTTCGAAAAATTTTACGGTATCTCGTAAGTTAGTTGATTTATATTCAAATGTGTTCGACAATTTTTAAGGTTAAGAATTGTTGTAAACACAAGTATTATGCAAAAACTTTTTAAAATCTTAACCAAACTTAAAATTTTACATTATAAAGTTTAAAATCGATTAAGGTTTCAAATGCGGTCTCATTATACTTTTGGTGTCTGTAATAATTTCTTCAACATGTAACTAATAAATAAAATTTTATATAGATGAACTTATTTACTAGGTATAAGAAGAAACATTGCCAAAATTCGAAATTATTTCGGTTCCTAGTCTTAAATGTAGCACAGTATTTAAAAATATAGATAATTTATAGACTTCTTTAATTATCTTGTGCCTAATATTAGTAATTACGCGTTTAAAATTCTCAATATTTCCAACGTATTAAAAATTGTCTAAATATTTCTAAATTTAGAAAAGTTATAAGAATATTTTTTAACTTATTTTTAATCACACTATTAAAACAATGGTATACACTCGATTTATGTGGTATAGAACTTCTAAAAATTTAAACATTTTTCTCGGACAAGGTATGACTTTTGATTTATTTGAATGCAATATTTGATCGAAATTCATTAAGTGAATAATTTTATAAAGTTTTTATTTCTAATAAAGTGTATAGATTTCCGCCGTAAAACGTTTTCAGTTCAGTACGTGTATTTATACGACACTTTTATATGATTTACTCATTAAAATCACTATTTATTAGACGCAATTTGAAATTGTTAAATATAATTAAATGAACATAATAAATATTTAATATGTATGTGAATGTATACATTTATTAAATTTTCTAAATATAAATTTATATTTATTTATAATCTTTAAATATAGTAGGTATAGTTATGTAAATCAATAATTCAGGGTCTCGGCACGCCTTAAGGATACTTATGTAATAACAAAACGAGAATATATTTTCGTGTCACTTAATATCAAAGTAATAAGAAAAGTTAGATGGTAGCCAAGTATGGCTGCAGCAGAGTGGATGTGGATTGCAAGATAAAATCAATGAATTTTTTAAATAATATTAATTTTTATTTGTATTATTAGATATAAAAAAATGGAATACATTGCTGAAAAATAACTGTTTATAATAAATAAAACTACAAGGCCTTATGCGGGTTCCCAAGAATTATAACTAAAACGACATATTGAAAAAAAACACGACGGGGCAGAGGGTTTAATTTAAATGAAAAAGACACGCAGACAATAAATTATCACTTTGTGTAAACATTTTTTAATTGGCAATAATCACTTAATTTCTGTTGGTGTGAGTGTACCACTTGAATGGCCAATGGTCGTTTAATTGATGGATAACATCTGAATTTATTAGATAACTCTAAGGTAGTGCACAATTTATGCATGAGAATTTTTTTAATTATTATTTATTGGTGATTGGTTGTGTAGTGAATATATCCCGCTGGTTATCCTAAATATTTTATGAACCACATTAATAAACCGTCAAAGATATTAAAACTTTTACAAGCTTTGTCCATCATAGATCTACTAACAAAAGATGAATACAGTAATGACTTTCTGGATTGATTAACAATTTGGTTTCTCAAAAAATTGTGTAATGCTTTAAAAATAATGTGAGTTTACCTTTTTCTGGTAATATAATCAAATAATATCTACAAGGAAATTGCTCAAGTCTTAATAATTATACACTAATTAAATATTATGGCAGTGAATGCAAAGTTTTTTTTTGATGTGGTACAACGAATCTCAACATCACGACAGTAATTTAGATCATGAACTAATTACACTCACACACACACAACTCTTTTAGTGTTGCCTTAATAATTCTGATGGTAATAGTTTTGTTTTATTATTGAATACGTGTNAATATGGTAATAGTTTTGTTTTATTATTGAATACGTGTCAAAGCCATCGTTTACCACGATGGTGTTCCCACGCATCTATGCACCTAGACAATACAGAGCCGAATGGTGTGACCCGATTATCAGACAAAAAGCCTCAACGTGACAAGACGAGCTTGAATTTGTATTTGTATACCTATACACACTTGTCGTATACTTGATAATACTAAACATATACAGTGTGTATTATTCATTTTACACACACGAGTTGAGTATGTATCAGCAGTCACGAGGCGTCGTGTCGTCCTTGGACCCTCCGCGACCAATCATAACCGTCAGGAGTATTGCGAAAATTTTCATTACCGACCAAATTGCCCATTAATCTTCCGTAGAGCCAAATGCGAAAGAGAATCAGCGTTCTCACGAATATCTGCATGCAACAGAGCTGACGCGTACGGAGTGGCAGCAAACATTTTTTTTTTTGTGCACAGAGGAAATTAAACGGATAATGTGTTACACGAATAAGTCACTGGAAACATCCATTTAGAGGCCAAGGATGATTCGGATCCATTAGTTACCGAAAACCACCCCGGTAGAGTGATTAAGGTAGATTAGAAACGAGCTGTTTAGGTTTTTAAGGGACAAGTCTAGCTCATAATAGCCACGCGATAACAGTACAAGTTTTTTTTACAGATAATAACAAAACGTGCTCGTATACTTTAAATGAATGTCCCATCGGAGAGGTCAAATAATATTAACCTGAAATGTACTTTAGGCCAAGAGACAAATATTACCTTCACCGACTGCTTAGTACTAAAAAAGATGATTTCAATAATAATACATTAAGTTAGTACTGTATAATTTAGTAATTATAAACCAGAATATTAATGATCACTAACAAATTTAAAAACTAACGTGAACGGCTTTAACAAGTATTTTGAAAATTCACAAACAGTAAAACAGCAAATTTCACGTTTGTCAACGAGTTTTCTATGTACAATTTTCCATCACGTGAACTGAACATTTTCCACAATCGATTTTATAATTATATAACCATTTTTTCATTTTACTAGAATTAGCCTGTTTATTGCCATCTTTTTGTTTAAAGTTTTATTGCAGCTAAATTTTAACGAACAAGTTTTAAATTTACTTACATAGAAATGCATCTATATACTGATAAAATAAAAACAAAACAAGTTTTATTTATCCACGCGTTACTGTGATGTATGAAAACACTTGGAGGTCGAAGACAAAAACTGGATTTGAATGTTTTTATAGTTATACATTTTTATAGTGATGAAAAAGTATTAGACAAAAGCACTTATACCGTGTTTGGGATGTTCATAAAATTTTTTAACGCGCTGTACAGAGGAAGAACAATGTCGGTCGGTTCGTATTATAATGTGCCAAATTGTGTAAATTATATGAAAGATTAAGCGCAAAAAAATCAACACTTACCAATTTCGTGTGTTAAGACAGTGTGTAATTTGAAATTTCTATTAAAATTTAACAGATACTCGAGAGGATATTTTAATATCAAAGTGTCGTGATGATTGAAGTGGAGAGGGCGAAACAAGTGCAATTAGAGACATTAGTAAAATTGTTTCACAGAAAATGAGATATTAAAATTTTCTTTACAAAGTCGTTAGTACTTTATACAAGTACGACAGCTTTTTATTTATTTTATGCAATGACACGTTAAACTGAAAAATATTACAAGGCGTAACAACAGTATCAAAATAAAAATTCAAGCTTTAGATATTATATAGATAGACACAAAACAAAGGTTTTAATAATCCTAAAAATAAAAATAATATTTTAATTTTTAACTTCAAATAATAGTAAAATAGCACACCAGAAGAAATACTTTCGTTATTTTTTAAGTATAACATTAAAAAAATAAAGAACCTAAAAAACAATTGATTACATTAAATGTTATTGAATGAACTATATAAAAGAGTGAAAAAATCGAGATCGCGCAAAATTTAGAGTATATTTTTAAGTAATATAAACAGTAATATAAAAGAAATTAAAACACTTTGACCACTTATATGCTGATAACGATATTTTTAATAATTAAAGACGTCTGATTTGTCTCAATCATTGAGACAAGTAATAAAATATAATATTATTAGCTCGTTAGAGATTAATTTGCATATATGTTTTTTGATAGGTAGCGTTTGTCACAAAGAACGACATACGTGGATAAGATGAGAGGAAATAGACGTAGATGGTTTGGTCATGTTATGAGGGGATCGGAAGTTGTAAGAACAGTTATGGAAATGAATGTGGAGGAAGAAAGGTAAAAGGATAACCAAAAAGAGATTGAATGCGATATGAGGACAACTGATGTGTACGTAAATGATAATAAGAGATGGTGTCAAGTGGAAGTTTAGGATAAGGATGACCGACCGCAAGTATTTGGTAAAAGAAGCGTTTGTAACAATACGGTTTTTGTCTACTGGAGTTAAAAAAATGACAGTATCATTTGTTACTCATAAAAAATGTTGGATTTCCGAGTAAACAAAAGGTAAATTATTATCTATGTATTGTTATACTTGTGTATTTTATACCGATTGTTACTTTATTGCCTACTCTAATGGACCCACGTGAGACAGGTACAAATAGGAGACGTTCTATACATTGTCCCTCCAGTACACTTGTGCGTTCTTGTTAAACGACCTACTTTTAATATTAATTTATACTTGATTTTCTGTCATGATAAAAATAAATTTTTTTTAGTGAACTTAAGTCGTAGTTTCTTCCGTGGTCCACTCTATGAACTGTGCTATAATTTTTGTTTTATTTGTTCAGACTAATAATATATGCTAATTTAGACTAATAATATCTTCAAAACAACAATTAATTTAATAAAGAACTATTAATGGTTTTTAAAAGTTGTCAGTACAAATGTATTTTATTGTCGATACGCTCTTTTTGCAAAATAAATACTTAAAATTACGCAGATCGAGAAAACATATGCAGACATAAATAATTATTGTACAGTAATTGCATTTTCATAGATTGTAAAGGTATGTGGACGATGCGCCTTGTAAGATTTTTGTAGACGACATAGTATTTTATTTATAATAAGTAAACATGCTAAATAATTATCCTGTGTATGTTTCTATTATTATGGTTTTAGAGCAATGTAATAAATCGTTAAAAAAATACAAATTTTTAGATTATAAGTACGAATATAATCTTTTGTTTTTTTAAAAAAAAAAAAAAAAGATTTATTGAATTAATAAGGACCTCTCATGACAAAGAATACCAAATTAGCTATTTTAAAAACGCTATCACACGTGTACATTGTTGTAATGGTTTAAATATAATACATTGAACATATCGAATATCCCAAATTTGCAGACCTTTTTTGGACTTATCGTTTTGTTATGCGGACCTATATGGTATGTAGCGCATCATGTAACAGCGACAGTTAGCCGGTGCATAATCACAAGTATTGTTTATACAATAATATAACGTATATTATGTTGGGTCGTCGTTAATCGGTCGATTCGAATTCCCGGAACGACGTGTGACGATGAACGCCAAAGCAATACTAATAAAAAAATGAGAAAAAAAAACAATTTAAAAGAGACGATTCCCCGCGATCGAGCGATGGTCGTCATAAATAATTTTCGGTACGACTCTTTGTGCAGACGTATGAGCATGTTAACTCGAATTAATGGTTCACACATGCTATAATCCGTCGTTGTAATGATAGTTTAAAAAAAATAATGATAACGTATATAGACAACGAGAACGACAACAATGTTATTGTACACTTGGATGAGGTCCAATAGCCGTCTTTTGTCTGTGCGTAAGAACTGCCACGGCTGAATATCTCGTCGCCAGTAGGTTGATGTTGTTGTTGGTCAGCCGACTGTCTTTTGAAGACATAAATGCGTACACGAGTGAAGATTTAAGTCTAAAATCAACAATCACACCAAACACCAGTAAATCACAGCAGCACGTGCTCGTAAAAGCAGTTACTAGAAATTCGCGCTTACTCGGTACAGATAACATTCGCATTATCGATCGATTTCATTGGTAAATCGCCCTGAGAGTGTAGTTATCACTTATCGTCACGATCCAACAGTAAAGATAAAAACGTCGTTTATAATTGCGTGCAAGAGTGTATACGGCGAGAGGTCTGTGATTTTTTATTTCACAAGTACCAATATGGTTCGAACAATTATGGAAATGCCCAATAAAAAAGTTCAGCGTAAAACCGTCCAAAGTAACGAACCATTTTAGATGCACGACCTCGTTTTTTACCAACAACAACAATAGCGATTGTCATGGATGATAAACGTACGTTATGATATAATATAGTCATCATTCTTAATCATGCAGTGTTTTAACTATACGCTGGACCAGTAGCCAAAAAACGAGTCAAATAATAAGTGATGTATCGATCGAGCTGTGGGATGCGGTTGTGTATGCGACCAATTTAAATCCTCTGAGACAGGCCGCACGTCCGATGCACTTTTCCTTTCTGGCAGTCCTCTAGAAAAATAGTCCGAACCCAAGTAGTTAATTACAAAATATTTTCATTCATAAGCATATCAGAAAAATGCTAAGCGTCTGGTTTGACATTACCCCACGCCAGGCACAACATAAACGAGATAACGCCATTCGCGTTGCATCGCCCGTAATAGTTTTTTGTACTCATAGAGTGCAGTTTGAGCTAACCTAGTGTATGCATTCGCGATGGGTTACCGCAATTACCGAACATTAACTAATTATTATTGCGCAAATTTGTTTATCCTATACACTTTTACCGAGAACCATCCAGTTAAAAAACATTATCCCGCGATTATCGTGACCGATACGGCACGCACACAATATTGCAACGGCAAGGTATCGAATGTGTTTGTATTGTACTTGTGTTGAGGTTGTCAATGCGTCAGAAACGCTAAAATGCGGAGAAAGAACGGTTCATGAGAACTCAATGGGCGCGACCTGACTGAAATTCCTCGGTAAACAGAGGCTTTGTACGCAATCAGGAAACGGCTTCATTGTCGTGTTCGTGGCAAATGATAACGGCTAGTTTGGATTTCTCGTCGTTTAAAAAGTATACGATATTATTTTTTCAAAACTTCTAATCTATTTGTGACCTTCGATATTTTTTCTATCTTTATTTTTGTCGTATCTGTTATAGACAAACAACGAGAAGGTCTGCTCACTTCCCACTATTATAAAAGTTACGCGTGCGCTAAAAAAGTTTTAAATGTGCCTCTAATACTTCGGCAAATTTATATCAACATAAGACGTACATTAAAAAAAAAGTAGACGTTTTGGCAGTTTAAAATAGTTTTTCACAGGAGTTTGCTTGATTCATTCGTTTAAATTTCAATAATAGGAGGAAATTCCACAGTCGTTTTGATGGGTTCAAAACGTCAATAAATAAATAAGTTTTGGGATTAGCTTAAAAAAGTATAGGTACATCAAGTACATACTGTTTGCTTGATCAATATAGTGTATATAGATACGGATCTCAATGTCACTAATGTTACTTTATGTTTACATTCTTTTGAAGTAACCGTAATTGGGTAAATTGCGTGTCAAGCCATTTTTGTAAGGCGTAGAGGACTGCAGGAATGTATACGATAAAATAAAAATATAATACGTTAAATATTAAATAGAATAAGTATATGTCGTCTAACAAACAAAAGAGAATGTAAACACAATTTATGAAGTTTTAAACATCAGAAAAGATTCTGATTATAAAATATCATTTGACAATACAAAGCTTGAAAGGATGTCAAAACATGTGTGTGTATAAAATCTAAATAAATGTTTTATAAAATTACACAGCAGCAGTTGGGGTGTAAATACATTTTTTTAGATAAATGCACAAGTTTTTAATTTGAACTTATATTTGATATGATAGCAACACATACACTACTCTACACATATAACTACATCATCTAAAATAAAATCTGTTAAATATTCTAAAATAAAAAAAAGAATTTATAATTACCATTCGTTTATATTTACCCCAAACACGTACTTAATAATTTATTTTTCATCATTTTCAATTTCGAAATATATACTATAAAACAGTGAGTTTGGTATCAATGTTATAACTAAAAACGCCCTACATTGATGAAATGTTTTCTAGATTTAAAGTATTTTTAGAAATTTTCAGAAACATTTTTTAGGGAGGGCCAAACACCTCCATAGGTTATTACTATCCTTATCTTAAAGATAGTAGTATCCTTGTGTCGGTATATAGTGCGCTCAGTAAGTAATGAAACGAGTTTATAACTATTAATCTGTTACCTTACTCACTGAACATTCTGTATATGTTTACACCCCTAACGATTTTTTTAAAATAATTTTAGAAATTTTTACTAAAAAGATACAAAATAATACTTTTATGTCAAATAAAAATTAATTAACCTTAGGTTCTGCTGAACTTAAAAGTAAATTTTTTTATACTTAATATATAAATAGGTATACACATAATTTTAACAAAACTCCAACGATGTTCATTTTGAAGTCGTCAAAGTGTAATAAATTCGCCCTCGAAAACAAATGTCAATTAAAATGTATATATATATAAAATACAAAATAATAATGCTGTTTCATTGTTTTAATGAATTACTAAATTTTTTCTTAAAATATTTTAATTTAATTTAAACAATTTAATTAAATACATAGCTCAGTGAACATGAACTAATTAAAAAAATTTATTTGAAACAGAACTTATTAGTGATAAACTTGTTTTCAATTAAAAGTGTCTGATCTAAATGGCAGGTGTTGGATGTTAATTATAGTTTTATTTTTATAGTATGAGCATAAAAAGAATTGTAGCCAAACGTGCACTGCCAAGAAGTAAGAACCAAGTGTTTTTGACAAATATTACAACGAATAAGTGTGCCGATGTACAACATATTAAATGATTAAAAAATAAAAATTTTTTTTTAACCATTTTAAAAATTTCTAGCAATTTTTAAAATAATAATTATTTGCCATTCTATTATCATGAGAAAAGGTAAANACCATTTTAAAAATTTCTAGCAATTTTTAAAATAATAATTATTTGCCATTCTATTATCATGAGAAAAGGTAAAAAATTATATTTTTATTTATTTTCTTTATATTATTTACTAAAAATGTGGGACCCTGATATTTTAACAATTATAACTTACATACTCATATATGTAGCATGTTCTTGAATACTTTTTAGTTTCAAGGTATTCAAATACATATTGACTATTGTTTTAAAAAATATGAAGAAAATTTTCGTTATTCATATTAATTATATTCTTAAAATTCTTGACCTATTCGATTTATCATTCTTTGTCGGCTGTTCAAATTTGCTTTCACCATTAAAAAAAAAAATAGTAAGACTGAAACCGCATATTCGTATTCATAATAGAGAACTATAGAATATGAAGGCCCAAATTGACACAGATACGACGACGATATACTATCATAGCTGTCGCAATTTAAATGGGCTTGTAATAAAAGTCTGCTTTCAATAAAACAGTTAATCCCCTGTTTCAGTAAGATTATACAATCGTTTTAAGTTTTTTATGTTTTGATCGACCAGCCGAGTATTTATTATTGACTAGTTATTAATTTTTAAGTTAGAAATCTCCCACGTGGTAATAAAATATTAGTTATAAAAGCATTATAGATGATAACATATACAGTTACTTACACATTTTAATTTTCTATATTATTTTCGAAGATGTGTGGTCCAATGTCCTATGCGAAATGTCACTTACATTCTCACACACTATATTAGCATAGTACGTCTTTCATAGAAAGCAATAAAATAACGTTTAATCACCTAAATTACACTGTTATTATACAACAGACGATTTTGGATATCTCGCCGTGTAATTCAATAATGAACTGTACCATTTCTACTTGTAGCGTCAGACTATTATTATGTTTCTTAAATATTCATCTATTATTTGCTCGAATAATAATAAAAAAAAAGTAGTATAATCTGAGTTAATAGTGGTAAATTATTTTAAAAAATTGAAAATAAAATTAATAGCTATAGTATAATAAAATTGACAGCACATTTATTTTGAAATACAAAACATATGTGAATAACTATTTTATTCTACTATCAATTATAAACTTTGAAAGAATAGAATAATGTAAAAGAACTATATAGTAAAATATTTAAAAATTTATTATAATTATTTTATCTTAACTGGGTTTTCGCTTAATTAAAATTTATCGATTAAATCGGTAACACGCAGTGTCGTATTTAGGAGCAAATGAATTTTTTTTCATAAAAAAAAAAAAGTATTTAGATAAATTAAAAATCGAGGAACTGAATTTTTAAGAGAATATGAATGTTGAAAATATATTATACTTATGCAGAAAAAAATTAAATACGTCTCTGGTAAACACCTAATTAAACGAAGTCCATTAAATTCATGTAGAATAGTTGCATCAATGTACATATAATACATTTACCTAATCGATATTTTGTTTGAATTTATAAAAGATTACAGAGTTCATTTGATTAATGACAAAGATTATCAGTTCAATGTGTAGAATAAAGCTATATTTGATCATCATAAAGACGTTACTTATTCATTTAAAATTTATTAATTTGTATTAACTAATTATGGTAAATAAAATGCGTATCATTCAGTTTCATTAGAAGTATTTATGTTAAGACAATTTTTATCTAAAATTTAAAAATGTGCAAATCAATAGTATTATTAACGAAATGTAGATTTTTAAATTCCATGAATAACAATTTTACAATAATATTGTAAAATTTATGTACGCAAAGTCATCGGTTTGTTATAAACCATTCGATTGCTCGCAAAATAAATACAATATTAGAAAAAAAATATTGGTTTTTTTAGTTATATATATTTCTTGTTGTAACAAGAAACTATGTAGTTATATAAATTTCTATGACTAGTGGACTAGTCATTTTCTGGTCTTACTCAACCTGCCTAGATATAAAAATTACAATAACTGCCGAAGTACTGATCGAAAAGTTATTAGCGACCGGTAATTATCATAATTAAATAATTATCCATTTTATAAGTTAATTAAATATGTATGTTGACATTTAAAAATGAAATAAAGTTGACATTCCTGTAAGTTATAAGTGATGATTCTAAAAAACAAATAATAGCTAATAAATCAAAAGATTATGTAACTAAAACAAACCAAACTTTTTTTTTCTTATTATTGTATTTAGTTTGAAGCAATTGAGTGGTTTATAATAATGCAATCATCCTGTATACAATATATATACAAAATTAATTCAAAAAAATATATTTCTAAAATTAGAATAGGCTCGTTTTAAAAAATATTACAGTTTCTTTTTGTTAAAATATTAAGTATAATGTTTAGCGCGGTTTATGCTTGGGCTTTTACATCAGTATTTAAAAATTCAGCTTATTCAAAATTTACCATAGAAGATAAAATAATAAAAACTTTATCCCTTGACTCGGAAGCGCAATCTCAAGGACCCATTTATTGAAAAATATTTGAGGGACTCACAACGATTGCCGGAGTGTTGGAGACTAATTATTTTATCAAATAAAATTAAAAATATTTCAAGCACGAAAGTCGTACACTTTCAATAATATTGAAATTATTAAGTAATTTTTTTTACTCGGCTTAAACTGAAACATAGAAATTTTATAATGATCACTTGGAAAATAAGATCTTAGTTGATATGATTATTTTATCCTACACCCTGAATTAACAATGAATGAAATCTGAACATTTAGATCTGTTTAATTTTATAAATTTGAATATTTATTTTTCATTATAATAATATTAAACATTTTAATTAGTTTGAAAGTGCAACACTCAACTAAAAGGAAAAACTATTGAATATTTTTGCATAAGTACACCGATGAAAATTCTCAACGAATTCATACATTCATTTTCATAAGAAAAATATTTTCCATAAATAAATTTGAAATTCTTCATAATAAATATATAATAAAAATACAAGTAAATCACCAAAATTCCAAAAATAAAAACATTACAAATATAAAAGTTATTAAAAAAGCTCATTTAAACCGTATTGGTATTGTTTTTGGTAACTTTATTATGTTAAACTTATGTTTTTGCATTTTTTATACTAAAATATTATAAAGTTTAATGCAATTATTAATAATACATATATAGATTTAATAAAATACTCGTCACATTTAATGTTTATTTTTAGCCTTCTTCTAAAACTATCTAAAGTAAAAACTCTTGAAACAATTGTAGTAGAATGTATCACTTTTATTATCATATAATTAAAAAGTTATCGTTTATTATTGTAATTTTTTTATTCCAATACTGTTAACTATTGATAATTACTACGGATATTACGCAGTTAATTCAAAAAAATCTCGAGTGCAACGATACGAAAGGAAATTAGCGTAGTATAAGGTGTTATTTGAATTGAGTTTGAAGATCAACTAACTATAACAAATAAATAAACTTTTTAATTAATTAAGCAAGATTAATTTTTTTTTTTAAATAAAATTTATAATTTAGGATATTTTAAAATTATTTGAAATGGAATATCGAAATTATTATTTTTGGTTCTAAAATGAAAAAGAAAATTTTAATGATTTTCAATTGAGAAGTATTTATTAAATCTTTATCACGACAATAATAAATAATAAAAAAAAACAGTATTTTACGACAATATCAGTGAAAGACTGCTTAGAGTCAAATAATAAGTCTCAATACAGTCTAATAAAAATGTATACAAATGTGTACTTTGAGCCCGAAGATAGTTAAGAGACTAAAAGACCCAAGTTTTTATTATTAAAGTAATAGGATGAACCGATAACGTCTCAGTTTGGATTGGACGTGGGCGTGAAATGACAACGAGGTGCAATTGCATGTACTCAACAACGTTTGTATTATACTGTATCAGATAGCGCGTTTGTTTTGAAGCTTTTAAATTTTACTTTAAACAATATTTTAGATAAAACACAATGAAATTACTCGACTATAGTACTATTTAGCGATCTATTAATAAAAATGGTAAATTATTATGTGATTGTGTAAAAGTATGCTACCTATAGTTATATTACTAGTTATTTAATTAAGTGTTAGAGCACTTAACATATTATATTATAGTTATATATTATAAAATATTAATAGAGTAAGAAGTATGTTTGATTGAACATACATTTTGGTATATAATAATATTAATAATTTTTATTAATTTTTCAAATAACTAAAGTAATATATTTTGGATTTCTAAAAACTCATTTTACGTGGAAAGATTATCTACCAATTCACATATAAACATTCAATTTCAAAGTAAAAGAAGTATATAAAATAATTAAGAGATTCTAATTGACCCTATAACAATAGAGAGTAAATATTTTTTCAAGTATAATCAATGATAAAAAAAGATTATAATTTTTCCCTTAAACTTGCTGACAACTTTTCCCATTTCAATAATTAAAATATTATTACCTTAGAGTTAACAAATGGTGAACAATTACCTTAGTGAATCATAATTAATTTGTTGATATTATATCATTTCCCTTTTTATTAAGTAATTAGACAAATATTGTTTAAATTTCAATAGTTGAATTTTATTTTTTTTTATGCATGAAAATATTTGAATTTCAATTAAAATAATATAACTTAAAAAAAATCTATTTAATTACATATAGTATTTATTTATAATATTTCCAACGTAAATTGTAAATCGATTCATAATACTTATATTATTATATATTCAAGTAATATTAATGTTAATGTGTGGTGTTATTTAATTTAATAAGTTATTAATTAAACAATAAATCGCCGACATTTGTGTCATACAAGTATATTAATTCATGTAAATTCAAAAATAAATAAATAAATTATACATTTATTAACAATCAGTTTTGATTGTCCTAACACTACTCATAATTATTAGTAAATTTATCAACTAAACATTTTTTTCGAGTAGTTTATGATTGTGTACAATATGCATCTACCTGTTGCGTAATAAATATTAAAGAGACATTATTGAAGGGGTAAATTTTTAAATAGTTTTTTTATCCTTACAAATTACATGAATAATTAAATTTTATTAGATATTTCTGATCTTAGAGAGTAGTTTAATTGCAGGTGGGTATGTTTTATTTTGCGACCAAATATATTATACTCAGGAAATAATTGATAAAATTCGAGCTTATTACAAAAAAGATATAATAATAATAAAACTCACCTTAAACTCATAAGAACTCGTGCTAAACGTGCACACATAAATCAGTCGGTACAATAGCACGTAACGCACGACGTCTACGGACCATCGCGGAACTCCACTGCCTAAGCCAAGTTACGGGGACGCCGGCTGACACGCGAGCACTCGAACGTTTCTAATTTTAGTAGTGACGTCAAAATTCAGCCGTCTCATTGGTCGGAGGATATCACTATCCGCCGTCGTTATTGGTCGGATTGCTCGGCGGGGTTTGGCGGGCAAATTCGATTTTACTGCTACCGCCACTGTCACTTGTCACGTGGTGTACTATACCCGGCAACTGTTGTTGGCGCGCCTTAAACACAGATGTGATACATATTACGCACACAGAGTTGTATTGATATAGCGGTATATTTTATTAAAGGCAATGCAAAACCTGTTCGGTGGTAATTTGTTTACATGATGTGTTTCCGAAGACGCGTAGGCGTCGAGGGTCTAAAAATTGCCCTTAAAATTATGGTTTGTTGAAAAAAATAAACACAGGAAATAATACTGGTGGTAAATAGAACAATTAATTATGTTCAAAGTTTACAGAAGGCGAAATAGATCAGAAACCTAAAAAACAATTAAGGAGAATAGCTTTCATTAAACCAATACGACAAATGATTTACGATATCATTTATCCTCTGTGATGAGCCAATTCATTAAAATAACTGTCTAGATTTTTATCTATAAGATTGAAAAACATTTTTAATACAATTTTTAAGCTTATATTTATTTTCATTTCATCTGGTTGTTTATCAGTAGCTATGTTATAACTTCAGAATCTGACAGTGCAAGTTAAGTAGGTGCGATCGTGTGTAATATTTTCTACAATTCGTGTTTTTTGTTTATGGACGCGAGNTTTATCAGTAGCTATGTTATAACTTGTTTATAATTTATAATAAGAGATGTCCTGCTAGCAATAAAACTACAAATTGATGTCATCATCTGACGCTGAATTTCGATCAGAATCTGACAGTGCAAGTTAAGTAGGTGCGATCGTGTGTAATATTTTCTACAATTCGTGTTTTTTGTTTATGGACGCGAGGTCTTCCCAGTTTATGTATGCTCTATTTCTTAGAATTTTTAGTCGATTTTTTTTATCTTTTGTCGTATTCATTTTAAGGCAAAAAATAAATCAATCATCACTTAACCGTAGTATATATTATTTTTGTTTGTTTTAATATTATGATTAATATTCCGGCAAAACGGTTATTTTGCTTGCCTAGCAATATTGGAAATCCTATTGATGCAGCTTACTGTTTTTCAATAACAACAATATAAAAATTTATATATGAATGATTAATAACTCCAATGATGTTTTTCGAATTTAGTGTTTTATATTAACTATAAAATATAAAATTCGAAAAATATTACTTTCCGGTTTATTCAAAATAATTTTGAGTAAACCGCATATGTAATGAACAGTTTAACATATACGTATATATTTTAAATTATTATCTTAAGATTAAACTACAACTTGTTTATATCAGTGTTTTAATTAAATAATACAGCGATAAGGACATATATATATACACATAATATACTATATTATTTAAGTGTTTAATTGAGAAAACCCGGCACTTCATCTAACTTTTTAATTTACTTAATTAGTAATCACGTTTAAAATTAATTAATAAATATTGTAGAATTTAAAAAATTATATCAAATTTTGAAAAAATGTCAAGCTTTTATATGTAAATTTTAAGGGAAATAAATAAAAATGTTTTCCTTTCTGATAAAAAATGTGTACCTCATTAAATGAACTTAAACATGGACGCCCGCAGAAAAATTACCCATATGTGCAAAAGTTTAAGTCATAGAGGCAATTGTCCACATACCAATGTCTAGAGAGGTGTGATTCCCTTTTCCTCAGAATTCGTATAACAATCTAATTTTTCCTAAAAATAGTATTTTTAGAAACATTATAAACAGAAAAAAATACGTGTTACAAAATTTTCTTGAAATTAAAAAATATTGTCTAACCTTTTTTTTTTTAATTTATGACTGCTACAACCCTAATTATGGTTTAATATATATTGGAAACGTCATAGAATGTTATACATTTTAAAAAATGTCCCAAAAAATGCATAATAACATTAATCCAACCCGAAAATATAAACAATATTTATAATACCAAATAAATATTCAAGTGGTAAGTGCAAGTCCTTAGTATAATGTTGTTATTACATAATTAAATCAAGTTTTTTAAATTCATTAAATATAATTTTGTTTGATAATATAATAACCGCATAACAATTAAATTTGTACACACGTATAATATTACTTCATATAGTGTTAAAAACTTGAGAATGATATATTATTCTATATTTTAATAACAAGTACCTTCTACAAATGACTTTGAATTGTAATTTAATATTTTTATACTTTTAGTGATACTTGCAAATGTTCAAAATAGTAAATTTAGATAATAATTCGTATGTATCTCATTATTTTTAAGTTTTGCAGAAATAATTGTACTATTTATACAATTATTTTAAAATTTTATAGACTTAAGAATAAGTATCTTTTATTGGTTTTCTCACGCGATTTCCGAATGAATTTTTCAAAATAATTTCAACTAAATTTTTAAAATATTATAAAATGAATACACAATTTCTATAATATAAACGTACATGGAATCAGAAATAAAGTTATCAATGTAAAATCAATATATTTAAAACTATTAATTAAAGTTGAAACACCTCTTTTTGCAAAGTACTTTATTTTATGATCTTAAATGATAAATAAGCTACTAGGTTAACATGGTTTTATGGAATAAAAGAAGAAAGTTTAATCATTGGCTATTAATTGTTGTTTGCATATTTCAACACTACGCGTTATTAAAATACTGTTACAGACAATGGCCTTTGTGTGACGTATGTTATGTGAAGTACAACTTGGAGCGGTATGGAATTGCTGTTAAATATTTTTTTCCAAGCAATTCTTAAAACTCTTAAGTGAAGTGGTTGTTCTTGTAAAGTACTTATTATTTTTCAGCAAAAGTCAATTAGTTTTTGAAGCAAATTTAGTTATAAAATGAGTCCACCGCCCAACATAATTTAATTATACATTAAAACCATTTACTCATATATTAGACTTTGTTTAATAAAAATTAATTCAATACGATTCGCTTGAAAAACAATTATGTTTAGTACCTAAAATGTTTTTGTGGGTTTTTAATTTATATTAAATTTATTAAAATGAATTAATTCATATTTTAAATTTATATTATAATATAATTGAAAATATAAATTAGGTTGTTCAAGTTGTGCTTGTTTATCATAAAAATATCACGTGGCAAAATATCAAAGAACTTAAAGCAATATTCAGCAATTTATTCGCCATAACTACAACAAGATTTCTGCACATGTATTTTATAATTTATTTATTCTGTTTACACAAAAATAATTCATTTTATACGACATCACTTTTTAAAATGAAAACTATCATCAAATATAATTATTTGGTTTATCTACGAATAGATAACCGCTGTTAGTCATTAACTAATAATTAGTTATTATTTAACGATTGTCATGGATTTAAATTAATCTTTTAATTTTATTTAGACCGAGAATTTCTTCCATTAAAACAGTCATGTTTTTTTGAAGAAATAATAAATCTCTTTGTACCCTCTTTAAATAATTCTGCTGAACAAAAGTACAGTCTCTTATGAAATTACTATTTTCATTCACTCAAATTTATATACAATAGCAGGTTTTTGGTATCATACCTTGTTAGTATTACATTATATATGATAATTACGTACGGTAATTTTAGTACATAAAATAATACACAGGGTGATTTTGTTATCATAACCCTCTCATATACTTTGTAAATAATATATCTTAAATACTTAACATTTATTAAGTAAAGTAACTGTTTATGTTATAATAAAACTTAAAGTTTAATATTATCATTAACTTTATTTAGGGTTAATAAAATTACAAAATCATGTAACTATTTAATATAAAATAAGTTTTATAAAAATTATTAAATTGTTAGCATTAACAAATATAAAAAAGGAATATTAATTGAAGCAATTAAAAAGGTTTTATGGATTTATATAATCTCAATTAAAATAATGATAACCTAATTTTGAAAATTGTATACTTTTTTTGAACTTTGATTTTTTAATTCAGTTAATGACAGTAGAAAATTATTTTATAAGATATTAAAATATATTTTGTTAATTTGGTGTACTCATCGTACAAGGATTTCCAAGTAATATATGTTGATAGGTTTTGAGAGATATTTACTAAGAGCAAACATCCAACGGAAGTCTAGGCACATTGAATTCCTTTCCATTGTTAAAACTTAAAAGCTTATAACATTACAAGCACACCGACTTTTAAGTGTAACCCAAATGATGAAAAAATTTTAGAAAAATGTTTAGTTAAGTAAAAAATTATAAAACATGATCATTCGCTTATAATTATAATTTATTCACGTTTTGACAATTTTAACTCAATGTATTAGTATTATTTTATTGTGATTTTTCAAATAATATTCTTAATATGGTGAAATGTATAGATGTACTTAGTAGAATGTATCTATTGTGGCAAGTGCTGAATTCAGTTATACTTCAGGGAGCTGCAGTTTCCTGTAAAATATGAGAGTAATATATATTATTATATAGATCTAATTTCTCATTAAGTGCCCTTTTTTTATTAAAATGATGGATTCAACATTAATTACGGCATAGGTAAGATAATTTATTCTTCTTCTTCTTCTTTTTCCTTGCCTTTATCTCTACTACATAGTTACTTACTTGCCTTTATATCGATTCCCTCCTAAGTCATCTTAACTTATGCGTCACCTTGCTCCAGGTTATTCTAAATAAAAATTATACATTAAAGTTTTACAATTGAAAAGTCAAAAATTTACGTATTATTCAGAAATAAAAAATTAATTCTTGGGTAAAATTTTTATTTCAGAATTTTAATAAAAACAATGCAGGAGTACTTGAATGCTGAGAAAAATGTTTAATTATTTTTTTTATATGGACATCTGCTACTTTCCATTGTAATGATTTTGTTAAACAAATTGTTCACTATTGATAAAATAATTAATGATTTACATTTAAATAGAAATGTAAATGATAAAAATTATTTGTATTATACGACAATGTTATTATCCTTTTCGTTAATACTAAATAGTAATCTAAAAATTGAATAAGCGGTAATTCATTTAATTTGACAGGGTTTTCAATTCAACAGTCATAATAATTAGTAAATAGGCATTGTTTAAACTTTTAAATGATTCAATCGTTTAATGTTGTGTGACTTATTAATTCATTATGATTTCAATCAATATTTTCTTTTAATACAGATTATTCGAATGCATTGCAAATTTTTATTAATCCAAACTAATCACCAGTAGATTGATGCTGAAGCAAAACATAAATTAATTATACTCTTAATTTCGTCGTACTAATAATAAACGAATTAAATAAAGTAACATAATAAATCATTAGTTTTAAAATATGTACGCTAATTTTAATTTGATTAAAATCCGTAAAATGACAAAATCATTTTTGTTTTGTACTTCCTTGATTAATTTATAATTTTTAGGGTAAAATAATCAGCAATGTGTAAAACAAAAATATCGATATTGTTTGAATGTAAAAAGGTATAAAAACGTTAGGCGCAATGTGTATCAAATAAAAGATCTCCAAATATTTAACAAATCTGGATTTATGTTAGTCGATGATCGGTATCATAGTTTGGCCTCGTTTATTTTACGTACATTTTGATAAATCTCATCAAAAGACCTTCATAAAAATGACTTAATAGATATTTTTGATACATTTCTGTATTTAAAAAAAAAACACATAATGTGGTAAACATGATGTGTTCATTTATAAAATAAAATATGACTGAATGCAATTTTTGTCAGATATAATTATTTATTTCCTAAAATTTTAAATAGTTACTTGGTTTTGGAGCATGAGAGGGTAATTGATTAGTATTATTATTGGAAATATAATGAAATATAACTTATTAAAATAATGTTTATTTACGCTGATATCAGCAGAGTAAAAATAATAATAATAATAACAATGACATTTAATAAATGACCCATTAAACAATAAACTACGTAAAATACTGAAAAAATCGATTCTTCATATTTTTTAACACTATTTTATATAAAATTAGTGATATTATTGAGTAGGATATTACTACATATATACATATATATATATTAAAAGTAAAATTATTCATCAAAATGTCGTTATAAATATTTCATTAGATATTTATATTTTTGAAAAGAAATTTTTTTTTATTATATTATAATAATGATTCTAACAAATTTAAACAATTTTAAAGTTTTTATTATATTGGAATTGGAAAAAATATTTAGTGTTAATTAAAATCATTTATGGTTAAAAAGTTATAACTTGTTTAAACTTGACAAATAACAAATTCTTAAATAGAATAAATTTTTTTTATGAAGATATAAGTAAAAAAAAAGCAGCATCGAAGTGGATTTGCACATAATAGAAATCATTTGAAAAATTAATAAAACAAAGTTTACTAATCTTGCAAATTTCTACCTTGGAATTACCAATAATTCATATAATCTTTTAAATTAAATTATTTTCCTTACAAATAGAAGGTTTATAGATCAGTTTTAAGAATAAGCACAAATATATTTATACTTAATGGATGAAGAGATTTAGATTAAAAAAAGAACTCTTGAATTCTGTATGAAATTAATGTTATTATATAATTCAATACTAATTAAATAGAGCTCGGAAAATTATGCATTTATAAAGTTAATTTTAGTCATCCTGAGTATATCGATAATAAATAGATATTCCCTTTTGTTTTTCTTAATCCTAATCAACGTATATGTATAACAATTTTATTTTTGAGGAAGCGTAGGAGGAATCATTCTCCTAGAAAAAAAATATATTCCGAAATAATGTCTCTGAAGTGATCCAAAAAAAATTTTTATAAATGGATAAAATTCCTCAACCATACTAGTTAAAATTATCGGATCATTATTTTAATGTTTCGATTATACTTTTAATCATTGAAAAATAAACCTTATCTTTCAATAAAATTTATTTTGTTATTGTCATGTTCATTAATAAGTATAGTTGTTATAAAAAATATAAATAAGTAGCTTTCATAAAAATTACAATACATCACATCCTTCACACCTCATGGGTCACTTTTTTTAAATAAATATATTTATTTAGTGAATAATAATCAAGCTATGAACTTTTTGGTTAAAGTCAACCTTTAACCTTTTTTTAATTAATTATTACAAATGTTGGTACAGCTATTGTCATTACTATTATTTTAATATCGTAGGATGTTTCTATTTTAATTAAAATATTAAGTTTATGCATTTTTTTTTTTGTACAATACATTCAAATTTTAGTAAGCTATTAAAAAAATATATATGGCCTAGTTTGATTTGGATGAAAGATGTATTTCATGTCCACGAATAATATGGTTTATAAATTATTATTTATTATTCAATTTTTATGTTTTAAATTGTCTCATTACGTCATTCAACTCTAAATTGTTTTTCAAAAAAGGAAAAATAACAAAAATATCTGCTAAATTTTTTTTATTTGATTTTATTACATTATTCTAGACTAAAATGTAAAAAAAGTTTCCACGTTTTTATAAGTTAAAATTAATAATAATTTGGTGAAAATGACAATTTTTATAAAAATAAAAATTTCATAGGTTAACAACTTTAATAATTTTTAATTTTGCAAAGAAAGAGTTGAAAATTGTGTAATATAGTATAAAATGAATCGTTAATTAATTTGAGATGTTTTTAAATTAACGATCTAAAACTTAAAAAAAGTATGTCCGAATATTCACATACATGATTCGAAGCTTTTAACACATACAATTTAAGGAAAAAATTTGATAAAAATATTAAATTTGTATACAAATTTTTGATACTTTATATCGAAACTTCACTACTTGTGTTTAAAACGTTCATATTAAAAGTATCATACTGACCTATGGAAATTTTATTTCTTACAGTGAAGAAATGGAATTTTTTATTTAACAAACATTAGAGTATTAACATTAACATAGTCATAAATATATTTACTTACTACTTACTTTACTTTTTATAACTAATAACACTTCATAACCTTCTATAGTATTGAAACACCCTTTTAATAAAAAATAATTTAATTTCTTTTCCATATATCTCATTATAGTATTTGAATTTTATATAATATGCACGTTAAGTTTACACATAAGAAGTGTAATTTTGACATAAAGTTTTGACACATTCGTACATAAATATAAAATTTTTATCACTTTATATCAACATTTTCCCTTATGCTGTATGAGTTAAAAACTTCCAGGACATGCATGTGTAAATTTGTACATTTTTTTATAAGAAAGTATTTCACAATAAATCTGTATATTATAGATTACAATATGTTTGATCGGTAAAAAGATGTTAGTTTTTTTCTTAGGATGTTATTAATGATTAAGCATTAAAATTGCAAAACTCAGTCTATATTAATAACTGAATATATCTTAGTTTTAAATAAAAATATCTTATTATTAACGCTATTTAAGTATGATTCTAAATACTAAAGTTCATTTACGTACTATAGTTATTGGTGTGACAAAATTATTGTTAACTTATATGGCTATGGATTAGCTTATTTTTATTCATTTTTTATTAACAATAAATATATAAAATTACATAATTTAAATTAAATTTTTCAATTTTGCACGTGTCAATCTAATAAATCAATGCCTATAAATTGAAAACTTTATAATCAGTTATTAATCTGCTGTCATAGAATAATATGGTTAGCGTAGTCATGGTAACCTATTATGCGATTGTCCATTATAAATATCAAACTAACTTTTTAACTCTAATTTAGTAAAAACATAAATTATTTAAATTGTTAGACAAAAATATTTATTTAAATATTTGATAATACAAAAAATATAAATTAAAATGTATTTATCATCAATAATTATAATCAATCAATCAATGTATTTAGTGCGATCACACTAAATTAGGGCGACTTCAACAATGTTGAATAGTTGAGTTTTTCATCTTTTATGTTTTTTTTTTGGTCTCACACTCATATAAATAATTAATATTTGTTCTCTGGAAAATTGTCTACAATTTTAATGCAAAAATATTTAAATAATTAATTAACATAAAAACTTTAATTAAATAATGAATGTTGCAAATTTTAATTTTCCAATGAACAAACAGTCATGATATTGTAAGAAGCAAATTTTTTTCAAGTGCCTGGAAAATGTTGTAGATATAATGTTGTCTAGTTTTTAATCTATTTGCTGTTACTTATAGTATTGAATTAAAGTAGTTTAATAATAATCCAGTAAGATAAAATTAAAAATAAGTGAGTTTTAATATTTTTTAGTTAACTTCCATTAAGGTTAAGCCTACTGTAAATCAATATTCATAATTTTCCTAAATAGTTTTATACTTCTTATAATGTTTCAGTAATTTTCAACCAATCGTTAAAATTGTGTAAGACTTGAGTTATTTTTTAGTACTGACTAATAGCCCTCAGAGAAGTGTATGATGAATTTAAAAGTTCATATCCTATAACAGGATTAATTGGCATAAAGCGTTTTATTAACCTTATTATTATTTTTATTTCACCAATGGATCTCCCGTAGAGTCATTTTTATGATTGTTGACTAATAATTCACTATGGATGGTCTTAGTTTTTCGACCAGATACCGGTCGCTGTACAAGGTCTTTTCGTGCGTATGTTTAATATGCAATTACAAATTTTTTCCGCATATGCTCATAATATAACATTGCTATCGCTTCAACTACCACCACAAGTTGTATTGTAAATTGTTTGCATTGTACGTTTAACAATATTATATTTTATACTCTTGCTGTAATGTTTTCGTAGGCGTTATTTATGAGAATTTTGTTCAATATTACAATTTTATGATCCAATAACAGCAACAATGAAGTGTATACAGGTTGTACGATGGTTAACCCGATTGTATATCAGCAGGTACCCTCGAGATTAGTGAGACAAGACATCATATCGTGTATTATACCTTCATTGCATTTACTGTTTCTACTGTAACTTGATGTTTAGTGGGTAGGCGACAACGTATATCGTTTTGATCATAACTGACAAAATGTTAACCTAATAATATTATTGTTTCATCAACTGATGTGAAAATTATATTTATGACCCTTACTCAGTAAAAACAGAATTAAGTATTCTAATATTATTAGTTATGCGACAAAAATTGACTTTGAGTTTTTAACTCAATGCCATGGCTGTAAAATTTATTTGAACTTGGAATAGGCCATGGTGTCACCAAATTTAAAAATACGTATGCAGCTTTAATTTCATTAGTCATAGACATTTTTGAAAATTGCATCTATGATGTTTATAAACGACGGAAATTGATTTAATAACACAATTTATTTCCCATAATATTTTTAACTAAACAATATTCATTATTTTTTTTACACAAAAAAAAAATGCACACAGTAGTCTTTTACCCTGAAAGACTTTCATATCATTCATATCTATGATACAGGAGGAAGGTCATGATACTGTTTGACTATCATATACCTAAGGTAAACTTTTGTTTTCCTGGAATACAAATAATATGTAAAAATTATAATTTAATGTTCTTCAGATATATACTTGTTTATTAGAAAGAATTTTTTTTGTGTGATAATCGTTTTTGGGAGTGACATAACATCTTATTCTTCTTTGTTTTTCTTTATGTTGGTGGTATTTAGCAGAACAGTAAAAACATATGAAGGGTACACAAAAAAACAAGATTAGCCAATTTTTTGGAAATGGAGAAAATCAATTTTTAAATTTCAAAACGCAATGTTATTTTACAGTACAACATAATTTTAAAGGATTATTATTATCAAAAAACCTACTTTTTCTACTTGTCCAGCACCGTATAAGATACATTATAACATATCGTCAATTTTGTCACCAAAATCTTAATTTCGAAAAAGTTGACTTTCCTTGATTTTTCCGTGTACCTTTCATATATTCTTTAAATTGTTATGTGTCTTAATATTATATGTATAATTAATTTTAAAATCGATGACTCATTAATATAATTATTCTTGGTGTTGAATTAACTTATGGATATTGCTCGCTTATTTTTATTCTCATTTAGAAAGTTATTTTTAAAAAATTCTCTTTTGTTTATAGCACGAAAGATATTTTTTTGCGTTTCTACCCAATTGACACTGGATACTTTTGTCAGTTTAAATCAAAGCAACGTGTGCATAAAATATTACGTAAATTATTCTCCTAGAATGTAACTTTTTTAAATAAAAAAATATCTCGTATTGAGTATCGGTCTCATTTAGTACCCCTATATAAATATGGTTCTACTAATAATACAAAAAATAAAATAAAATATTGGCAATAAAGATCATTAGCATATACGAAAAATTAAATAAAATTTAAATTCTATATGTTTTTGTAATATTAATAATTTTATTTTATGTTTATCAAAACAAAATTTAAATTTGTTTATGTATTCTTGAAATATGTTTATCTAATAATTTTATAATTAAAAGTTTCACAAGTTAATTATCATAATGTAATAAAAATAGGTAAATTAAATTTATTCAGTTTTTAAATAATTTTCAAGTAGAATGTGTTTTGTAATAGTCAACTTTTTGAAAATCTTTTGTAAAAGATTATACATAAATTATAATATAAATTTAATTTGTAAAATATCAAAGCAAATATTACATAACTTATGCTGTAAGTTATACCGATAAAACTCGTTTAACTCAAATGAATTTCACAATATTGGCTTAGAAAAATTTTATTACTCAAAGAAGCTCTAGAATGTTTGATAAAAAAAATAAAATTGATATTCACATAAGAGCTTTTCATTGACCGATTTTGCACCAATTAAAATGATTGTATTTAAATTATTTATTTTTCTAGTTACGGAAATAGACAGTTTTAATTTAATTTATAATAAGTAATACATACATAATATATAATTAATACCTAATTTTATTATACGATGCATACAAATTTTTATATGTATGGTGTATTCATTGGCTGTTATAAATATGGCACATTTAAAATTAGAATTACTTGGCTATCATAACATTCTCAATTAAATTCTGTTTTTTTTTATATTATCTTGATTTGATGATTTAATTTTTGATTAATTATCACGCATAATAGCATTTTTTTTTTTTGGCCTTTGTAAATCAAGTTACTAAGTATTTATTTTAAAGTTATAGTCGTAAAATTGTGTATGATACCAATAAAATCTAATCCTTATAATATAATGATTGATATATTAGATATTATCTTATGCATACTTTACTAAAATGATTTGTACAATTATGTTGTAAATTTGTAATGGTATAATGAACTGATAATGCTAATTGAATCACTTTTTTATTATTCATGCAGACAAAATCAAAATATAATAAAATATATATATATATTTCTTTTTTTCCTCGCCTTAATCCCAACTACTTGGGGTCGGCCAATCTTATCCTAAGCTACCACTTAACATGATCTCCCACATCATCTACACTCACATCAGCCAGCCATCCTCATATCGCATTCAATTACATCCCTCCATCTCTTTTTGGTCTTCCTCTACCTCTTCTCTTTCAACATTCATTTCTATAACTGTTCTTACCGCTTCCGATTCCTCTCTCCTCATAAGATGACCAGACCATCTAAGTATATTTTTCCTCATCTTATCTACTATTGACGCTAAACCTATATTTCCTCTTATATGTTCGTTCCTTATCCTATCTTCTCTAGTCACTCTACTCATCAATCTAAGCATTCTCATCTCTGCTACACTCATTCTCTGCTGTACTTTCTTGTCAACTACCCAACACTCTGAACCATACATCATAGCTAGTCTCACTACAGTCTTATAGAATTTATCTTTCAGCCTCATTGGAATTATCTTATCACATAACACACCAGTCGCTTCTCTCCACTTTAACTATCCGTACTTATTCCTGTGTCTTAACTACTTTATTTCCTCTTACTTATCCCTGCGTACATCCGAGATGGGACAATCCGCCTAAGTTTTGTTCAGGGCTCTTCATACTTTTTGACAAAAATTTTACACTGGCTGTAGACCTGATGCAACCTCATTAATCGCCTCTTACGATTTGTAGAGGAATATTCGTATCCCCTATCCACAGGGAAAAAATTATATATATATATACGTATATAATGGTAACGTTGTTTCAGAAATATATATCTACAAATATTTCGTAATTTTTGTGATTAGCTAAGTTAGTTATTTTTATATTTTTTAGATTTAATACATTTTAAGTTTTAAATAATATTAACTACAAGAGTTCAATATTTTTATATTACTAGTGTAAATACTACTGTACTGAGTATATTTTAGATAATGTAAATAAATTGTTGCAGCTAGAATAAATCGTAAAATACATATCACTGTAATGTATATGATAATCTTAAAATGGGTTAACATTGGAATAGCTTTAACTTATATTAAAAAAACAATTTTTAAGTTGTAGTGAGTTTGTCGGATTAAATTGTTGAACATTAAAGTATAGAAAATCCCTTTGGGAATTTTACAAAATCTATCATAGTTTATTATTGTATTTTCAAAACAATATTATTAAAATAAAGTGGAAATAAAAAATATATCTATTACATTCGTGTTTACGAAGCGCCTGCAGTATCTCAAATATTAACAAGATAAAAGTTACCTAAGTTAAGTACTAGACCTAATATAGCTATAAAAAAATATACGTTAAAAATGTATGTCACTAAGAGAATACCTTAGTACTTAAAGTTTTACTTAACACTCATAAATCATAATCAGACCTGTCAAAGTTCATATAAAAGTTAACACGGACAAAGTAACTATAGTTCTACTTATAGAATATATAACGTTAAGTAAATTATGCTATGAACTAATGGTTTATAGCGGTTATTCTATTGCAAAAACTTTTAAAGAACTACCAACTTATAGTTGAAAAATTGTTAAATTGAAAAGAATATTGATAACAAAATATAGTTATAATTAAACAATAGAAGATCTGTAACAGATACGTAGAAAATGTATTTTAAATAAAGTTACAGGTACTTTATAAAAAAGTATTTGGATTACGTATTTAAGTACTTCATAAATTATTTATACTGAAACTTAAGTACTTTTTTATACTTTATTTTTATATAAATTTTATTTAGAACATATCTTATAAAATATATGATTTCAATTTACACAATATATTTCAATAACTTACAAATAAGAATATTAAACATTAATATTATATTACACACTACACATGCACTTATACAGTATATATATAGATATTATACAGGGTGTTCAGTAAGTCAGGAAACGGGTTTCTATTGTTCTCATTGTTACAAACAATGAGAACAATAGAAACCCGTTTCCTGACTTACTGAACACCCTGTATATATTTATAATTAGATAACATTGTATGAAAAAAATTAGAAAAGACTAGCTAATGTAAATATTTCAACCTAATTATAAATCATAAAAAAATGTTTATTAAATAAAAATGCAGATTATAACATTTCATCCAAGCTAAATTATCTATAAACTGCCTTTTAAACAAATCTATACTTGATTAATAATTACAGTTCACATTGAGTTTCAAAACATATAATTTAAATACAATTTTGTATTTCAAAGTTGATAAGTAGATTAAAGAGATTTGAGTTAGATAGATTCCTTAAAAACAAAAAAGTTAAGATACTACTTATTTAGATTTTTGGTTTTGAAGGGATTAGTTAAAAATTTGCTTATATATATATACCACCCAAAATAAAACTTTAGTTATGTCACTATAGATAATAATACTGATAATAATAATATTCTGAGTTTAAAGTTAACTTTTTCAAAAATTAAGTTAAGATCATTTTTGAAGTGACTTTTTAATAATATTCAAAATTATTAACTTAATAAACACAGATATTTAGTAAAAGTCTTCAATACTTTTACTGGTTTAATTATGTTTATTGATTCAATAATAGTTTATTTTGATTTAGAAAAATTTACATAGAGCTTAGAATGTATTTAAATTATTAATTAAATAAGACACAGGATTAAGTGCGGGTGGTTGAAGTAGAGAAAAGCGTCTGGAGTGTCATTCGATAAGAGAATACCAATGAGGTTGAAAGGTAAGTTCTATAAGACTGTAGTGAGATCAGCTATGATGTAGGGTTTATAGGAGATTGACAATAGAATAGAGCAGAAATGAGATAATACTTAGATGGATGAGTGGAAGATAGGACAAGGAACGAATATATAAGAGTATATATGTAATATAGGTGTAACATCAATCATAGATAAGATGAAGAAAATAAACTTATGGTTTGGTCATGTTATGAGGTAAAAGGAATCGGAAGCTATAATCTTCCGATAACTGGAACAGTTATGGAAACAAATGTTGAAGGAAGAAAAGGTAGAGGAAGACCAAAAAAGAGATGGAGGGATGTTATTGATTGCGATATAAGAACTAATGATATGTGCGTAGATGATGTGAAAGAACGTATCAAACTGAAGTTTGGGATAAGGGTGATCAACCCTGATTAGTTGAAAAAAAAGGCAAGGAAAACTAGTAGAAGACTAAATATTTTCATTCTGAAAAATATAATTTTAAGCTTTTGCCCCATGGAAGAGTTATAGTTTGATTTAAATAGTTTGAACAAATATTTTTTATTTCAATATCTAATAAAAAAGAGGTTGCACCAATGAGCCGACAAAAATTGTAAAAAGGAAAACAAAGAAAATATCCTTGCGTGTCGTAATCCAGAATGAATCACGAATAAAATATGGCGAATAATCTTTATTAAAACAAAACTAATTTGGTAAATACCCCGAGGAGATTACAAGAGCCGACTAATAACCTCAAATATAATCTACAAGAAACCGTATGTGATTTGTCAAGTGGAATAATTTTTAACAAAAGCTCTGATTGATGCAAAATTACGCTAAATTTTGCAACAGTAATAAACTGTAGGTCAACATATTGCCTTTAAAAATACATAACAAGTAACTATTCAAGGCTCTTGTGCTAATTCAAGACAGTAGACTAGATTTAAAGATTCAAAAAAACAGTGTAATGGAATTTTCGTATAGACAGAAACTATTAAGTTATTATTATATTAACTTTAATATTATTAAAATTATAGTGAAAGGTATGTAATTTAGTTTACGCGAATTTTACTTTTAAATATTTTACAGCATTTAAATGTATGATGAAATAAATTGATTACTTTATGTTGTAATATGTAGTTAATAATGTAGCATTGAGAAATTTTTAAACATCATTAAGTGGTGTCCTGTCAATTAAAAAATATTCTAATTCGAAATACTTGAAAAATCGAAAGGTCAGACTATACCACTATGCTAAAAGCTAATAATTTTAGTGATAGCATCATTTCAAATTTTAATAGAGTCTAATATTTTACAAGTCCTTTACTAAATTGAGTAAACGAAAGAGTTTAAAATGAATATATTTTAAAAAACTAGATCCGCATTGTTCCAACGACGCCAATGTACTAAGGACTAAAATTCTCAACTCAAAAAAAGAGTTAAAAGTTAACTAATATCAATGCTAATGGCCTTAAACTTCTTAAAAATATCAATTTTATTACTGTTGATGTTAATTGACTTATATTAACTTATCATTAATAGATATTAAATAATTAGTAAATCACAATATAATCTTTAAATGAAAAATGGTATATTTAATGATAACTCTGAACATAGATTTTATAAAAACCTATGTATTATAAATGAGGTGAAGGTGCTATTTTTAGTAATGTGTACATATCGAATCACTGTTAATTTAAAATGTTTTCAATATGAACGAAAATGACGAATAAGCTTAATACTATATTTGATGCCCAACTATACTCATTTTGTTCAAGAAATATTGTTATATTATAATCAAATTAAAAACAGAAGTTGTACGATTATGCTACATTGCAACCTTACATTACCTATTATTCTTAAAATAACAGAATCAATTGTTTTACTGCAACTTTTAAAAATGTCTCTGGCTTTAACATTTCAATTTTCTGCCGTTGACTTATACATGATTATCTTTGAACAAGATGAGGAAAGTTTAGTTAGGTATAATGTTTAGTAATTATTATGGCGTATGGTAATGGGAGATTGTATATTATAAAAAAAAATCGTATATTAAACTTTACAAAGACATTTTGTTGTTAGGATATTCATTTAATATATTAAATAATTACGCACATCGTGTTTAACATGTAGCAAAGATAAACGGTAATTATGCGTTGAGGTAGAGCTTCATACCCTTTAAGCATGCAGGTGCGCATATGACTACTTAAGCCTCAACTTGCTTCAACTATATCTGATGCACGTCACAACTTAAATCACAAGTTTTGCAGTTCTAATTACTCACGTAAGCGACTGTAATAGCCGTCCAAATACGGGTGCACAAATAATTTAGCAGTAATTAGTGTACTCTGACGACCAATTATTGCTTATTTACATTTTATGAAATCATAAATTATATTTATCCGTGTTTAATCCATGATAAGTTTAAATATTTTATATATTTTCGTGGTATAAAAAACAACGGTGTTTTCTGATCATAGACATTTAACACAGCGGGTGGGCAATAATCACTGCACAGCGGTTGCTATACGCTTCCTGGAAACGCATATATCATAATAAAACTCCTAATTTTTTATTAAACACTTTTGCTGTTGTTTCTATTTATATAATATGAATTGATAATTGTATATATTTTTAAATGTTGTTGTCATAAGTAATAGGTTGCTTCAATGTAAAAATAGTTAATTAGTATAATGTTACACCAGTACAGGAATACAAAAATAAAAACGTGCTATGACTTTATTAATTAAACATGATATCTGAACTACCGAAAAAATATACAAATTTAATAGAAAAACTCAAGTCTCCGTATAAGCCATTGAAGTTATTAATATCTGTATTATAACGTACACATGAAATACGCATTTGAAAAATATACGAAAGCTTTGCATTTTTACAAGCTCACTGCAGTTTTGGGAATTTCACATAAAAACATTTTATTTTTAAACTTGTGGTCTCTTCAATAAATTGAAATATAAAAGTAGAACAAAAGGGGAATCAAGAAAATAATTCTCAAGATAACATTGTAAACATACACCATTAAAATTAGAAGTAATTAACTAGAAGCTTAATTTTTAAAGCCTATCGAGAGATCAAACTTCCGAAATCTTACAATATGGGTAAGCAATGAAAGCGATAAATGGCATACTCCTAAATTTAGCGGTTTTCGATCACATCCAGATTAAGCAAACCGATCAACCTTGTATTCTTTTGAACGCATATATTTATACGAAATCGCTTGTACGGTTTGATCCACGGACCCACGTCTGGTGCGTTGTGACCTCGTGAGGACCAAATGTTAAACCCAACAACCATAGAAACATAGTACGCCTTTGCCCATCTGACCGGTCACGTACTGGTAATTAATATTAATTTGCGTTGGGCAGCGATGAAAATAATTGCCGATAATTAAACATATTCAACAACGCGCAGTTGAACTTTGACGACCCATCACAACATGGTGGTCTACGTAGAGGTATACCTATTAGTGAACGGGTAGTACATGACGGCGGTGTTTGTTTTACATATTCCACCGATGATTCTTTGAATACTCTCGACATCGATTAATATCAATGTAATTATACTTTACAACTATTTATTATTTTAATATTCGTGGGGAATGTGTGAAAATGTAAAATAGGACGACCGCATATATTACGGTTGTATTATTTTTCCTCGATAAGTTCAATTTTATAGCACGACATAATAAAATATTGTCTTGTTCGAGGCCACTAGAGTAACGAAAGAATGCCGCACCGTCAACCGTAACAGTACACTTTATGTTTGTTTTAAGCAAAAATCATTAAACCCACCAATACAATATATTAAATGAACATTAGCCTTTTCATTATTCGTTATAATTTGTCAATAATGATTATGGTAAATGCGCGAACCTTATTATTTCATTCAATTCAATTTTACGCCCGTATACTCTGAGTGCACTTTAATTGATGCTTTTTTACTTGACCAGCCTACCCGCTTTGTCTTCAAAACTAACGGAAAGAAAAAAAAAACATTGAGGTCATTTTATTTGACTCGACTACTTTAAAAAAACTTACTTGCTTTGGAGGTGGCAATTTTAACTTTAACTTTTAGGAGTTATAATAACAATGCGCCTGATTAAAGTGGTCCTCGTTTGTGCCTATAATAAAAGCAGCAGCTATATTATAGCTGCTGTTTTCTAATAACAATAATTACAGTTATCTGTAAAAAGCTATGAATGGCCACCAATTGCCGGGGATATTCATTATAGTTGTTTTCCTTAGTAAATTCATGCTTAATTGATAGAAAATTAGTATGTCACGATCCATCGATCTTTGTTTCAACGGAGCAGTCATCTATAATCTATACCGAAACTACTCAAGGACAAATGATTTATAAAATCAAAACATAAATTCACTTTCAACGACCTTGTTTTTAATTATTACAGTAAAATTGTGTTGATGTTGAATATTAATTTAAGATAAGCACATCTCAGTCAATCTCAATCAATGTTCTAGCCATAGAAGTGTTAAATAACATATTTTCTAAAAACTAAAGAAATAAACTGTTAAGTTATAACAAACTTCTGACTGCTATTGAAATAAGTATTGCTAAATTGCACAATCATGTTTTAAATACATATATAGTTAATTTATATAAATATTATATTTATTATTAGTTAATATTTTGAATAAAAAGTGAATTTATTTTTACAGTTTCACTAAGTGGTGTTCGAATGAGAACATATTACGTATACAGAATGTTATCATAAATACTTTGATAAATACCATAAACGTAAATTACTCTTGTCTCTAAGCTTGACTTCGAACAAATACGATCATTTCGTGTTAAATTTTTATACGGAAACTAATTTAGACGTCTCCTTAATAAATTTATGACTTACTGTATTGTTCACTTGATCAGTGCATTTACAAGAAATCCACTTACAAAACGTCAAATAAAAATAAAAAGTATATGCCGAAATTTATGAAGTTGTTTTTGAACTTAATAAGAACATAAATTTGGATTATTCATTGTTTTCGTTAAATTCACGTAGTACATTAAAAATATCACGCAACTTAATACACCAAAACATTTTTTACTGAAAAATTAAATAAGTACATCATTAATAAATTTTATTTGAATAATTTCAAACGTTCCTAGTTCATTATAATGAAAAGTTTCTGTGAATTGGAATTTTTTAATGGTGACTATGGTTTGTGCGCGATTCAAAAATTGCTGGTTATATTAAATCTGAATTTTTTTTTAGCATATTGTGTACACTGCATGATAAAATTATAAAAGTAGTATATTTTCTAAGATAAATCTATAAATAACTTATGTAGTCTGTTCATATTGCTATATAATTGATTGATAGGATTTATTTTACAAATTAAGGATTTAGTAAACCTATAGAAATACAATAAATACTTGGTTTATAAAAATTAGCAAAATTTTATAAGCATTATTTTTTTATTATTATTACCAGAGTATTTGTTGATATGTCAAATTAGCACTGTACATAAGAAGTGTAGGATGAAATACACACAAATGAATATTATAATTTTTTTGAGTGTAAATTACTATGGGTAGAGGAAAACCACTAACAGATGAAAAATCAAATTATGACTTTTAAGGAAATTGTACTCTCAAATAGTAAAATTCCACGTCGACTTAATAAAAGCTCAAAAACCGTTGACTATTTCATTAAACTCGGTTTAAAATATAATACCCAAAAATCTACTGGCGACTTTCTGTGTTGTAAAATCGTGAGAAAAAGGATTATTTTAAAAACTGCATCAAATTCTGTCATAAGTGCTCGTAGTAATTTTGGAACAAGTTGGAATGAAAACGAATGATCGTAACGTACAGATACTTTTAAAGCATATGCCAACGCTTATTTAAAAAAGGTTACGAAAGCCATTTCTAAATTAACGTAATAAAAATGCAAGATTAAATTTTGGATTAAGTATAATAAATTGAACAGTTAAGTGGAAAATGATCATTGTTACGGTAATTTAATTTATATGGTCCTGATGGTTATATTTATTACTATTATGATTTAAAAAAAGAAAAAAACAATATTTTCAAAACGCTAAACGGATGGAGCTTCCGTTATGCTACTGGATACACAAAGAAAAAAGTAAATTATAATTTTGGATGATCGAATAAATGCTCTTATTAGTATATATAAAAATTTCTTAATTTCTCAATAATAAATTTTTCAATACATTATTAAGTTCAATTTTATCTTTTAACGGTGAAATGTTCCGATCCACGTGGCTCGCATTATTAAATCATGTTTTGAAACTAATTATGTTCTTTATTAAGACTAGCGCGTTCATCCGATTTAAATATTTGTATTATGCAGTTTATGTGTATAAAGGTTGAGCAATTTAATAATATTTTTCAGTTTTTCATTATCTTTTTAAAAATAATTCTATTTAATCCTCTAATAAATATTAATATAATTTTTAAGGAATAAAATCTCAAATAATAAAATAATTTACGTTCCAGCATAGAAACAACGTGCCAGCTCATTAGATCATTAAATGTTAGTCATCATCGTTATAGTGAAGGAATTTTAGATGTTATTCTATGACATCGATGTGCCAAACATAAAACATCATTGAACATTTTGCGTGCAAAAGAATGCAATAGTAAAAAATAATAAAAAAAAATGTAATCTCTGCGTTATCAGCTTTAGAAGCTCCCGATTACTCAAAATAATCTTTAGAGCGACATTTTTTGACTTTGGGCCAAAATAGTGAATTATTAAGTAGAAGATCATTAAAAATGCCCAACACATAGGCATATAAACAAAGGATCTTTGTAGCAGAAATCCAAGTAGATAATAATTATTTGGCAAAATACAAAATTCCTTTCGGGGCTTTTGTTTTATTTCAAGTTTAGTTTTTAAATTTGTGAAAAATAACTATAATTCATTATACTCTGAAAGTAAACATTAGAAAATTTAATTTTTCAAAATGTTGTGACTTATTAAGAATTTCATTAATACTTTTTTCAACTTTGATGTAAAATTGAGAAGATTTTTATCTGTTTTGTAATGGTGTGTGTGTTTTTTTTTTGTTTTCCATGAAAATACTCAACTTTTACTGTATTGATTTTAACGATCAATATGTTAAAGGAACCTGAATTTAAATTAAATGAACTTAATAGCACCAAAAATTTGAGAATCCCCTCATATTTAGAAATTAAAAAAATATTTAAAAATTACATTAAGTAAAAAATAGCATTTTCAAAAAAAATTTTCTGCATTTTAAAATTGTTATATTTTTTTAAAATATTAATATGTAATATTAGAGATAATAAGCTTTTTTTTGGTATACTACTTCAAAATGTGCGTTGAGAAACTTAAGTACAGGTAGAGTATAAAAAAGACTACTAACTTGTGTCATTTTTTTTAGTTTGATTTTTGAAAATGTTTTGGAAGGTCTGTTAGTTTCTAATCTATATTTACTTAAAGCCATTTGAAGTATACTTCAATATTAAAAAAAAAAAAAATTTCCAACGATTGTTCTACTATGTAAAATCGGCTGTAAAATAATGAAAATTTACAAATTATTCAAAAATAACATTATTTTCGATTTTTGAAAATGTTTGGGAAGTATGACAATTTCTAACCTATACCAAATTAAATTTTTTTAAGACTACTTTATGATGATAATACATTATGTTATTGACAGTGGCAATCTTACTGTGCTGTTTATTTTTATTTTATTTTATATACTTTAAAATATTTATACTCTATACTAATTTTTATAATAAGTAATTTAGTTAACTAATTTAAAATAGAATTAAAAATATAAGGACTTTTTGAGATAGGTATACAGTTGAAACACCTATCAAAAATTATGATTCATTAATGAATCTTGAATAGATTTCTGAATCAATTTATTCTCGACCTTCTTAATGGGTTATTAGGTAAAGTTTTTGATGCTATTTATGAAATTGGTTTGTTTTCAATTAATATTTATATATGTAAATAAATATATATATATATTTATATAATATATTCACTATAAAATAAATAACAGGAGAGGGGTATTATAATATTGTTTATAAGGTCCTCAATGGGCGGATAAAGTTAATCCCCCACCTAATAGAACCCAGGAATGACTTGCCGTTTTCATCTGTATTCTGCTTGNAGAACCCAGGAATGACTTGCCGTTTTCATCTGTATTCTGCTTGGTACTATTAATTGTAGTACGATTGTGTTGATCAACTAATGCAAAAAAAAATTATTTATTACATGATTTTTAACGGAAATTGTACATATGCTAAAATAACACAAAATTTATTTCGAGTAATCATATAAATGTCTGCTTCATTAATGCTCAGCTTAAGTGGACCATTTATATTCCTAATTTAACGATGAATTTATTCAAACAAAGTTCAAGTTACACCATTTACTTATTAAATCAATTAAGTTTTATGCAACAAAACATATTTACATCTAAACTAATTATTTACAAGTTTTTACTGTATAATTTTGGAAGAGAAATATTTTGAATGTAAATGGAAGATTTGATTGGTTGAATTTTTACCATGCAAGACGTAAAAATAAACTTAATTAATGATATTTAATGTTAATTTTTTAAAAATAAAAAAAAAAAGAGGATTAATAGTCTTCTTAAATAAACATTTTACACCATTAACATAAAAATAATTTTCATTATGTTTTTACTTTATCTGTATCAAATTAAAAAAAATCTGGAATTAACAAGAAATGTTTGAATTGCAAAAATACATATTTATATATATATGTATATTAGTCGGCCAACAAAAAAATGTTTAGGTCAATATAATCATGTAAAAATTATATGGAAAAAATTCGGGATATTTTATTGTTGAAAACATTCAAGTGAGCTTGTTCTGTTTAAATTTTATATTGCATATTCACTGTGAGTTTTTGTATTTTTCCTGGAACTGAGTTTGTTTTATATTCAACTGAACGCATTAGAAGGGAATTTTTTCGATGGGCTATCAGCTATCATTTGTTCAATGGATAGTATACAATTTAATGTTGTTTCATCTTCTATCCATAAATATTATCAGTTTTTTCGGTAATTATTCATTTTGTCGAAATAACAAACCTTCGACTTGTGTATCGCGTACGCACCGCCCGCATGAACGATATGTGAAAGTGTTCAATAACAGTATTGAAAAAAAATAAAAACCAAATTCATTGATTTTGAGCGTTTAACTTATCTGTAGATGGAAGTCCGACCTATGGTACGGATGTATAGGAAAACAAGGCGTGATCTGCTGATTTATGAAGTATTACATTGCGTTGAAAATCAGTGGCTGCTATCATAGAGTATACTCCCCCGATCTCCATCACTACCACTTTAGACCATGTAACTCCCCCTCCTTACCCTCATACCTACGTAAACCAACTGGCAAACAAATGCGTTTCTGTACATACAGCCGAGAGTGAAAAATCATCATACAACAGAGGTATACACAACACACCTTTATGACCTCCTAGGGTCACGATTAATATTCCGTTTGGGATTGCGGTTTCTAAAATAAATCGTACTTACACACACACGCATCACTTGTATACTGTTATTACACTTATATCCGACAATATTTGCTTTTATAAGTTCTAAATATTTTAGCGTAAATAAGCCTATTATCAAGATCAGCATAATATAAAATTATAGTGACTGAAATATCTGTCTGTAAAAGTAGTTATCAATCCGATAAAGCACTGAGGCCTATTGCATGAAACAAATTTGAAAAATATGTTATGCTCCTTTGTGTTTGTCATACACTCGAGTATTTGAGCGAAAAAATAATTGCGTAATTGAGATATGTTCAGGTTTATTGATTGCCATTTTCCAATCTTGCTTAAAAGGACTTTTCGTTTAATATATGCTTGAAATTTCACTGGTGTTTTCAATCAAAACATATATTTGGTCTTGACATTCGGATAAAACGCAATCGGCACGTACATACTTTCAGAACCCTTTTTTAAAATCACAGTGTGTGTTTTGTTAATATATCTGGCAATGTTTTTTTATGATGGAAAAACATCTTGAACAACATACTGAACATAGTCTTTGAAAAGTATAAGACAATTGAGACATCCAGTTGCAAAAAGGCATATGTCCAAATTTTTCTTTTTTGTAATTTTGATTTTTCTGAAAGAATTAGCTTACAATAAGATAGGAAAAACATAATTACAATTTTTTTTGACGTATGTATTATTAGGTGCTGTTAAGTGCTATTCATTTCAAAATCATATTGAAGAACTATCAGTGCATTTTTTAAGCTAAGTAGATTAGGGGACTCGAATGTTGCTCAGTGAGAATATATTAAAAATTCTATGAAAAGTATCACAGGTGTCCTACCCGTTCCTCCAAGTTTCATAACATTAATAATAATAAATCATACGTTACATGTTCAATCTCATTAATTATTTACCTTACGATGTATGCATTAACTATTATTTATTTTAAAAAGTAGATATTCTCACAATAGTAAAATTTATTTAAGGCCAGGAAAATTTTATAGCTTAATAAACTTTCAGTTACGTAGTAAACCCCAAATTTTGTTACTTCTTTTCTTGAGAAAATTATCTAAGTGAATCATAACATTATTAGCACTATATTTTAAAAGAATGCATAATGTATTTTTCGTACAGAAGAATACATTTTACAGAATAATTTTTATACATGAACCACATTAAATATAATCAAAAAAGAACAAATTTAGCTGTCTAGGTGAATTAATTTTTTTAATTAAAAATATTATTTTAATATTTATTATATTTCTCAATCAAAAAAATAGATATAAGCAATTGTATAATATAATAACAGAATAAAAACGTGTTCATACGTTTTATACGAAAGAAACAAAAAATAAGAGTATATTTAACTTTGATACTTAAATATATTTTTTATATCATTGAATTTATCTCGATAGCAGCTGTAATTAACATCGCATATTTTTTAAAGACAATTAAATATATACTTAATATTTTGTTTAAAATGTGTCTTATGAGTATCGTCATTGGTGTCAAACCTATCGAAAACTGTTTTATGGAGTCGTAAGTCGGAAACATTCTATCGGTTACCACATAAACTAATGAGCTATTGCATGTAATCTCAAATAAAAAAAAAATAAAAACGATTGTCATTCTAATAGTTATAGTAATACTAGCAATTTGTATTTATTTAGTGAAAGCATTTACTAATGCAAGAAGATCTGGGAATTTTCAATCCCTCCATAACTACTCCGATAGATATCATGGTTGAAGTATAACTAAGAAATAAGACAAAATGATGTGGTAAACTTAAAATGCTTAGAAACCAATTTTTTTTAACAACATATGGTTTATTCCATCCGTTTTGTACGAGGCAGTTAGACCGTAGGACGGCTAGTTGTGCACCTCACTAGAATACCGTTTTACCTTAAGCCTGTTTAAATCACTACTATTAATGCGGGAGTGAGTCACCAAGGGGATGACGGTAGTATCTTAAATTTAAGGGGTAACGGGGGCCCTTGAATACTAACGGCCGGCGAAACGGCATAAAACAAAATAGTTGATCTCAATTAAAAAATAAATAAATAACATTACAAAATTCTGCTGAATAGATGAAGTTGTTGATAGTGGTGAGTGGACTGTACGAGATCTTGTGGTAATGGTGTCGAACATCACCAGTCAGAGTGTAGATCCAGGCACGTAATGGCAGGCGAGGAGAGACGGCGGAAAAGCGACTACGGCAATGAAGATATTTAGTGATGGCCAGGGCCCAATCACTAGTGGCGCGCAAGGACACGAAAACTTTGAGCACGAGGGTGCAATAAACAAGTGAAAGAAACAAACGGCGTACAATGGCCGAACAATTTATCATTCAACCGGAGGCGCTTGCTACAGAAAAGAATAACACATAATAAAACTGACCGACTTACGACGGTGAACTGTACACTGAGGTCATCGATTTGCCGTGCTGGGTGTGCAAAGGGGCAAGTAAAGCAAAACGCTGAAGATCAGCCGTCACACGACATGATATAATCAACGATGTTTGTAGCAAATGATATCTACTAGATATTTGCTAAAGGCGTTCTGCACCAAACACCATCCTCAGTTATTTTAATATTTTAAATATTTCTCAATAAACAGCACCTAAAATTTAACACATGCGTGTACTAGTTAAGTATACGTTTAAAAAATTGTAGTCCGCTATTTTTCAATTATTCCTTTAACTACCACGCGGTATTTTTGATTGGTAAAACATACAAGCAACAAATATTATTTTCGAGACAACTCTCGAATTAACAGGTTGTTAAGACCATAAAAAATTCAAGTTTATATGATAATTAGAAACATAAAACTACTAGTTCTAACATTTCAAGTATTTTTATTTGATTAGTATCTATGTATTTTTAATCATGCGGCATTTTAAACATTATTTTTGTAAGTAATGTATACATTTTTATGAATTTTTTTTTTTATTTATAAATACTGTATAGATTAATATTATTTTTTAATATAGAAAAAAAGTTTCTTAGCTTGATAAAACATTGTATGGATTTATAATGCACTTGCATGAAACTAAATAAAGTGTAGGTATGGAACGTGTGATATTTACTAGACTGTTTTATGAAGAAAATACTATGCTCGTACTATTTGGTAAAGAAATAAGACTTTTTATAATAATCGGACATCGAGAAAAATAATAGTAGTTCAAAATAAAAGTGACTACGTGTTATTATGAAATGAGAGGCAATTTTATAAAAGACCTTTTTTTGGGATACATTTGTTCAATTTAAATTGGAAATATAATCGCGTGATTTTTTCAAACATTTTTTATTAGTATGAATTTTTTTTACTGTATATTCAGGAATAGGTAAAATACTCAATATTACGAAAAACAATATACTATAAAAAAAAATTTTTGAAATTCAAAATATTTTATTTTATTTTTACAATTACTAAAATTTATTGGCAATACTACTAAAGGTTGATATTGTTATCATACTTATTTGCTTAAATGCAGAAATTTATCTAAATTTATTCTAGTCAGGCCCAGCGTCCTTAAATACAAAAATAATTATTATTAATTATTTTTGCAAATATGTTTTAGAGCTTGTATATTATGAAAAGAAATACTCATTTTTAAATAATTGAAATAATAGATTTAAATATGAAATACAAAATTTAGTTAATCAATGTATTTAATATATAAAATATATATTTAAATGTTATTGTATATTTTTTCAATTGTATCTACACTGAAGTATTTATTTTGGGAAAAGTTAAAATAATTGTGAAGCCATACAAATCTGAAAAAAATGAAGTATCTATAGAAATGAAAAAATATTAAGTCTATAGAAATACAAAAAATATTAAGAAGTCATAGAATCATTTTTTTATTTAAATAATTTATTAAGATTTTTGATATTTTTATTATTATGTACATTTTTATTATTAATCAAGTAAAAGATGATTATTTTGCCACGATACAGTTCTAATAAATATTCATTACTTTAATTAATTTTCAATTTTTATTAAATACTCCTAATGAAATTATTCAGATATATTTTTTAAAGAATATATTGTCCCATAGTAATTTGCAGAAGAATACTTTTTTAAAAATATTCTTTAGTTACATTACTACGTATATTAAATAATTTTATTTGAAATACAACCCACCCCTGTGGATACATAGAATGATTGTTTAATGAGGAGTCAATTATTTAATCAAAAATATTATTATGTAATATTTTATAATTTTTTTTCTTTGGAGCGTAGCTAAAGTGGTTTTGGTTTTGTGTTTTTCATATCTGTCCGTTAAAATTCTCAGATTTCATTGGACAGATTTTATTTACTTCTGCGTCAAAAAAACCCTATTTTAATCTAATTTTATGTTTCATCGACGAAAATCGAAAAAAAAATTAAATTTAGAAAAATACTTTTAAATATTGTTATAAAATTAATCCAAATTAAATTTTAATAGAGTATATTGGACCAAGAAGTATTCTTTTGTCTGCTTTTTGCGATCATTTAATGAAAAACTTAAGTACAGAAAGGGTTTGAAGGGACTAACCCCACGTGTAAAATTTTTTTATAACTAACTTGATACTAAGGTTCATAAAGATAAATTGAATTCTAAATTGTAATTATTTATAAAAAAATCATTATTTAATGAAAATAACGGGGGATTTTACTATTCTTAATAAGTCGCACTGTATATTAAACCCAATAATTATTTGTTTACTACAACCTTTCTTAAAATATATAAATATTAATAACTAAATAAATACAGACAATGCTGTTCAAATATATTTTTTTGGAGGACATGTAATCATTTGATTTACCAAACACAAATGTATTGCCAAAAAGGCCAAACGAACACAATCGTATATCATCGTAACGTCGACCTTTTATACATTATATTACTGGAATGGTTTGAATTCGACGTTTTCTTTCTTTGCCTATCGCAGTGATAATAATAATATTTAAAAAACAAATGAATCGTAAAATATTTGAATACTAAGAGCCAAAATTTTACATCGCCTTACAAAATATTTCATCGAACGTCTGGAAAGTTAAGCTACTTAAAAAGATCCCAATTATATTGTTATAGTTATTTTATTGTGAAATACTGTAGTATACTGTACTATAAATATTCAAGATAATAATAAACTGATAGTTTATTTAAATAATTTTAATATAATTAAAGACGTTTTTTAATGAAATATCATAATTATATAGTTAATAAGTTAAAATGTTTGATAGTGTATTAGAATATTTCAATAGTAGTATCATAATAGCTAGCGAATCAACACAAATGACAATTTAAAAGTAGCCTATGCTAGTTATAATTTGTTGTAAAAATTTTTATCGTTTTTCATAAAATTTTAATATATTAATAAACAGCATAATTATTTTTTCGTGACGCAGTTATGAATGAATTGTTTGTATTTATTATACACGGCCAATTCATTATGCAGCTCAATTTACATGGCTGCGTCAAATAAATCTCATTTATACGAGTAACGAGGACAAACAATCTCTCAAACGTTACGCTTAGTTGAAAAATTAATTGGAAGATTCTAAGAGTCTCACAAATAAAGTACTAACTAACTAATGGTAGGAACTGTAATAAATTCATTACGAAGTAAAGATAAAATGAACGTCACATAGAGGATATAGAAAAAAAAAAAACATAAAAATATTAATGAAAAATTGAATCATCTAAATGAATTAGTATATTTAAAAATCAATTAATAACAAGGAAAATCAAAAAGACCTCGATTGTAAATGTAATAACTTTTCGAGCAAACTTTTAAATAGTATTTTAATGTTTTTTGACTTTTGTGATACAATGGCTTTTAAATATTTTACAGAAAATAATATAGTAGGACCATTAGCTATTAAAGGATATTGATTACTGTCACGATTTGTTGATTTCATAAATTATGTGTGACTATTCCAAGGTACAATAATTTCATTTATTTCCTATCGCTTGAAATTCATTTGTGTGCCAACATAGTTATTATACATTATAAAATTTTACTGTGACCATTCTTAGTCGATGCTCATAATTATGTTAGAATGTATTGTACACTATTGTTGAAATTTTTTCTGTTGAACACATTGTCTTCGGTATAACACTGCCCCTGAACTGATATCACTGCTGTTATTGCTAATACATACATTTGTAGATTCTCATTTTACCACCTGCCATCATAAATTATGTTTTCAAGTAAATTAAAAATTTACGGACATCATATAATATTATCGATTACTATGTTCTACATGAATAACATTATTACAGTCTAGTATTTTATAAAATGCCCACCAAAGAGTTCATTTTATTAAGTTCGTTTCTGTTGATAAAAACGAACACAACTAATGCATTAAAAAATGAACATCATAATATTGTGATAACTCGAAGAATTATGTATGAATTTATGATTAATTTAACTTAGACGTTAATGATTTCGTCACTTCATAATTTACACGTGGTGATTTTATTTAAAATAAACTAGTCTTTTAAATAGTCGAGTTATTAAGAAATTATATTTATCGTTAGGTATTTCTATTGGAGAAAATAATATTTATTTCGCTAAAACATATCATAGTACTAAATAACCCGTAAATTTGAATACATTATGGTAAAATTGATGGAATTCCTTCTAAAATTTTCATTTGAATGACAGTTGTCAACAAAAAATTTAAATATGTATAAAATGTACACGAGTTATTCTATTTATTTTTGAAATTAAACATAAATCTTACTATAAAATATAAGATCATCACAATAAAATTTTATAATTTTAATTGTTAAAATGGTTATATATATATACATTTATTTTGGCACACTTTTTCACTTACTTATTTTATTGAAATTTATTATGTTTTACAAAAATGACGTGACTAAGTATAGCAAAGAAAACGTATTGTTTTCGACACATTCTTCAAATATTTTAATTCTGTCTGATAATCACTATCACAGTGTACTTAAATTTTACAGAACTGTCGAGACAGTACGCCTTTGTAGTTTAAAGATGATTTACTGTTGAAAATACTTTTGTATAATTTATATATATTGAATATAAATGCTGAACAAACTAACAGGGACACATTTTGTGTCCGAAATTTAGAGAGAAAATCGTATAGAGAACTCTATTAATAAATAATGAACATATACCCATCGTACCCTAGCGATATAACTCTGTCGCCGTCGGGTCTCCAGAAATGATTCACCAAAAAAAAATTGGTGACCGGCCAAATGCTGCCCGACCAGCAAATTAAAAAAAAAAATAACTAGTCGGCACTGACTTAGTATTAATGATGCTGTACAATAACACTGATGTACCACTAAATGTAGATCTGATTCAACTCAATGTTGCTAATATTCTCTGCAGAGTACTATTAACTCTACTCGTAGTATTAGTAGTAGAACTAGCGGTTACTATGAGTCATAGCTCGTCTTTAGATCCGGGATCATGACAAGCTCACTAATGTGAATCACAGTTTATAGATTCCATAAATTGATCTCCATTATTCAAAGAGGCTGTGCTAATATTGAATATTATTATCTGATATATTCGAAGTTATTGTGGGTGTATCATGTACAAATGCTAATGTAGAGGTGTGAGTGCATACATCTTTGTACTATATTATAGAACACATTGTGTTTTTTTTTGTAAATCATATGAGTATAGTGACAATATCTATATTATTTCTGAGATATTGTGTATAGATTTCCATTAAAAGCTTTCAAAATAAATAGCTACTATACATTAAATTAAGTTATTTGAGATAATTCAGGATTTTATGAATAAAAAATTTAAAAATCAAAAGTAATCTAATAGACAACATGGTTATTTCATTTTAGTTTTTATTTAAAATAATGTATAAATCATGTACAATATACACGAAAAAAAATCTATGACAACCATACCAAAGACAGATAATATTACTAAATGGATAGTTAGTCAAATAATATTAATAACTTTATATTAATAATAATAACCATAATATTAACAACTATTATGGTATTCTGAATGATTTATTATATAATCATTAAATTTATGTATATTTTTACATGTTCCTGTTTTCTAGTTTTTCTTTACTGTTAAAAATAACCATTCTGTAAAAATGAATGGACTTGGTTGACTATACTTTATTACTAAACCTATCAAGTGTAAATACACGGGCACACTTATGCATTGAATGCTCCCTTAATTTATATATTTTATCTAAACCTGAAAAATATTTTTTACGATTAATATAATAGAGTTATCATAATATATTGGAATTCTATAAACCTTCAAGCAAAGACATAAAGCATAAACTACAACACTCATAGCCCACTACCTAATAATGTTCGGTTTGCCGACAAATAATCATAAATCGTGACCAGCTTTGATATGTACGTAAAAAATAAGCTAATATGACAGATAATACATAAGATATTTGTGAATAATTGTAACCTTCTGCATCGAAGATTTACAAATATAATTGTTCAAAAATAAATCATTATTGCTCAAAAATACTAGTAATACGAACTTAATTTTAAAAAAAAAACAGTGTCATTGAGCATTTTTAATGATAAATCATCCCACTTATTAATAAAAAATATCATGAATATAGTTTTAAATTTTGATAGGTACTATAATTAATGTTGGTTGACTATCAAGATAAGAAATCTTTAAAAATCATTAAATTCATTTTTACATTAAATTAGATCAACTTACATAATTTATGCGAAAAAGATATGAAATGGTATTTTTTAATTAAAGTAAGTACTGGGATGAATTTTTATCAATTAATTAAAAGACATGTATTTGATGTATTTCAGTTTAGAAGTCTATGGTTGTTGAACAATAAATATTAATACTTCCGAAAAAACAGTGTTGGTATTATTTTTGTATAAAAAAATGATATTGATTAGTCGTTAAATAATTCATAAATAAAAACATTTCATCAAAGCTATAACATCAGAATAATACGCTTGTTTATCCTAATAAATAAGTATTAGCTCTTGAAAGATAACGAGGTATGATAATTATCTAACATTGATTATTATCTTAGAAATAATGTATACTACTAGATATAAATTAAACCAATTATCCTGCTTTGTTCATAAAAAGATAATAACAATTAAAATAAAATATCCGAGGTGCTTCTATAGGCGCTTCAATTATAAACTACAGTGATACTATGTTAATAATAAGTTTTTGTGAACTTGAGTTTTGATCAAAAGGATATTGATTTTTAAAGATAATTGAAGTAATAGTTGACTTGAGGTATGTACAAACGTACTATATTTGTAAAAATTGTGACATCATTAAATGCTCTGATAAATAATTCATAAGCCGGTTACAGCGGATTACAGAGTGATCCAAAACTAAAAATAGTTATTACTAAATACCACGAAAGCAATGAATATATTAAATATGTTACATATGGAGAAATTAAATTATCATTAGTATGGGCATTTTATTATTATTAAAAAAATATATTCATAACCATACAACTACATATAAATTTTATTGCGATTTTTTCTAATTACGAAAATATGTAGATGTTACATTATGTCACCTACATCAAACTTTTTTTAATATAAAAATATGACTGAGCATTAAGATTAAAAAAATTTGCTTATGACTGATATAACATTTGATAATTTAAAAATTGATACCTTAAATAAATTCAAAACCTTTATCTCACCAACATTTTATTTTAAATAGATAAATACTTTCGAAATACTAGTTCAAAAGTTGGACATTTCCATAAATTGACCATTTATTATTTTATAAACTAGTATTTAGCCACTAAAAAATAAAGTTAATACCCTTATAAGGTTATAGATGAACTAAAAAATTACTTAAAACTTAAAAAGCCAAAAAAATTCTGACTTTTCTTTTATTTTGTAAATAATGAATGGGTTTGTGATAGATGAACTGCCCTATAATATTAAAACTGCATAATAATATTATTTAGTTGTATTTTCTATTATAAAAATGTCACACAATAAATAAGAAAATATGATCTCCTTACTTAAAATGTAACTGTCATTATTTACCAATAAAATTATTTTTTATTATCATAAAAATAATTATTATTTGAAATGTTTACAGATATATCGATATTTTCATATTTGGGCTGACATTTTGGACTTGTTGATGGAGTCCATCTTCACAAGCAAACGATAGTTAGAGGTTCGTGGTTGTAACTATACTGTCGTCTAAACTTGTTTACAGTTTGTTTTTATATCAACTGATAACTGATAACATCCATGTGGATTATCTGTTGTTGTTTTTGTTGCGTTGTTGTTGTTTTCGTCTGATTTTTGTTGTTGAATAAACTCTAATAAAATAGGCTCTCGTTAATTTTTTTCATCGACAAAATCTTCGCCATCCACGCCTGAAGATAAATCATCAATAGCACAATAGGCTTTGAAAAACTCATTTTTCTCCCATGGAGATGACAATTTATCTGTATTATTATTTATCGTCACCGACGATTGTGATAATTTAACATGACGCCCTTTGACTAAACGACGAATTGCCGATTTCTTTAACTTTCTTTGAGTTTTATTTTGGTGGACATATGGTTTTTTTACCTGTAAAGTGATACCAAGTCTTCATCGCTAAAATCGCTCTGATCAATCATTTCGTTATCAGTAGAATTATCGGACCATTGGTCATCATCTTCATCGATATATAAATACGTATTGATCTGATCTTCGTCGTCTAAACACAATAAAAAAAGAATCCATAAATTAAATCATAATTTTAACATGTAGGTATATTTATTTTATATTGGCCTTTATAAGAAAAATTTAAATGAATAAAAAATAAAGTATCATTGTAAAAGTTAATACTAAAAATAAATCTTTTGTAATGCACACGCATTTTGACAGGTAAAAAAAAACAGCTAAAATAGGTAGCAGATATTAATAGTCATGAAGTAGTGGTTTCTATAAGAATTCTTTTGAATATGACATTTGATGTAATTTTAAATATTGATTCTTCTATTTAGCCCATCAGAAATGAAGTATGTTATTAATAATTTTATTTATTTAAAAGTATTATAAGCTTTCTTGCATTTCTACTTACTATGTGATAGTTCACATTTAAAAACTCTTTCTAATAAATAGAATTGAATTTCTGAAATTTTCTTTTGAGTCAAGTATATAAAGAAACTATTAAGCTTTGTGAATGCACATGACAAAATAAAAAAATTCAGAGAATTAGCTTTATTTCTAATATGCTAAGAATTTTTCAATATCTTATAAGAAAAACTAGGAAAATATTCAAGTTAATTTAGATAAAGTAAATACTTTCTTTTAATTAAATGGGAAGTATAAAATAATATTTACTTATTTATAAAGTTTATAATATAAACTCTTCGTTTTTGTAAATATTATACAAAAACGTAATAAATAATTACATAAACAATTATTTTGTAATAATACTTATTAAAAAATATTTTTAAACGTTTTATGATTTGCAACATTTGTTATTTAAAAATTTTTTAAGTTAATATGATGAGACATGTAAGTTATAAAAGTCCTTATTTTGAAATAAATTGAATTATTTTATTATATTTACCATAAATATCTTTTTTTTTTTATTTTAATTTATGGCAATCGCTAAAATAATTTTACGTATAAGTGTAAATTTTTAGTACTGCAAATTACAAATCGGCAAATTTTTTCTTAATTTCAGTTATTTTTGATCAATATTCTATTAATTGTGGAATTATTAAGTATTTTCATGTATGGAAGATATATGAATAGGTGACAAATAAACAGTTTAAAAACAGTAATTGAATAAAATTATAAGAAAAGCAGTTAATTACATACATAAAAATATTTCTTATAAATATTAATTTTTATCAAGAATCTTCTTGTTGCCCTTCAAGTTAGTAATAATTTGTTGTTAATTTCTTAATAGCAACACCTATGATAATTTTACTTACGAAACAATGAAATAGTAAATACTTGTAATAAAAAAAATAATCATCCGTAGTAGAGCGTGTGTAAAATAGCTGACATTTTTTATTATGTAAATGGGTAATTCAGTTATTGAATTTGCTAAAAAGTTTAAGAGTCAGCCAAAGCCCAAGGTGGTATACGAAGCCATGAAATATTTTTTCATATATTATGTGATAAAATATATCTGAATAATGACTATAATTCTCAAATGAAATCTGTAAAATAACTCATGCAATTTTTTTTATGTCTCCTAATAACTTTATTCAATTGTAATATAATACTGTTCTTATATAAAATTTAACCATTAAAAAAAACGAGCTAGTTAAGGAACATTAATTTGCTTTTTAAGTTCATTAAACTAAAAATCAGTTCAATTTCGATCGAAAGGAATAATTATAAATGTTAATAATAAGTTAATGTCATTTTTCATAATTGAAAATCAATCGATTTTATAATATTCGACTAACTATTGAAAATATTATAAAAATTATGGTTTCGATTAACATAATGGCTTTGCATATTTTCATCGTAATCTTATGAGTAAATATTCAAGATTGTTATTTTTAATAATTACCTAAGCCCATCTTGTAATTAGAAAGAATGTTCGTGGCAAATTTTTTCGTTAAAACTGCTATGAATATTATCGTTGCAATACATTCAGGATATGTGTACCATTTGTGCATACTCATTTAGTTCAACGGTCTAACCGAGTAGTGGCAATTTTAATACATATTGTTGCACATGAAATTCAAGTTAAACATTTTTACACATTTGTTGTAAGTTAAACAAACATAAATTTGCTAGACAATTAGTGTTATCATTTAGCCATACAAACTATTTTATAAACGAAAATAATAAATAATATGAACATATGTACTGTTAATTAATTAAATATTTAGCTCAAAATAATGAATACGATTTAAATTGAATTCCAACAAATCAAATCAAAAATTGATTTTTGTATGTTCAATTAAAATACAATAAGGTAGATTTACATAAATAATTCTGTTAGATCGAATTACGGTTTTGTATGGATGATCTTTTGATTACATTAACTTTCTGATGAAGTGTACTGATACGGAGTTCCTATACTATAGCATTTTGCATTTAAACATACTTGAGTGTAGATATTATTGCCTAAGTAACATTATGTTTGATCATTGCGACTTGAATAATACATGAAACACTTACCAAGATGGATTACTAGTATGCTATTATCACTCGTTCGGTTAATATACAATCAAAGGTCATTTAGAGGATATACGTAAGTGGAAACGATCCAACAGCTACCTGATAACAGCTCAGACACCAGATTGATCACACCATTCCTTTTCAAAGTAAATAACATCCCTAAGCCAGTGAAAACTATTCACTTCATTGTTCCGATTTAAAATTAGTAAAATTGTATGATTAAATATTTAAATTACCAATAAATCGTTACCTACAAATAAATAATTTTGTGAGGATTCAAATGTATCAAATTGTAGTTTTGTACATAGAAAATAACCTGGGAAAACGAAATCAGGAAAAATAAAATATTAAAGCTCAATAATTCGGAAAAATTATCTTAGTATTTTTTTAGTACATTTCATCACCGAATGAGAAAAAAGGATCCGTTGAGATTTTTATCCATTCACACCTAATTCCTCAATGACTTTTTTGCTCATCATTTAATTTTTTATTTTTACTCTTTTCGAAAATTACTCTTCGGTTTCATATTTATGGAAAGGATCAAAATCTCATGTTATCTATAGAAGCAATAAAACAACAATATTAAAATAAAATTTTTCATTTTTGCTAAAAACAAAAAACTTGTTGATATTTTTATCTTTATAATATAATAAATACAAATAAATTTAAAAAACACTTGGTGATAACATGTTTATAAGTTTGTTAACTTTAATTTTTTTGAATTTGAGTCAGTGATTTTAAAAAGTGCTGTCTCTCGTAGGCGCCTTTTTTCAAGGCCATTTTTGCACATAGAATGCATTTTATATTATTTAATAAATCACATGAACTCAATGCAAAAAACAAAACAAATCTAACACCTCAATGTAAATAGCATAACGTGCGATGTAAGCTATGTAAATTTTTATCACCTTATATTCGTTTAAAAATTGTTTGATAATCGTCTCCAATAAACACCATACAAACCTAAGGGTTATTTATAAGTAAACTTTACCTATTTTATTGAGCTGTTTTATAAATTACGCAAGTCGTAGATTACGGTTTATATTATATTTTTACTAATTACTTTATCATAGTATTATAATTTTCCAGATGTACCTATACCATTTATAACAGTTAAGCCTAAATATTTGTGAGACATCCCAAAATAATGTCATCAAAATTTTATCGATAGATCACTTAGCCTACATGGACCCGGTACAGTTTTTTGGGAGTCAAAAACAAAAAATAACTTAATGGCCTTTTGTATTTTTTGATGCTTAAAACAACAGTATATTTTGCGTAAGAAAATTATTTCATGTTTTAATTGGGATTTTTTTTTACTTTCAAACCGAGTGACCAATTATGATTTTTAAAATATTTGTGAATTTTCCGTTAGAAGTACTTGAATAACTAAGTACCTAAATGTCTACGTTTTAATTAGAGCATGTCAACTATAAGTGTTCACATTGATTATTGTAGGACGTATGACATTGATAACTATAATTTTTCTAAGTATTCAGTTCCACATGTTTTTTGAAAATCAATCTGAACTCTTATATCCCACACAAACGAAGCACTTAATGAGCTTTATGTTTCGGGATCGCCATTCCGGCACGTGTTGATTGTTCAGTATTTAAAGTTATAATTGATTTCCAGATACATTTATTGATAACGACAGTAAACTTAACAAACTCATTTTGCTAGTGATATACATGTTATTACCCCAAGTCTAGCAGTCTAGTTATATTAATATATAAGCTACAATTGGAAATTATATATACGTTAGTATTTTTTTTTTAAATGGCTTGTAATAAAAAAGTTACTACATGAAATTTATGAATGAAATATTTCCATTACAATAAAAATTATACCCATACAAGCATAAATCTGATCACATGAAACGCAATTGCACAAAGAATTTACTGAATTTTAATATAATAAAGCATAATTATGATGATCATGCAAATAATTTATCATTAATGAATTCTGTAAATAAATGTAATAAAGCATCACAACTGTTATAAATACGTCTATATATGTGTTTTTTTTTTCATAATTTTCTAACTAACGGTTTATTTTTAGAGAATTCATTTAAACATGTTTATTAATAACACGAATATAACAAATTGTTTACGTTTTTATTTTAAAAATAGCGATTCCTTAAATACTTACAAGTTTTGTTAATAAGATGTATTTAATGTTTTTAATTGAATTCAATTCTTGAATAATAATTCTACATCATAACTAGTTAAAGAACTTTTGAAATTAAGATAAAATTCTAAGTCAAAGTATGATATATAAATATAAATGTGAAATTCCTTCATCTAAGTAAATAAAATTGATATATTGTCTGAGAAATTAATTTTAGATAATAGATTTTTAATAGGTATATAAATTTTATCAATAAAAACCCATTACTACAGTAAGCCAAAAAATTATAGTAAATTTTAAAGGTTTTTTTACATATTTATTTAAAAATTTTTAGTGTATGCTATTATCACTCGTTCGGTTAATATACAATCAAAGGTCNTTATTCTTGAATTTTATAATTATGATAAAATAATTAGATAATAAAAAGTTAATTTCAGTGACATTTTATTTAAATTTACTTCAAGTATTTATGTATTTTTTTAAATTCTATGTTTACTGATAATTATATCTCTTACATTATTACAGTTAGACATTTTCAAATATTTTTCAAAAACTACCAAATATTTAAAAAATAGTTTTTATATTTATTTGATAGATTATTGAATAGTTTGGATAACTATCGAATAGTTCGATATATCTCATCACAAGTTATTTTTAGTCGTATAATTAGTAAAAACAATGTGATTTATCATATTTTGTGATTTTTCAAGGGTCGTGTACTGTCTGTTATGATCTATTACCGGCATATCATATAGCGGCGTTTGAATTATAGTTCATAAATAACCTTAAATGCCACAAATATTTTTTATTTTTGTAGCCAAAGTGTGTGACCAGAACATCTCATACTCATTAATTAATGCTTAAGTGCAACCGTAAATTTAAAATTCGGAATTACTTCTGTCTACTAGATATTTAATAAAAAAAATTGCATACACCACTGAAATACATTGATGTGTAAAAAAATTTGTTTACTGATATCAAGATGATGATCTAGAACAAAATGTTGAGAATTTATGAAATGAGTCACACAAGTTTTACGTTTAAATGTTTAATTTAGAAAATATTTATACACCTAAAGTTTTTGTACTAGGAAAACTCATGTTAAGTGCCCATGACATTTAAATACTTATATCATAAAATAACTTATATTTATGGCGTATGGTATTTTATTGTACCCTTTGCTGAAAAATAAACGGTGTACTGAACATTTGGTTGTATATGAGTAAACTTGGCGCAAGCGTTTGAGGGTCATCTTTTCCCAGTCTGAGGAAAAATAAAAAAACTGCGTACGCTGCCGTCGAAATACATAAATGGTCACCCATCTGAGATCTAACGGCGGTATCGGAACACATGTCTTTAATGGTTTTATTTGCCAACAATTTGAATTTTTACTTATGAAAAAAAAATCACAATAATGTGCATTATTTTTCAACAGAAGTTCTGTTGGGCATTTTATTCATTGTTTTTTTAACGACCTAAGGTCCTTTCGGAACAGTGTTTCGTAACGTTTGCAAAACAACCCGACATGCTTTTGTTGTAAATCAAAATAAAAACGTTGTAGTGCGTAAAAGCGATTGTTGCGATTTCCTTGACCTTTTGTATATAATGACAGCCCTTTGGTGACCTTCAACCGCCAACGACTAGATGGCGGTGGTCTCGCGAAAACACTCACCTTTGCAAACCACGAAACGCACTGTGGCGGCGGCGGCGGTGATCCGGACAGCGGCAGCCGCGCACCTGCGCAAACGCGACCCGTTCGCCGTTGATACTCATTGCAGGCCTCGTACGACATTCCTGCGACGAGCGAGCGGCACTGTGGTTGTAACCCGCGCTTACCATTCGGCGTGCGCACACATCATAGCAACACATACAAATACATATCGGAGAAGACTTTCAAATCGGTTATTATTTTTTTTTTCATTAGCAATAGCGTTTCTGACCGTGTACATATTGTGCCCCGTGTAAGGTCACGGCAGGCCCAATTGTGCGATTCCGCGTACGCGAATTTTCGCAGTGCTCAGCCGGAAGACAAGAGTACGAGTGATTTTTTAAAGCAAACTTTCTTAATATCGACACCGAGGATGCGGGCCGTCGTCCTGTGCGCAGCCCTGTTCATCGCACCCCTTTACGCGCTTACGCTCAAGGTAAGAATTGTTATATGACATGTCTGTATTTCACTTTTGTTATGACTATACGGATAGCACATTTTGGTGTTTCACTATTCGTAAAAAATACGGTTATAATGACAAATGCAATTAAGATAGTTGAAATAACTGAGTATTCGGTTAAGCCGACCATCCGTTTAGTCGTTCCAACTGTATGTTTATTAGATTCGCCACTTTATATATCCGTGTGTTTATTTTTCCGTGTGCTGTAAAGACTAAAATAAAATCGATAGAACTCGTGTGTGAGAGTCAAAAAGGACAAATAACCTTAAAGTGGATTCTGTATGGATACGTGACCGAAAACCATTACAACGCCGAACATGTTGTGTTGGTAATATTATGACTATAGACGTATGATAGATAATAGGCAGGGACGCATGGGTTTTATCGAAGAAGGGAATTCCACCAACTACCCTTCGATATTGTCCACTACTACTATGTAACACAATTACGTTTTGCCATGGAACTTTAATGGCCTGTCACCTTGCTCAATTTTATCGTAAATATTCGATCGACTTAGTGTAAGCGGAAAATTAATTAATAATAATACCATTAAAATTATAATGGTTCTAGCGCTGGACAGCTTCCCGGCTACTGTTTTAAAATAACTGGAAACGAACCAGTCCGCAATAGGTAACGTTACACCGACAATAGTATGTTTGTAATCGCTACCTGTTCTAGTAGTACCCGTACAAATGCGAGTGTACGTCCATTTGCGTGTTATTGTCCTCGTCGCTCACGCTGTGCTCACATTTACCGGTGACCATTGGTATTATATCTTGTCCAGTTAGACGCGCGTGCACTCTTTGTGAAAGTCTAACGACAATGTTAAATGGAACCGGTTGCTTTTTATTACTTTTTTATGTATTAGTGTACCACTGACAAAAGATCAAAACAAACCAAACGTTTAACAGAAAATACACGTACGTCGGACGACGGGTAATTTGTTAATTTTGTACATAAAAACTGTCTTTTTACGTTTTGGATTCAATTCCTACGCAAAGTTTGATAGCAATCAGTGGGTTTTTCGAGCAATTACCATGTCCCCATTTTTTTTTTTTTTTTTTTTTTTTTTTTTATGACAACAAAATAGTACCATGTTGTGTCTTAGTTGGTGACCGAAAACCCTGAGGTCTCGTATACAGGCCACTCTTTATTTTTATTTTCTAGTGACAAAATGCGGTCTTCTATAATCCTTCCAGTCGGACACCCAGTCACGTTTTTTCGAGACTAACGCCGCGGGCTGCCCGCACAGGACGAACAATTTTTTTTTTTAATTTCACTCTCGAGGAACAGACTTAAGACACAACAACTCGAGCTTCTCAAAACCGAAGTAGTTAATTAATATTTATGACGAGACGGTATAGTTTTTTCAAATCGCCACACTCTGCTGTTGACCCAAACTTTTTTGAAAATTTAAAAAACACACGTTTTAAAAAAATGTTCTTAAGTTTACCCACAATAAGTATAATAACAAGTTTTAGAAAACGTTAAAGTGTTAGACAATGGATTTTATTTTCGAGTTTCTACTCGAATGGTATTGTATCCTGCATTAGTTTCGTTAACTAATTACATTTTTTTATCTGTTTACAAGAAGCGTAACAGTGAACACAATTTACGAATGGCATCTTTAAGCAATCTGTTTTCGCATTACTAAACAGGACAATTCAATTTTCGATTCTTGAACATTGTCGGACGTGCTGTTTAAATTTAATGCGAACCAAAAGGTTTCGCACGTCGTCAAAGATCTTCGAAAGAGGCTGACCGTTTGTGTTTACGCATATAGGCTTGTGTACAAGATTAATTACTCATCCAGGTGTATATCACAGTCTCTTTTTAAACCGGTGGACGGAGTGGTGGCGGTGGAGTAGACAAAACATTTAATGCAAAAACTAAAGTAGTCCTTAACGCACTTTTCCGGCGTTCGCGTACCCTCAACGTCCTCCTCTATTTTGCCGCATAACCAGGCCTGCCCGGTTATTAAATTCCACCCGGCAGCAGAACACTGTAGGGTAGGCGGACGGTTGTTTTCCACATGTAACCGACAGCATGGCAGTACCAGAAGTGGTGGTGGACTGCGAAAGAGCCGTTAGGGGAGGTTGAGGGGTAATCAATATTTCCCAACGTTGCCGGCGCGCGGCAGCCGCTTTCTACGTATTGCATGGGCGCCTAGCGTCTTGAAGCGCACCACGGCAACCACAGAATAATTACAGGGCAGTCACCGTGGTTTTTTCCTAGTATTTTGTTTTCACTTTTTATTTTTATTTCCTCCCCTTTTATTTCGTACTGCGGGACCTATTTCCCTTGGACCCAAACAATTGTGAATTCTCGTAAACGTATTGCGTTTAATGAGTGCTGGAAATATCGTCGCGTTTACATTTGCCTCACGTGTACAACAACCAAGTTAACACCTGCCGAATTACATTCGTTGAAATCATCATTTCCTGAGACACTCGTTAAAAAAGTAACTTTACACTGAACCATCTCACTGGTTCCGTTGTGTAGTTGGAGACACTGTTTTCATTATTATCATTGTCATTAAATGTGGTTTTAACGTTATTTCATAATAATTTTATTATAATGCAGCTAAACGGTTAAGCACGTGTAGTTTACTATATAGAGCCAGAAGGGATATTAAAAGAGGCGTTCTAATTACAAGACCGTAGAACACTTAAATTAATTATTACACAATCTCGTTTATGTGTTAGGACACTAAAGAAAATATCAAGCTTATAACATGACTTTAAAATTAACTAAGTCAACTTAATGCGTTTAATAGACTTTGTCTACTTAATATTTATATTCTATTAGAATAACAATAGCGATTTAAACATTTAGAACTTGTCTTTGAGCTATTATCACATCTAAATTTTCAGCATGAAATGTTACAAAAAATAAATAAATACTATGCTTATTTAACTGCTCTTGTGTATGAAAGCATTGGGTGCGCCATACTGTAGCACATGTAGCAACATGTTGAATTATATATTAAATAGTAAATACAAATTGTAAATATTTATTTTTGTTTATTTACTTGTCGGAAAAATATGTTAAGTATTATACATGACCATAAGCAGAAATTACCCTTTAGATTTTCAATTTTTTTAGTACACTATAAAACTTTCAATTCTATTTATTTTTATAAAAAAATCATAAAAATATTAGTATTTTTATGGCATTAATTCAATTTAATGGCAATAGCCACTAAATTGATTTGTACAAACTTTTTAATAAATAATTTCGTTGTTAATTTAACTATAATTTAATAATTATGAATTTTAATATACTTTTACTGCTTATACTACAATATCATACCTGTTTAATAATATTTGTTTACAAATTTTATGTTCAAAGTATTCATCAGTTAAAAATTATTGTCTTATATTTACTAAAAACGTAAAACGTTTAATTGAATTAGTAATGTAAAAGGAATATCTATAATATAATATCAATGATATGATCATTTACAATGTAAATACATATTTTTTGGAAAATTATTAGTCAATATTCACATGAAATATTTATTGTAAAATTAACTAATCACTATTAAAAAAAAAAAAAACAATAAATATATTAATTATTAACGTAATCCGCCATCTTAACAAACCTTCTAGTACCAAATAGTATAATATTAATAATGTACCAGACTCGTTATTCTGTACGTCATGTCATTTTCTCAACGTTTCATAATTACTTAAAACCTCAGGCAAAATATGAACAAATTTATCTTGTTTATTTTAATAGAGATGAATAAATCATTAAACCACAGAAGTTGTTTTTGCAAGTAAAAAATAACTCTTAATTATCACCATGATTTCTAAACATACATCCGTCAATGTTTTCAGTGACAAAAAATAAGTTTTTGTTGGATTATTATACTTTTGTATTAGTATGAATAAGTATTAGTAATTTTAATAATATTATACCTTGATTATTCAATTGTTATTATCTATTTTAACTTATTAATACTTACTAGTAAATTTCAGTAAAAAAATTGAATGCTACTTCATTATCATATTAAGAATTCTTTGTTATACATATGGTTTATCTATATTTACTTTTTGGGTCAAAATAAAAAAAAAAAGACTTCAAATAAAAAGTAACCCCTGTTGTGGAATTTCCTGTTAAATAATCATACAAAAAGAAATCGCTAGTTTCTTTTACGTTTATTTTATTTTTTACTTTTTAAGTATTTATTTAAATCATGCTCAAATCATTATACTATTGTTATGTAAAATACTCTATGGCAAACTACTTTAAAAATTATTATTTTTTTGTCCTGATTATGTATTTTTTAATAAAACAAAAAATAATTATTATATTGGTTAAATACAAAAAAGATAACAATAATAAAATTTAATGTTTCGTTTATATAAAATAATTTGTTATTATTTAAAGTAATCTAAAAAAAAAAAAAACAAACTAATAAAATAAAGGGGATAATCAATTGATAAAATTAATAAAAGATCTTAATATTATACAACAGCTATTTTAAAGCTGAGGACACGTAAATTTAAAATAATGACTAATATGTACATACATTTTTTATTTTGCTGGATTTGTACCAACGATAATAATTATACATTTTAATATCACTGCAGTCATTTAAGACTCAAACAAAAGTGAACTTCAATCACAAAATACGAAGAAACTAAAAAAATGTGTCACTTTTTTAGTTAAAATAATTTAAGAAAAAGGAATGGTTTTAGTGCTCAAATGACTTTAATTTTTAAGAAACTGAAAAGCTCTTTTCTAATCTAAAGAATTATTCTTTTAACATTTCTAAGTTGTTGATAACTTAGGACGGTACTCTTACTCGCTATTTGGAAAGAACATTACTGTTAATTATTGTAGGCCGTTCTTAATTCATTACCATCATACCAAATTAAATAGCGTGATCCTTGTCTGACATTCAACTTGGACGAGACCAATATATTCTTTACGTCCCTAGAGTTTACTTTCGGGTCTGAACAATTATTCTGTCCTTTTGTGCATTGTCATAATTTATTTAAAGAGAAATTATAAATACCTGCTTTATAATAAAAATGTTTTTATTATATCAATATAACTTTTAAATATTTTATTCATCATTCGTGGTCTTCGAATTTAATTAGTAGCAAAACATTTTAATTAAAAATGAAAAGAGTAAAAAGTTAATTGTGCACGTCTGAATCTGTTTCTTTTGATAGTATTGTATAATTAAAATAAATTAAGTATAAATAATCCTAAAATTATCTTGAAATAATGTTTCAAGACGCATTAGATAATACTAATTCGTATATAAAATTATTACTTACAGTGTTAGTTTTATACAAACTTTTATTGAATTTTCACTATTAGTGATCCTCAGGGAAGTTAGGCCATTTATAAATACTTCTATGGTTTATTATAAATAGGTCTGTTGAAAATTGAAATGCTCATATTAATAAATTAACATGAATTGTGATGTACGTTGAAAAAGTGTATTATTAGAGGTGGACAGCCCATTTGTGTTGGGTTATTAATGAGATCCTTAAGTCCAAATAATCACTTACAACATTTACCAGTATAACCTCTCCGTGGAATAGTATTATTTTCTGACAGTATTTGACAATATAGTTGAATTAGGTCATCGAAAATTTTAATATGATTGATATATATTAAATTGATTTGTTTTATTAATATATTAGTGGCAATCATCTAGAAGTAATAATTTTAATTAACATATGAATGCGAAATCTGCGATATGAGGACAGTTGATGTGAGTGTAGATGATGTGGGAGATCGTGTCAAGTGGAAGTTTAAGATAAGGGTGGCCCACCCCAAGTACTTGGAATTAAGGCGAGGAAGAAGAAGAAGAATGCCAAATCATAGTATAATACAATGGGATATTTGGATTTAACCGCTAATTGAATCAATACTAAATTTTACGGTCAATAATCACCTTAACCTTATACGACTGGTTCAAAATTACTAACACAACTGTTATTTACTATGTAAAATCCTAATTAGTAAAAATAGATTGGTTAACTAATATTCATTTTTGAAAATACTCATTTTATTCTTATAAGATAGTTAAAGTTTATCGTGAAAAAAATAACTCTGAAATGTAACAGGAGAAATTAAAACTTCGATCCCGTGTAATTTATTGCCTAAATTTCGAACTAAGGTTACACGTGAGTATTTATGGAACACTTTTATTTCTGTTTGATTATTTTTAAGGGTTTTCATAGTTATTTTCGAATTATGTTATTTTGTGTCATTATAAAAAAAAGTAGGAAATTTTTAATACGTTAAACTGAAGTTTATATTGTCAATAAACAGAATTAATAGATTAATAGAGGGACATGGTGTGATTAAGTATAACATCGGTTATATGACGTAAGTCGATTTCTATTCATAAAGACTAGAATGGGAAACAGCAACAATGCCCTAAGAGTCAAGCTATTTATTGATTTCCAACACCCGTTTCCTGAGTGTACACTTTTTTTTTTCATTGTTTTACTTTTTGAATCCACTTGGTCATGTGTACGTTCTCCCTTTACAATAACAAATTCTCTCTCACACGCACAATGGATACGATTTTGTTTTTCGGTTAGGACAGAGATGAACTAAGTTTAATTTCCACATTGGAAACCATACGTACCTGCGATGAGTGTGCGGGCCAGGGGAGTCACGTTTCCATGATCGTGTGTGACACATAAATTAGTTTCGATTTTTAGTGGCTTCAGTTGACACTCCTTCTATTCTTATATTTCAGTACCTATTATGTTGTTTAAACACAAATAGAACCAACCGTACTGTTCTCGACTAATCAACACGAGTGTTTTCTCAACGTTAAATACACATAGGAATCAAAATAATGTTCTCGATAAAACCTTTATTTTCTTAATCTATAGATGTACAATTGTAAAAATTTATCGTTTAAAATTTAATTGAACTCAAAATATTGTTATTCTCTGGTAATACAGAAATTTATATTTTAATTCTAAAGCTCACATTTATTTGCAAAAATCATTTAGCTTGACTAGATTCTTTTTTCGTCGAATAATTTGATTTTCATGTTTATACAAGAGGAAAAAGCAATAAGAAAATAAATAAGTAAAACTATTTGTGCTTGTCGACTTGGCGAGATTGATTCATTTTCTTTCAATATTAATATTCCTCGGTGTTAAAATTACTTTTATTACTGTAGGACTTACATTAATTGAAATCTTTTGATGAACCGTTTGCGATGGAAGTTTTTCATTTATTGGGATAAAAATAAATACATTTTTACCTTCTTTAACGATTTTCTGAGTACCGGTGAATTCTTATTGGAAAGCAAAACGAACATTTAAAAAACAATTCGACCTATCGGTAAAATAATAACTGTGGACTATTTTTATCACCGTAAAACTTGTCGGCATAAAATCTATTTTGATCGCCATATTATTATGTAAATTGTATAAGTTTCGGTTTTGTTTCCATTCTAAATTTTATGATTTTATGCATTTTTTTTTTTATACGGCTTTAGTTGTGAGTGTATGCTAAATTTATTCCATCATAATATTTTATTACCATTTATTATAATTCAGTGATCATAACAATGATAGTTGTATCGTTTACTTTTTTTATTTAAAGTAAAATGCCAAAAAAATACATTATTTATCCATTATACACGAAGATTTTGAAAAATTGTTTTTTAAAAGCTTTTTAGTTTGCTGAAACGTGATACTCGTCTTACTTTGATTTTGAAATGAAAAAATCAAAACAAAAAAAAAATTGATTAGGATTTTGTGTTTTACACTTTTTCCCCTCCATTTATCATCATCTATTTTAGAGTACTATCATCTATTGTTTTATTATTCCCATGATAATATTCTCCTCCCTGTTGACTCCGCATACAAACATAAACATAATCTTTGTATTATTTGAAAAAACAAAACACAAAAAAAATTCCTCTCTGCGAAATCTCTTTGTTTTCAATCGATGAGCGCAGTTGATTCCTACTGAAAATATTATTCATAATTTACCACTGCGAGAGAAGTTAAGCCACACTGAAATATTATTCTTCAGCCGTTAATACCGAAAGTTAACGTACAAAACCTAAACCCGCTAGTTTCGCCCAGGATCACCATCAATGACATTTTTGTACCGACCGTGTAATGGTGTCTATTTTTTATATTCTCTCTCGGTGTACAGCTTTTCCTCTACCACCTCTGTGAGCTTAAAGTTGTATTCATAATACCACAGATCTGCGCTATCTTCGTCATCAATTTCGTGTCAGGTTTCATTCTAATTTAATCTAATCGAATAGAGATTACTGTTTTGTTTTCATTCGGCTTTAAATTATTTTTTTTTTTTTATATTCAGTACCAATTTAAAGTTGATTTAAATGTTCAAAAACAAACTTAATTATAGTAGTAGTCGATCGAATCGAGAATTAGCCGCGACCCGTCGAAAAAAATCTCATAATTAATTACTCCTATTCTCTGGTCTATACTCTACGACTAAATTAATTGATTTTTCCCTTGTATTAAATTAATTCGGATGGTTTATTACGTTTCACGTGTAATTCTATAATTTCGTATTTGTTTTCACGTTGCCTTTGATGTTTTACAGTGCCAGCCTTCGCGTTGTTTAATATTTCTTTGGTCAGTAAAAGTGTATTCTAATAAATAAACCGTTAATGTTTTACAAGTTGTCGTGTCCCTCGGCTACGATAACTACACCGCGAGAACTTTAATCAAGTGCCCGTTACTAAGAGCGTACCAAACGAATCGCGAGTTTATTAGTTTATGTAAACAGGCGGGTTTTTTTAGCGCACAACAGTAACAAAATAGATGTAACGTGATTCACATTATTCCATTTTCAATCTATTTAAACACCTAGTGTGAAGTATAGTGCAACCAAGTTCGTCTGCATTTTATATTTATCTAATACTCTATAAAACGAAATATTTACTCAATTTAAGCGTTTATCGTCGCCAATGTAAATATTTTAATGATTTTATGTTATTTTCAAGTGTTGTTTTAGGTTCTGTCGTGCATGTTATTGTAAGAACAGTACTGACAGGTTTATTATATTCAAAATTACCTAGACAAATTAAATTATCAATTACTGACATTACAATGACTCCTCGGAACCATATACAGAGCACATGATATTTTATACATTTTCACGGATAACTTATATTCGAGAAACTCGAGACCGCGCAAAATGTGTTTAGACGATACTACACAACGTTATAAAATGCTAATGAAATAATCGTTAATACTTTGTATGCCTTAGCATTATTTTAGACACCCCGGTCTTTATAGCCAAACATAACTCTGACATTTCCTTTCAGAATAACCGTTTTTTTTCTATTATTTCTAATTTTCTAAGAAAATATTTTGCAGTCGTGATAATTGTACAACTAATTATGAGATTAATAGTAAACTATACCAACTGACACAATGTATTGTTGAAACTACTCGGATTAATGGAACATGGCAGACAGTTAATGAGACTGCGATGTGATTTAATGTAAACCCGTCGAGACATTCACATGGCATTATAATAAATCATAAGATAGATAAATGTTGGCTTTTATTATAAGTAGCTTATTCTGTAATTGTGTAATAAACACCTAAAGCACGATCTTTCTCGGTTACAATACTCGAGGTTGTATTTATTAAGGGAAATTCCAACATAAAATAAATCATCATTAAATGTAATTTATACGAGTGACGCTCATTTGCCTGAAAAATCTACTTTCTTTGGATTTTAATTACTGTGCGTGATCAGTGTACTCAATAAAATTGTGCAGACAAAACCGATGGCGCTGAGATTGTGGCTAAATAAATGTGTCGCCTATATTGTAAATTATAATTTATTCCAAAGTCGTTGTTGTTAGACTATTACTCAGTATTTTGGGATAGCTATATGTATACGGTACTCTTCAACATTGTTCAGGAATACTTGGCGGTGTATTGAGGAGCTATACAGCGGCAGTGTATAACAAGATGCAGATATAATCGAAAATCCCCTCCGTTTACTTTGATCCAATGCGTCTTATTAAATTTAACCAATCTGCGATATTTCTCGGTACAAAAGAGGAGTAAACACACTCAAAATATTATCTCATAATGAATTTATACTCGGATAAACTTCGAGAAAGCCTTTGGGAAACGATATAGAAGAACGCGTATAAAATATGTGAGCGTTTTTTTTTTTTTTAATATTATTATTAATGTTCTTGCGACTGATAAATTACTTTTAAATTATATTATTTGAGAGGGTTTCCGCTGTTTTACATAGTTACCAGCGATACGGATATTTTGTAGGTCAAATGGTATTTTCATGACTTGGTGCAATCGTCGTCGTCTCGCCAACGCGAGTTTACCGTTTAAAAAATAACTTTTGGGTGAATTGCACTTTATTGCGATGGAAATGTAAATGAGAGATTCGTTTTGTTTACAGCGTCGTACACGAAATCACCGGGCAAGGGACTAGCAATCAAATGGTCTTTGGACGTTTTATAAACGAATACAATTGCTGTTTCCTGCGCACTTGAATTGCACGCAACAAATTACATCTGGGGGAAATCCCTGGTCAGTTTTCCTAGAGTTAATCAGATTACTTTTCTAGACGTCGTAAACGCATTTAAACGGCATGAGAGCTTTTTGTACGTTCGCTCTCCGGAGGGTTGAACTGGTATCGTAAAATGTATTATCGAGTATTTTTCAAATAATTTTTCTGACGTTTCACCTCGTTATGCTTATTTGGTCGAAACAACAATACCGTTTCACATGCGTCATTAACCTATTAAACCTTTCGCGATTTCGCACGACATGCAACTCGTATTATATTCGCTACTAAGCCAACCCCCGCAGCCATTTCGAACCCTTTTAACGTCTCTCGGCCATCAAATGTGAGCTTTTCACGGTCCACGACTTTTTAAACGCTCTAATTCCTACCGATCGATGATTTAACCACTACGACCGTGTATTGCCCTAACCTATATTCTTCATTATTTATACCGGCCAGTATTTTTGTTGCCTGAAATATTGACAGCGAAAACAAATGTTCAAACAACACTCGAATTTCCACTCTAAATACAACAATCATTGCCGTGTTATTAGACAAACAAATTGTACCGAAATAACAATTATTTCGGAATCGTTCCAATAGGTCGTAAAAAAAAAAAACGAAATTTTCGTCATTTTATTGTTTTAGGAGAGACTCGCAATGTTTAATCTAAACGACAGACCGCCGCGTTTGTCGTTAAAACGTGTACGACATTTCAGTGTTTTTGATTTGAATTTGTTTGACCAAAAATAATGTACACAATATGGCGGCAACGACTCGTCTAAAATATAACTCGCCCGTAGGCTAATTCAGCTGAACTATCTCTGACCGGCCAAGTCCAGAGAAATATTTATCATTCTTCGTTAGTGTTACACGAGAAAAGAAGAAACGAATCTGTGTAGCTCTTTGTGTGTGCCTTTTCGCTGGTTGAAATTTCATTACGAAATTTTGAACCCATCGAGCAACGCGCGGTAGTGTTTTGAGGCGACCTAAGCTGTAGACGCTTTTAATTAAAACAAACTGAACAACAGGCCATTGTTTTACGTCATACTCTACTCGACATGTTGGACGTTTCGAATTAAATTGCCCCGCAGGCATGTTGTTTTAATGAAGATTTCTTCCGTGTCCAAGGCACTCACGGCATTGTGACCGCCTTAACACAATAAAGGATAACTAACGGCTTGTCGCGTGACGTCTCTTGCCATACATGTTTACGGGCATTTTCCATCCGTCATCGGTGCGACCCGCTGATTGCGTTCCCTCGCACTTTCAACACCTATCTACTCGTGTGCATTACCAACCAACTTCTTTTATCTCGGCCTCAACTTATCCTCCCCAGGGCCTACTGCGAATGCAGAGAAAACATTAGTGACGACTCGCGTTTTTTATTTTTTACACACAACCACCAAAGTAAAATAGTTCAACGAGAGTACTGGCTGTTGTCGGTAACGGCATCCTGAGAATACTCTTGACACTTCACAATAAAAAAAAAATTTGCATTGCAGATTATTATGAATAATATTCGTTTTGAAATTACCTTTTCACTTGTACTCTCAGAGTTGAAATTTGAAATTACTTTCTTTAGCTATTTAGTAAGTTTTATTGAAATTTTAAACAAAAGTAATTGAGAATTACGAAAATAATTATGCAGGTATTTTACAAATTACTAAATATGAGCTGCGAAAATTAAAACTTCTGTATATATTGGATAATTGCTGTAAGGCATGTTGTCAAAATTGTATTATATTTATAAGCAGACAACAGACGTTAAAAATTAAAATTTATACGTATAATAAATCATTGTTTTCATTTGAATAATACTACGATAAATGTATTATGCTATTTTAGAATAGTTTAAAATAAATAAAATGTGTTTTATCCGAAGAAAAAATGTTTAAAACATGAAATAATATAAAGTAAGTGTAATATGAAAAGAGTCACGTTACTATAGTGACCATACGATAAAGTAAACTTCTTTTTCGAGATTTAAGTGTTTTGTATAATAGAAATCTTTTATAATATTATACATAATATTATCATCATTATTTATAAAAAAAAAAACCACAAAATGTTCAATTTACATTAAATTAACCTTATAAAAGTTCGAGTCAATGACGTGTATTTTATTTAATATAATGTCATTATTAATGACAAATAACCACATACGATTTATTTGTAGAGTGTGATAAACAATTTATAGAATAGAACGGATTCGATAATTGTTTATGATTTATCGAATTCTATTACAAAAATCGCATACATCATTATAGTTACTATAAAAATGATATAATTATTGATAAAACTAAAAACTTTTAACAAATCAAATGCGTGTCGAAGTTAGATTACATTTTAGTAATTCGCGAGAGTCTGGATTGAACACTTTGATACTAGTAAGACATAATTTATCTTAGGTTTCTTATTTATTTTGTGAAAAATAACAAAAAATTTTATATTTACTTAACTATTTTATATGCATGCATGAATGAATTTAACGGAGGGTTTTTTGGAATAATATTATTATGTATAATAATAATAATTATATTGCCTTGACGTGCATTTTCTAAACCTTTGGATGTTTATTGCAAAAAGAAAAATTTCAACCTCTTTAATGTTTTAATCATTAACTGAGCAACTAAGAGAACTTAGTTGCTCCAATGTATACTAATATATTAGAGTAATAAATTGAAAACTACACTACAAATTGGCGACAAATTCATTGATTATTTTTAATTCTATGAGCAGATATTTGAGAAAATGAATTTTAAATCAATTGGACCAGTTAATAAGATCGACAAACTCATATAACTGGGTGAACAAACCAAGTGTCATTTATCTATTGGCGATCAATATATGTACTTGGCGGCTAAATGGTGAAATAGGAAGTCGGCTATCTTACCCAATAATCACTTTGTTGTATTCTCCCATGATCCCATGATATATAACAATTAGTACATAAGCTGGCAGTACTGTGTTAATAAGTGTATATTTTAAAAGACCGTTAAAAGCGTTCTTAACGCTTATCGATGCAACGTTGCCAGATTGCTTTTTAAATGTATCTTTAATTTGAATTTGTTGCTATTACTACTTTGTTCGGCTTAATTTTCTCAAATATCTGTTCATCAAATTATAATATGTATTCAAAGAATTTGCCGCCGAAATTAAATATTTTTTCTATCTGTTGTTATCTATATTAGTTGAATAACAAACTATATAAGATTTCCAATTATTAAAATCAACAAATCTGATACTCCATGACAATTTTTTATTATTATTTTTTAATTGCAATGATGATTTGTATTTTAAATAACTAGTTGGTGTCCTGTCATAAAATAATTTTAATTATTGTTATGAATACGTATCTAATATTATCTTTAAACCCAACTAGTTGGTCAATATATTATTACTTTATTAACTTTTTGCTTTTCTATTTATAAATTGAGAATATGAAATTCCAATTTGATTTAATAATATTTAGTTTACTCATTTATTTTCTCAATCTAGTCCGGGAAAAATATTTGATCATTTTATAATCTTTTGAAATATTTAATTAATATTTTATTAAATAAAGTCATCAAAATTATTGTTATATTTTATTTGCATTGAAAAAATATTTCAAAAGTATTTTTTGTTTTTAAAACAAAAATTATCATGAACTGATTTATGAACTTAAAAATCAATTTTTTTACTGTTAACCCGCCTAATCCTAATTTATCTAGTATAAAAATTGTTCTTCTCTAAAATGTTTTAAAAATCTTAATTAAAAGATTTAGTTCATATAAGTGTAGTAATTAGATGAGGAAGTATAAAACATACGACATAAGTAATAATACATAATAATAATAAAAATAATAGTAATATTATTTAAGTTTCAAAAAAAAAAACTAATATGCTCTAAAAAACATTAAAAAAATAAAAACATACCAAGCAAAAAAATAGAACCAAAAATCTGGCCAAAAAAATTTTATGATATCATATGTATCCAAGGTTTTATTTAAAACTTTATCTTTACTTACATTTACCTCACTTTTAACATACTACCCTTTTTAGCATAAACTATATGTATACGAGTTCAGCACAGTGAGAGATAATGAGGGATCGTTGAGCCAAATGGTAAGAGTCGTGACGTTAATAGCCGGCCTGACCCACTGCATTAAATGTTTCACATTAAATAAAAAATTTATAGTTTAAAAAAAACTATCTCGTACTGATTATATAAAATCTGAGTGTTTAATTTTATTTATTAATGTTCTATATTTATTTACTACTCATTGACATTATACATTTATGTGATTAATCAATAAAAATCTTACTTATGATAAAACATTAAAAAGATTTGATTAATTTTATCTAGGTTTTACTCAGTAGACAAAATATCAAATTATTTTCGTTCGTTAAATTTATATCACTTTTTTAGAATATATTAATCATTGATATCTTGCAATTGATATAATTATAAAAAATTGATCAAGAATCATGTTTCAAGAATCAATGATATCTTAATGTAAAACGTTTAATAATTTTAAACTATCAAATAATATAAAAAATGTTCAATATTATTTTCGGTGGTCCTCAATTATATACGTCAATTAAATGGTTTTACTCATATTTTAGTAATGTCAAACACAATTACCAAGAATCATAGTCATAGAAGTAGGCAGATATTATTATTAATTGGTCTCAATTGTTCGTTGTTGACTGACTATTAATACGATTTTCCGAAAATTAAACTCTTCGTGATCGACTCATACTTTTGAAGTAGTTCAATTTTCAGGTTAATGTTGATTCATTTTTTGCTAGGAATACTTACTGTTAAATGTGTTCTCTCGAGCATTTGAAGGGTTTTTCTGACCTCTTCTCTAGTCATATATTTTTACTTTATCCAAACAGTCAATTACACTTTGTCCAGGGAAATCATTGGACTTTTAGGCTTGCGGAAATCAATCTAATGCCACGTTGATTGCCATTTTGCCGACGGCTATAGAACTGCTAATAGAACCCTTCATCAAATTAATTGTGAATTTTCAATATTACGACATGGAAAACTACTATTTTTCTCTCTGCAAATAAACTTATTGCCATAATGGACGTTTATAGTAATTAATGGCAAGTACATTGATTCATTTCCTTTATTATTATTATTATTATAATGTTCAATAAAGCCTTTGTCAGTTAACTCGGTAGTGTATAGTTGATAAATTCCGTGGTCACTCGATGTGTGAACGAATGACTGCATTACCCGTAAATCGTATTTCAGTCGGACATACAGCAGATTTGTAATTTATTGTTTGGAAAATGTAATTTGCATTAAGTCATTGGAAACTAATCCATTTGAGCGATGTGGTCGTGAGGTCTAATGGGTATGCCGTAAAAACGGCGTTTTCAATAATCGTCTCATTAACAACTGTTACTAAACTTTCGATACACATGATCTAGTGATTTGTTTTTTTTTGTTTCTCCAAACGTTCATTTCAATGGACCGGACAGACGTTAGCATGTGCGTGTCTAACCGGTTATACCACCGACAGGTGATGTACGAGCAATGGTAGCGGCAGGTGCATTCATAAAACAGGCCGCATAAGTTTTCAAAATTCGTTCGAAGAAACCTTTCGTCTTTTATTTCTACATCATATTTATTTAAAACACATTCAATATTAAATTAAAACAGTTGTATATCATTGACGCTAATAAGGCAATATTTTACGAGGCATTGAGCTCCACACACAAGTGCTAGTTGACTAAAAACATTTTTTCTAGATTTTTAATCAACTTTTCATGTAATAATGATGATGTAAATTTTAGTATAACTATCTAAGAGAAGTTGTGGCTTCCCTTACCTGCTACCTGATTTGCCATACTGTTATGTATACTCGAATTAATTTAAGTTTTTTATTTTATCGTTAATACTACCAGCTTAAGATCAATTTCTGCTTAAAACGAAAAATAAGGTATGATGTGGACGGAGAGGTGTGAGTGTAAGGGATATAACCCGAATCGGATACCGTCTAGAGACTTAACGGTCGAATAACCTTAGAATCAACTTGTATATCCGTTGACTTAGCCCAATCAGGAGCGACGTTGACCTGACTGGGGAGATTGTAAACGGCATGCCAAACGCAAGTCATACGTACTCATAACATGAAAATGTCTAAGAATTTCAGTACCAACCGATTTTTCAACATGAACTCACACTTTCAAAATGTTTCGTTATCGGTTTACACATTGCAAGTTGAAATAATAGTGCCGAAAATTGTTTAATCGAAGGAAAAAATAATACTTTTTATACAGCACGTGTATTTAAGTGGTCGTGTATCGTGATTTTTTTGTTCTAACCGAGTAAAAATAACGAACAAGCACTATATTTGTAATTTAACAACTGAAAACTACATGGGTGGTCTCAGTTTCAGGCTATCCGAAAAAATATAGTACATTTATTCTGTCATTCATTTTTAATTTATGATAAAATTTCCTGTTGTACACATCATATTTATTATTAATGAAATTAGCTCGTTTATTTAATAATCAATTTTACAACGTTTTGTGGGTGGTGTTCGTTTTATGCTCTTACCGATTGATTTATTCGTCAAATATATTAAATAGTTTTAGATGAACATTAAATGCGTCGGGTAGTTGATCTATTCGATATGTTTAATTTGAGTGAAATTTTCTCCAACACTATCGATTAGTATAATTAAAATGTATCTAAAACAATGTTCCTAAAAGCTCACAATACAAAGTAGTAGATAATCAATAGTCTATTAAATATTTAATGAATGAAGTACAATGTGTTATTCTTCATCGAAAAATGTACTCTTTTTATAAAAACAATTTTAACTGTTTTATTTTTTATCTGAATGTATGACTGTGCGTTAAATAATGAAAATCTCTTTTTTTAAACCAGGTACTATGATATATTCCATTTCTGTTATTGTTTCACAACTGAGTATGGTATTTTGTAGGTAACTCCTATGAGTTAGTGGCCTTGTGGAATGATACAGAAAAGCAGAGTAATGGATAAAACGGTCAAAGACTGTAGTATATAACGTGACATCATATTCTAGTTTTGTAATTTACGGGGATGTTTGTTCATATATTATTATTATTATTATATAACACTTCACCCGCTAACATAAATTTCTCTTTTGAGTAGACCGTGGATTTCTATTAATCCCTTGAACTTACTTGTTTTGTGCAGTACACAAGCACAATTATAAACAAAGTACAATGTTTTTATGAATTAATAAAACCAATTTAAATTATCGAAAATAGTTATGCTGTACCAGAAGTTTTTTAAAACGACCTGGGGGATTCATTAAATCGTATGCCAATGTAGAACAGAGAAGAATATTGTAAAACAGCTGGATTGAATTAACTGATGGTAAACTTTTATCGTTCTTTTGGACCTAGACCTTTTTTCCTCTTGTTCACTCTTTACCCAGTATCTAAATTTATATGTTGTTAGTATAATTTCCTTACTTTCGTTTAAAATGGCTAAAGAACTAACAAAAAAATGAGAAAATACCTCGCGAACTCTTAGTGTACGAAGTTAAAGCTAAAATGATAATAGAACAATAAAAGTTACATTTTTTCTTTGTTAATTTATAACAAATTCTATATTTAATTAATAATATTTATTATACAGTTTTTTTTTTTTAATGAGTTTTTGTCACTATTCTTATTTCTTTAAACAATGTTGTCATATAAATGTAATAATTTTCAAAATGGCGTCAATTTATATATTATTCCTGCAGGGATCTAAAAAAACTATACAATTTTTTGTGGCCTAAGGGATTTTTCTCATCACGAGAATTCTGTATTTTGTTAATGCAAGATTTTCGTTTTCTAGCATAATGCGATTTTGTTTTGTTGTTGCTTAGTTTAAAAAAACTTTTCTTCATTTACGACAATTGTACAAACAAAATTGTATGAAGAAGTTATTTCTAAAGGATGTTATTGTCTCAATACTTCATTAATATAAATGTGAAATAAATTTCATTTTTATAACTTTATCTAATTAAAACACTCGTCCATAAAAATGATTTAGTTCATATTTATCCAATAAGGATTTTAATAGAATAAATTTATTTAAATAATTATTTTTTAAATTTATCTAACTAAAAGGCTCATTGATAGTAAAGTTTTATTACATTATCATCCATTATGGATATTAATAGAATAAATTTATTTAAGTAGTTATTTTTATCAGGAACTTTAATGTAGTTTTAATTAACTATAATTGTCATAAAAAATCTCCGTTTTTAATTAATTATAATGTCCAATTTTTATTCTATAGATCCTATTTTTTTCATTTGTGGGTAATAAATAATTTGTTTTTAAATAAAACAAAAAAAAATGTTTATTTTTTTTAATATATGCAACATAACATTTAGAATGACGTCATTATAAAACGGAACTTAATTGTTAAATATTATTAAATATAACTTTTTTCATAGAATAAATTTTATTTTATTAATTAAAATTACCAATTTTTTATTTTATTATTTATACCTTAATTTGTATTATGTTTGAAAACCAATAGATATTTCAAAATTCGAAGTACTGTAAAATTTATTTGTAACATTTGCTTACAAACTTTAAAGGTTAAAGTTCTTAAAATTAAATTGGGTTTCAGTTTGTTTTGTTTAAAACTAACTGAACTAAAAAAATATAAAATAAAAAACTAAAATGAGTTATTTTATTGGAAAAAAATCCTTGTATTAAACAACAGAGTAAAATATATTTTATTATTTAACACATTGGATTAACACTACCAATTTAAAGATAATATACTATGAAATTATTATAAAATTGGTAACGTTTTCATTTTGTAACTATACTGAAAATAGATAATAGTAGTGTGTGGAAAAGGCGTAAACTTTTATTTTATATTGTTGGCAACTGTATTGAATTTGAGAAGACTACGGATTTGATCGGTTTTTCACTGGGAATTGACTAAAAAAAATGTTTTTGCAACCTTTTAATGAAAAAATGCACTGTTTTGACAAGCTGTCCCTTATATTGACATCACCGACTAAAAAGTTTATTAAAATTTCAACAAAAAGAAGTTAAAGAAAAAACATTTTCTATAAAGTTATTGAAATATTTTAAATCGTATCCGTGTAATCCTCGCAACACGAAGTAAAGCCTAAATTTATTACTTTGTTCACATGAAAACCTTTTTTAAACTAAAGTTACTTTGGGTATAATATTTTATTTAAACCACAAATGATTTCTAGAAGGTACGATATATTTACAATGTTTATAGTACCACCCACTACTAAGTCGAACAAGAATACATTTTTTTTTCCATTTAGGAAAATATATTTTTTATGGATTTAAAATAATTAAGTATGGAAACCAAATTGAAATTCATGTTTTTTGGTTTTTAATAGTTGTGAAAAATATGAAGAATAACAGTCTTGTGAGTGTAGTTTTGTCTAATACTACGTATTTCAAAATTAAAATGATTTGGGTTTGTTATTCATAATTCGTATGTTCGACACAAAAATAAAAAAAAAATGTACTTTGATCGACATGTAAAAAATTTTAATAACTAATACATAAAACAGTATAACCCACTGCTAAGTGCATTATGACAATACTGTTTAAACTTTGTGTAAAATAAGTTAAGAACTGTATTATGTCAGATAAAATAACATTGTGATGTATATTTTATAACAAACTAAAGAAAAACTGAAAACAAATATTTTTACTCATAATGATTGTCATGCACAAATATTTTTTGTTGAGATTGTACTATATATATATATATATATATATATTTTCTGAATATAGGTTTCAAATTAGTATTTTTGTTTTATGCATCAAATAACTAAAAGTATTTTAGAATTTGTTTAATATTTTGAGGAACGTGATATTTCAGATAGAACCACTTGCAGTCAGAATAAGTCTAACCTTTCTTTTTGTACATTTATCATGGCAATCATTTAAAATTACAACTACTTTCGGATGTTGAATAATAGCTACCCGTTGATCAATGTCTCGCATCCTTTTGGCATTTTCATCGTGTAATTTGTTTCTGAACATAATCGGTTAGTGTATTCTATGCGTATAAAATATCAATGTAAGTGTTGAGTATTTTCAATATCCGTCACAGCCTTGTTTCTGAAATTGGTTCTGCTGTTGTGCCAGTTGAATATTCATTAGGACATCGAACTAAGGCAAAATAAATTACTTTCAACTAAGCAAAATTCGTTCGATCGAAAATAAATAAAAATATTATTAAAAAAGTTCAAATTTATCTTTTCTAGAGATTCAATAGTTTTGCAGGTTTTAACTTAAAACGTCAACATTAAATGTCAAATTTTTGTTTTTTCATTTACAACGTGTTCGCTCACACGTCATTCAAAAGTAATAACTATTATCATCTCATTTCATTATAATAGGTTAATGTAATTACAGCTCTAGTCTGTAAGGAGAGCGTACGTAAAAGAAAACCGCAATAATAACGATTATGATGTCTTTGGTTTCTTATCCAACCAAATGATATCAAACCTTATTTGTCGCATACATTTTGTTAACAAAGTAATGTTATTGTAATCTCTCCTGTATTGACGACTTTCGTGAATGACATATTGAGATATACACATATTTATGAATAAATACAATAGTATTACTGACTGTTAAAAGAGATTGAACCAAGTAATAAAAATGCAATTAAATAATTGTAAATTATAAAATTATACAACCATAACTATTAAAAATCGATTACAGTATCTATCAAATTTATTTTAATAATAAAAAAATGCTTATTTTTATAATTATTATTCACAAAATACTGAAAAAATTAAAATACTTGAAAAATACCATAATATTGTTTTAGTTATTAAAGAAGATTGAATAAATTAGACGTCACGTTTTTGCTTAATATATATATATATATAATGTATAAAACTAATATTTTAATTAAAAATAGTGTACAGTAATCATACAATTATTTTTGTGTATATAGCTGTTCGAGAAATTTTCGTTTCACTTTTAATTATTTTTCGTTGAATGATTTCATGGAAAACCTTAGTATTACAAAAATAATAAATTTGAATCCACCAATCATTAATTTTTTCAAGTGATTGCACTTTATTGTTGTGAAATCAAGATAAGTTTTTTGAGCACAACAAACATGTATAATAACGAGACGTTTAAAATCTGATTCGTTTTACTTTAATAAGTTAAAAGTTTTTTAAAGTTATAGGATTCAAGAAATGTTTTACTTTTGGGAAGTTTCCAAAAACGAAAAGCTTTTTAAAGAACGTTCTTAACTTACGTGGCCGATTCATTATTAAATATCGCGACTGCAAGTTTCATATTTGACTTGATTATTTCGATTAGATAGACAAATAATTATAAAACAAGTCTAAAGAAAATGCAATATTTTAAACTTTTTGGCACTATTAAATGTGTCAAATATCAAATGAGCATGAAAAGTGTGCTATATAATTGAACCGAGTGTTAAATTGGATGGAAAATGTTTCCACAGTAAGGAGATAAAGGAGAAGGAAACAAAAAAGTTCTTTAAATGGTCCGCTCGAATTTTACAGTATGCCCTTCCTTCTCTTTTTATATAGTACTTAATAGAATTCCTTCAAGTCGCGTTAAAATTAACCAACATCGATGAAAATATTTTAATCTTTTGAAATTCTTCAACAAGTAGTCACTAGAGCCTCGAGGAGCGCAATTTTTTTTTTGTTATCGTAACAAGGAGCCGTTTTTTGCCTACTTTATCACCTGTCGTGAGCGTAATATATAATAATACATTGTATTAAACATATTTTTATAATATTCTAATTATAGTGTAAGAAAANGTTATCGTAACAAGGAGCCGTTTTTTGCCTACCTTATCACCTGTCGTGAGCGTAATATATAATAATACATTGTATTAAACATATTTTTATAATATTCTAATTATAGTGTAAGAAAATATTATTTCAATAGTCCTTTCCAGTTGAAAATCACGTGTTCAAAATGATTATGTTTCTTCTATACATTACTATAGTTTCGGGTCGTTTATTATTGTCAGTCACGTTATGTTTTAAATTTAATATGAATTCAATGTCGACGGTTACCTAGACGTCAACGTTTATATAGTCGTGTATAGTTCGCTTACAAGGGTTAAGTTCACGCAATAGCAGTGTTGAGTGACAAGTCAAGTTAAATTTTTAGCGGACTAGTAAACTAGGTAAAAAATGTACACAGTGTACCACTGTAACATGACATTTTCCAAAGTCGTTTCGAATAATCACCGGTCGGTCTGACCAAACAAAAATAATTTATAATAATAGAAAAACTCGCACGGCCAGTACCATTATGCTTGGTCAGTATTAGAAAATCCATTATAAACAATGACATGAATTAATGATCTACGGGGTGACTACAGCCATTAGATTGTTATACAACGGCAAAAGCTCATTTCTAGACATACTGGATTTTTTTGCACATTCTACGCATTCGCTTTATTAGAAAATAAAAATTATAAGAACGATAATTTTTTGCGATGAACAATATGTTTTTAAATAAATGTTTTTTTTTTATCTCTAGAGATTTAAAAATTACACGTCATTCTCGTTGTATAATTCTGACGGTAATACACATTTAATGCCGTCACTTTCGACACGTTCTTATTTGAATAACGAGCAAATCAATTTGCAAATAGCGTGTTACCGGTGTTATCACATACACAAATATGTGTGTAACCCAAAGTTTATTTAAGTATAACTTTTCGGTACTTGGTATTTTCAAAAAACGCCCCAGCAACGCGTTGTAATACATGCAAGATGTTTGTAAACGTATTCGACGCAAGGCGAAAGCGCTTAAGATCTCGTGGGAGTTATACATACTTGTGAAAGAATTCTAACTAAACGATGGTGTCGTTCCGTGAAACTTGGAACTCATCTCATGGGAATTGCTGATAAGTTTGAATCTAAAACATAACAAACACGAGTATTATGTCACTCAGTCCCGTTCTTGGCACGATTTTCCAAATTATATCGTAGCAAGACATTGCGTTATGAAAAAGTATTTAACTAATAATGAGTTTCACGTCTATGCAAAGGCTATTTGCAGTCACCAGTCATTCTTACGGACACCCCGTGCGATGCATCAGAGAGAATAATATATATGAACGTGCAAAGCGAATGGAATGTGTAATATTGAGAAATGCTTACATCTAATGGACCCCGAGACGAGAAATTTAATGAAAATACGTTTTTGCGATAAACCCTCTCACCATTCTGGCGCCTCAGTCACTTAGAACAAAATGAGGTACCTGCGACTTGCAACGGCGAACATTTCCTTTAAAATCTTATTACACTGCATTAAACAATGTTGCAGTACGGCTAAACCTTATCAGAAAATAAAACCCTGTTAAACTGATTAAGGGCATGATTACAAATTGTACAATTATAATAATAACATTAATTATATGAAGAATCACTTGTGGCTAGTATTTTTCTATTTAAAATTACTGAAATAACGATATTTTTTAAATAAATGAACACTTCAATTTTTAGTGAGTAATTTATTTTCTAGTTTTTATATTTCTTATTATCTTTGACAATTACTCCCTATGTATTTTACTATTTAAAACTTTTAAAAGGTTTTATCGGTTATTTAAATTATCATCATTAAATATTTTTTATACTTAATTATACTGCTAACAAAGTATCGTTTACAACTTTGCATATTATGACTTTAATGGATATTTTCAAAAAAGTTCCTCTTTCTAATTAAAATTAATTATTTAAACAACTAGCTTTATACTTAAATACCACTTCTGAAAAATTGCCATAATGAGCAGTATTGTTTACATACAATACATAAATAAAGAATATTATAATAACAATTGTTATTACTATACATATATTTCTATAATTATAAAATTATTTTTGTAGTGGTATCTTTAACAGAAGTTTAAGTATTAAGATATTATAACGCGAGAAGCACTTAAAGTATTTCGCTGTTATCTTTCAGTTTGTAATATGTGAATAGTTTAGTTTTCTTAATCATACAATTTTATCTCTTATTGACTAACAAAGTAAACTTGAGTAAATACATACTATTTATGGCGTGTCAAGAAAAATTGGTTGCGAGGTATTGGGTACAAGAAACTTTATCCTTGACAAAGTTTAATCAAGATAGGCAATAAGTAGCTTTTACAGTACCGATGGTCTTTAATACTTTTTATCGACAAAATTTCTCCGTGTAAAAGCGTATAAGCTGTGTAATAAACGTTCTGTATTTTTCCTGATAAAAAAATAAAAAAATACTACATATCATTTACCATAAAAACATCATTCAGTTGTTGTAACGGGTATTTTTATACGGATCAGAATCGATGTAAGACATGTATATTTTATGGACCGAATATATCTTTGGAAATCTCCATGATAACTTATGAATGGCATTTACAAAATATGATACTTGTTTGTTATTTTGTATTTCTATATTGATGTTTATTTACCTAGAAAGTCATTCGACATAGTGAACAATATTATTTCAAAATAACATTGTAATTTACCTTGCTATGCATATGCATGGTATCTATGACGACCCGCCTTTTATTAAACACGGAATGAATAATGTAAAATCAATAGACTTAAACTAAACTAAATAAAATTTTTACAGAAAATTACCAATCAGTTATTATTTGAGTTGTCCAGTTGCAAATATACATTAATCCGATTTTTTTTTTTTTGTAATTCTGCTTTTTCTTTACAAATTGCTCATTTTTAAATATTACACGAAATTAAATAATGAAAAAAATCATTTTTACGTTTGTATTGGCTTGTTTAATGTTTAAAAATTATTGAAAAAAAATGTATAGTTACGAAGATTTTATTGCAAACATATTCAATTGTAATGAGTATAAAGATAAAATCCGATTAAGGTTAATACAGCTACGCGAAGAGATGAAAGAAATGTTTATAGTTATTTTTTTTTTGTAAGGAAAAGGCTTATTAGATATGTATATTAATGTATTTCTTTTGGTAATTCGGTCACTTTATTTTACATAATATTATTCAAGTTATTTACAAATTTTACAGGAAATACAAAGCACCAATCTTAATGAAATTATCAATCTTAATTAAATTATTTAAATCGTGTTAATCTATTTTATTTTATCTTCAAAATTGATAACAATTTAATTTAAAAAAAAACAGTGGCAGTTTTGTCTCATTAACGTTTTTTATTGTTATAATAAGTTAGAAAAATAGATAGAAACTCTAAAAGAAATGTAGAACATTCTACACCAAATAGTTGTACGATTTGGTATTTGTTCTTAATTTTGTGTTTGATCTTAAAATCAAAAATCGAGTTATTACTCGCAACGATTTTGCACTTCAGTAACTATTAATTTAAAACCAAAAGCGTTTTAAAAACGAAATATAATACTAGCAACATAATGGTTGCAAATAAAATTATTAACGCGATATATTAAAAGACAATGAAAAATTATTTATAACTAACTTTCATTAAGTTGTTCGATGAAATGAGGTAGTTTGTAGGTGGTGAAATACACAGTAGAATTTATTATGTTTACTAATTGCTTACTACGTTTCAACTTGAAATAGCAATGGGTGAAAATCTACGTGTAACGATGTTGGTCGGTACATATGGGAAGTATGAATCACGCAAGTAACCGCCATCGTCTTTTTCTCCCCCCTTGTTTTAAGGGAAAAGAAGGATACGATAAAGGAGCAGTAGTGTGAAAGTTTAAGGAGGAATAGCGGGTTGGTATTGAAGAGGTCGGGACTCAGAAGCTCCAATTCACTTGCCTTTTCCCCCTCCTACTGGCTTATTCTTTCTCTCTGTGTAAAATCGATTCAACGGTGACGTCACCCTTTTATGTTGCCAACGCCATTTTAGCCCTGTGTACGACTGCCGCATCGTCACCATTGTCGTGTCTGAGCGGCTTTCTGTCGAATGAGCTTTTGTCAAATTCCATCGGACGATATAATAGAATAAAATATAAAAATCCCAAAGGCACAACACAGTTTTCATCGTTCGCAGGATATAAGCACGTGTACCATAAATACGTTATAAGATACATCGTACACTATTCGTCTGTCTTCCTTTACACATCGATCATGCGTATAAACATGTTATGAACATGTTAATGTCTATAAAAATTTGCGATTCTACACAACAGTTACACTTCACCAGCAAAAGTTTTAGGACCTAGTGAAAAAATCGAGAAACTTCAGACTTTTCCAACATTCTATCTCGAGAGACACGCAGTTGTAACTTTTATCCGTCTTCTTAACAATACACAGATTAAAATAATGTACATGCATAATACATATGTTTTATCTCTGTTTTTTATACAGATGCGTGCAGGTATATAATACCTATGCATGTACTAGAGAGAAACGCTTAAGTCGTCAACAATTTATCCTCCAAAAAAAAATTCACGTTACATATTAATAATAAAATCTGCACGACGACACTTTATTATGATTTTTTTCCCATAAGTACTCTTGCGAACAACGTAATGGATTAAACAAAAAATTAGACTCGCAGCTGCGACCACGGTAAAATACCATTTTTTAAGTGTTTCTATTAAATATACAGGTGGTAAACACCTAAGCAGATGTTCGTTAATCTTTCATTATTTATTTGTATCTATATAATATTTATTTATTCCAATTTATTGGTTGAATAACAAAACATAATTTAACGTTTAAATACCTACTTAAATTACCATTTTTTTTTTAATTCTTTGTGAATTGAATGTATTTTATATTGAATACAATGTTTTTTTTATTACAGCACAAATATAAACTACAGATGATAAAAAAATGAATAATAATGTAACTTTAAATTTGTAAAATGTTATTTTACCAATTTGACGAAATACAGAACTAAATTCTTTTTTTGGGGGCCTTCTCGTCGGCCTGTTGGTCTTAATCCGAATCTGTACGAACTGTTTGTAAAGAGTGACGCATTGTTTAGGAATTACTATGAATTTATCAAAAAAGTGTACAGTTATATTGTTTTAGAAGAAATAATTATGAATATTTTCGTATAAAACTGAAAAATAGAAATCAATAAAATTCTAATGAATGAATAATTCGGAGAAGAAACGATGTTTCAGTTTTAATGTATTCTTGTATGTTACATATCATCAACGAATACATATAAATTATAATAAATTATTTTAAAAATTTAACATTGTTTTTAAGTTATATTTTGATGATTTCATTTAAATGAGTGCTGATTAATTAGATAATTATTTTACGATAAATTTACTTAAAAGGACATGGCATATGAAAAGTTTAGATTGTATAAATTTAAGTTGACGGCGATGAAGTTCTATAGTGAAAAAAATCCTATCACTCATAATAAAAAAATAATAATAAATGCCGTCCTCGTTGTTAGTTGTTATGTTACCGCATACATTGTAAAAACGTCAAACCGTTCACATTTCAAGTATATTATTTAACTCATCTTTTTTGTCAGTCGAGGGCAAGAATTCATTTGAATGTCAGAAACCTTTAGTTCGATCGTACTAGTTTGACATTTTATATTTCCACTAAGCTGATAGTCCGTATTTTTTTAATGAAAATAGTTGTAAAATACCTTAACACTGTAATATGGAGCGGTAAAATTGTACTATTTAAATAAAACGTCCGTAGGCTAAATACGTGTAAGAACATGTAATGTTTAATAAAAAGAAAAAAATCGTTTTGTTGCGATCACAGGTCGTTGTGGCAACCACTGTGCCTATACCTTTTTCATTCAAACCGCACCTCATATTTACGTTGTATATTTATTATTAATAAAATACAAAGTACGCGCATGTATAATACATTAAGCTTGGTATCTAAGAAGGATAATAAAAAAAGGAATAATAATATTGAGCGACTGAAATCCGATACCAAAAAATCATACTATGTACTAGCTTTATATACTACTCTACTGTAGTTGTAACAATACTATGTGTACGACAAAGAGAAACTTTATTTACAATGTTACACAATATGATATACATGCAGTTAATTTGCATTTTACTCTAACCAAGGGACGTATAAAAACTATTGCACGCGCCATTAGAGTTTTGTATTCTCATTTTAATTCAAGTAAATTTTCATGAACTTTTTTTGTTTCAGGTAAGTTTGTTCATTGGTATTACGGTTACTGTTGTCAGGTGTTGTTCGGAAGTAAGTTTTAATTTTAAGAGTAATAACAAAGGGCAAATGGCAAATGGAAAGAAGACAAAGCTACTAGAAATGGAATGAGACTGAAAGCGTATTACGCTGGACAAAAGTCGATGGTACTGGGTATTATATAGTGCTTAACGTTGTTACAGTGTTAACGACAGTTGTAATTAAAAAATAGACACATTTCGTTAGCTTGGATATAGTTTTTACTATAGGAAAACAAAATATACAAAATATAATAGACTGTATATTTTTTATTTTTTATCCCTATTGCATTATTTTTTCATCGGTCATGTTCTACGACGGCTTAAAATGCAAATTTTTCTCGGATTTACGTTACTTTAGCAATAACAAAAATTAATATAGCTTTTTTGTTCTTTCCTTTATTTTTAATATACCGGTAAAAAAATAACAGTATACTTGACCATAATTAAATTAAAAATAACGAGATATGTATTATATTTATATTTTCTATACCAGTGCACTGTAGTAACGTCAACAATAAAAATGCAAATAAATGAGCATCCGGGTATTATTATTACATTTTTCGTTATTTCTTTGGCTTCTATCAGCAAATTTAATTCATTGCTCAAGGCTACACGTTGAAGTAATTTTCTTCGTATCATTCACAAATGACATTTTCTATAATCTCATATTTGTTTTGATATTAAAAACAATAAACGATATTTTACAACAATAGTTTTTATTGAATTAATTAGCTGTATATTTCAACACCTTAACACGTAAAACACATTACGAACTTGAGTTAATAAATCCAATAACTGGTTAGTATTTCAACCCTACGACTATATTTTCTTTTCTTTCTCTCAATGCACTAAAACATTTGATACTTAGTTTTATACAGAAGCGTAACTAAAAAAACCTAGGAGGTTAGCTTGTTTTCATAAAGTTATTTCAGTTGGCGAAAAAGATTGATACTTTTAAAATCATTTTAGACGGGCATATCCAATTTTAAAAAGTCAGTCGATCGGTCAAATGGACTTGGTTGCCTTTTTAAAAAATGACTTCGCTACACTGCTGAGTTTAAACTGTAGTCGGATTTAGAATAAAAACCTAATTTATAAGATCTACATTTTATTCATCATCAACCTTTAATAAACCAATAATTTAAACCAAGTCAGTTGAAAAGACAAATTTCAATGTAGAGCTAATAACCTCCGCGCTTTCTCAAATGTGCCAGTAATTAATGTGCTTAGTCCAATGGGAATATCACATCAATTGCCATAAGTACTCGTCGACAATTTATTATAAATATTCGGGCATTATTATTCGATGCAAATATAATCTTATTCCAAGTACCATAGGCTAATTATCATTATTGATCACGAGTTTAACGCGGATGTTGAAAACAATATTATCATATGTTCGCTATTGTCTTAGAATACTCACACGTTTTAGTGTGAACGTAATTTAGTTAGATACGTAGGCCTACAACGTAAGACAAATATCAGATTCTGCTGTTTCAGATTAGTAGCTATTTTCCTAATGAACGCATAATAAAATAATGTCTTTCGAAAATTGTAGAATAATAGCGATATTGTTCTCTTTGACAAACCGATTTTGTGCAATCGCATCATATTGTAACTCACACGCCCGTCGATCATCAAAAGTAATTGTACCATATGGGAAACGTAATAGTTTCATGATATGCCGACGTTTTCTTTAAAATGATTTATTGTTTATTTTATTCATTATGCTAATAAAGGTTTCATATTACATTTTCACTAAAATCAAATTCAAAGCTTAAAAGAAGTGTTTGAACGCCTTCAGCTAAATATCTTGGCGATAATTACTTTATGCGGTATAGATCAAAAATCTTACTTTCACAGAAATCGTCTCACATTACATCTGTTTCTGGTATTTCTCACCTACGGCAATTATTAAATACTTACTGGCAATTGATCATTATTAATCGATGTTCGTCCGTATAATATAAAAACGAACAATACATGTTATGTTTTGTAGTATTTAGAGAATATCGTGTAAAATAATGTACTAATAGCTCCATTAGAAAGTAAACTTGTTATCTTTACAAATAATCATGTAAACATTTATTTGATTAATAATGACATTATATTTTTAAATGATTTGAGGGAGTTGAAAAATTGAACTTTCTTTAAGGAACAATCAAACTATGAAATGTTTAGTTTTCATTAGCCTATTTCATTAGGCTTTAACAAGAATGTATAGGAAATTGTAATTACAAAAAGTGCTACTTTTTAAATACGTGTAAGGTATGTTATCACATACGTTAGATTAAAAAACTTTTGCAGATCCGACGTCACCTTTTTATCTAATTATCTATATCCAGATTGGTACTAGAAAGTAGAGGTATAAACTATCCTAGCAAGTTTACCTTGTATATTACTCGAGTGCGTTTAATGATGCTTAAACTAAACAAAGTTTATCAAATTAATTTACTTAATTGCGTAATGTTGTTGAGTGAGACAATTGCATAACTCTTAATAAAACAAAATGTTTACATAGAATTTATCATCACATTGATCTTTCCTCTAACACATATGCTTACTAAAATTTAAATGGTAAAAATGTGTACTAGTAAATATTAATTATTATTTATTACTAAATATATTATACGTCTAATTTTTATTAAGAGCAGCATTGGAATATGATTTAAAAGGTTGTGCCTTTATCTAATAAAATGATATATGTTCTTTAAAATAGTATTCCATTAAAATTATTTATGTAATATTTTAATCTTGATTTAATAGAAAAACAATTAAAAACTATTTTATGAATAAATATTATTTTATCTATAGAAAAAATACCATTGATAAAATAAAATTTAATTCCTAAATATGTATTTTAAATTTAGTGTAAAAAGAGTAATTTTTCAATGTCACACTATCATTTAAAATTATATTCCTATTTTTTATTTTGAATTTGAGTGATAGTTCAATTGAATATAAAAGCATTTAATAAAAATGAATTATATTAGAATATTTCAAAAAGACTGGCTTTAAATATTCATTTTTTAAATATAACTAAAAAATAAGAAATATATATATATTGATGCGTCAGTTGTTCATTACCCTTTTTCAATGTTGGGTAAAACTATAAAATACTCTTAAGTTGTTGTATTTCTGCTTTTATTTCATTCGCACAGTGCACTAGGACTATCTATCGCGTTTCTTAACTTTAGTAGACCTGTTTTAGAAAATAGTTAAAAACAAAGTCTCTGGAGAAAAGTTTCCGTTATTTCCTCTAACCAGCAAGTTCCATTACAGAAGATGGGTCAGTAACGCGACAAGCATCGTCAACAAAAAAAGTACCTCTTTAATATTTGAACAGTTAGAGGGAAAAGTTTTCTCTTAAATTTTGCCAATTCATCAGAATTTATGTCATAAAATATTTCACGGATTTATAGACCAAACATTTTTGTAAATTAAAAGATAAAGAAAAATGGCAAAAAAAAAATGATTAGTTTTACATCCTTCTGTTTCCCGAACTTAGTATGTTTCGGAGGCCCTCTTTTACATGTTAGGGAGTCAAATATTGTTCTTTGCTAAGACAATGATGGACGGACGGTTATTATGGTCGATTTTCACTAGAGACCAGATACCACCAATGAGTAAATTACAAGAAAAATCTCGTTGGGATCCAGGGAATCGAAACCCACTAGGCCAGGACAACCCATTAAGACACTGAAAGAAAAATGAAAAAAATAAATTATGAAATTGTATTATTTTGATTGTTTTTAAAGTAATTTTTGTTTTATATTACCTTTGCATAGCAAATGAGTATATCTTGAGACTTCTAGCAAACAATTCAAAGATATTACGTTTTTCATATTATAAGGCCTCAAAACTAATTAACAAACTATTATTAAATTGTATATTACATAACTAATAAATATTTGTATTCAAGTAGCATGCATACATGTTATAAAAATGTTTTCCTATTCGAGCTGTGAATAAATATACATAAACGATCCGTGACTTTTATTTAAGGTCTTATACAACATCCGGACGAATTTTGACGCTCTCTAAGTTGACCTGTTAAAAGTTATAGTACAACTCCTTTTGTTAAAGACCGGAACTACTTTTGTGAACTTTGATACTCTCGGGAATAGCTATCTCTCTAAAACAACATTATTGATGGTACTGAGTCCATTCATCGAGTGAACAATTTACTAGGATGCAGTTAAAGATATTTGAACATTCCGGTGACGATCTATCCCATTTAACGAAATTATCTTTTCATTTCAACAAAGCCTTCTTACCTCTAGACAGCCTAGGGAAGTATTAATTCATTGAAGCGTTCTAGATACAAAGTATATTTCTACATTTACCGTATTATAAATTGTGTTCATGACACAATTTTGAAGGATTAATCCTGTGGTTTATATGCCTATAGAACTGCATTGTCAATAAGTGTTCACCTTATCTAAAATGGACAGTGTCACAAAATTATGAACTAGATAAATTCTAAAATATAGCAACACCTTCAGTGTAATAAGGAAAATATATTCAGGATGAAATTTACCTCTGTAATTATTTGATGTACTTATAAACTTATTAAATCTACATGGAGTATTAATATTGGAGTAGTTGACTGTGGTTTATAGTGCAACAACGATTTTTGCACTCTGTAATATTCAGTTATAAATTGATTGAAGTTCGCGTACTTACTTTACTTCTCTCTTTAACAATAAAAGTTAAACGTATCAATGATGCTTTAAATATATTCAATTTTTCGCCTTCATTAAACAAAAATTGAGATTTATCCGAATGAAAATTTCTCTAGAGACCCTTAGAATGTAATAAAATACAAGCGAAAAAACTAAACCACTTTTTCTATCATGTAAATAATTTCGGTCAATCGTCTCTTGGGATAAAATTCCATTATAACTCCACTGAACTTGTATCTAATTTCCGATGTTATTATATTGTGTCCAAAATTTAATTCGAAAAAACCTATCGCATATTTATCACACCTCTGTAACAGCCAATACTCCCCTACACTTTTACACCCATTTATTTTTCGTTACAGTATAATATTTTACACTTTTTTTAAAGTGAACTAAAGCTAAACTGTGACGATTGGACGTCAATATTACAAGTGTTGTAACCAAAGAATGATATTGCTTATTGTAGGTACAAATGTTAGGTAAATTCATTGTTAAAAACCATTGCTTTTTTTCTGTAGGTAATGTTGTCAAGTGAATTTGCACCGTTTGCTTTCGCCGCGTCATGTGCATTAACTGAATAGTGTACTTGAAGAAAATAAATTGTTTGTCTCATTCTTAGCTATTCTACTGTATATCGTGATTTATGTTGTGTAGATCTCATCGTTGATGTTATGTGCACACGTCATACACTCACCCTGTGTTGATGTCATTATTTACGTATTTGATTTAAGTCGAGAAAACATTCAACGTAATCATCAAATATGTGTTGCTCTAAATGTAGCGTAATTCTAAAAACTATAAAACTACTTAAAAAAATTCTTGGATCACATTAAATGAATTTTTATTTAAGAGATTTAGAGCGTACACTGTTTTTTAATAAGATTTAATTATTCATGAACACCGATTTAAATTAAGAATGGAATCAACATAACAAAAAAACAATTTTACTCGTAAAAATGTCCGATTTTTTGTAAACAAAGTACATAGGGAAAGAAATATTATAGCACAAGAACGAATATTGGTTTCTTTATTTTTTCAATTAGGTTACAAAACTGAAAATTAACTTTGATGTAAATTCAATGAAATTATACTTTAGGTGTCGTTTTCATCACATCTGCTTGTCTATGGTTTTTAACGAAAGTTGTAGCCAAATAATTAAAACTTAATTTCGACTAATATTCGGATTAATATAAAACGAGAAATTAATACATAAAAAATGACTTAGGTTTAGATATAAAAAATGTTCATATGATTTTTCACAAACGATGGAGATGTACAATGAAGTACTAAAATACTTTTAAGAGTAATATGAATTTTTTATACGACGATCTCGCTACATTTCGTGTCTATTGTCGTTATTATGTCTGTATCTGCTCTTTCAATCTTTCTTCTTAATATCACTTTCATTGTTCCATTAATAAACACTTGGCTAATACGTATATTAGCGTATTGTTTATTAGATAATTTTGCAATAACAGAAAAAGTATTCGACTTAATTAATAATGTAGCTTAGATCTTTAACGTTCTTGCAAATTAAGTTTAAAAAACTCTTAATTTTTCTTAGTTAGTGTTACTCGCTGTTAATTGTCGACTCTATAATACAGTGAGTAATTTCATAAAGAGAATTGATAAATTGTTACTAATATTATTACTTTTTAAAGAAGATGTAGAGTGAATGTAAAAATATATTGATGTTCAATTTATATGACAAAAATAGTCATAAAAACAAGTTGTATTGCTGACTATGTGTTGTTAAATTGGAAATGGTAATTATAATAACGTTTTCCTATGCTTGAGGGCGTGAATCTCCCTGTCAACACTACCTATGAAATTTCCACTGGTGTATTCATTTAATAATTAAATAAAATGCCAAAACAATTTAGTAAATGTGTTTTAAATTAAATTAGTTTATTTAAAACGAATCAATACTTTATAAATATTAAATACGAATAAATTTGTATATAATAGTAACAATTACCAAGTTCTTTTTTTCGAATTATTTATTTCAAACAAAACTCAAGAATATGTATAGTAATTTTATTTCGCAGCTTTTTATTAAAAGACTTAACTTGAAGCGTAACTATATTTTGTAATGAATAAAACTCTTAAATTTACAAAGTAGAAAACTTTTTACTCCAATAACTTGCCAGACAATTCAACCAACAAAAACGAAGCCTTAGATATATAGGTTATACATTTATATTTATATAGATCAGTAAAGTAAGAATTCATATAAAATCAATGGCGGTAAATGCCTAAATAAATTGTACGCGTTTACATTGGCATTCTCAAAAGATATTTATGATTATCAAATGTATTAAACGTAAATCTTTAACAGGACTATTGCAGTTACATTAACGAGATGTTTAGCCTTTAACTTTTATCACTAGCATTTTTGAAGTATTAATTATTTTCCACTATATATTCATCTAACCGAAATATATCATTACGCATGTTGTTTGGCGCTAATGAAATTATACATCTTTCTTTCTGATTATCTAATGTTTTTCATATAACTGCTATATGGACTACTAGGCTCTGCCTACCTGAACCAGGAGAAGTTTATAGGTAGCCCTACCATTTTTAATCATTGGCGAGAGAGATGTGCAAGGTAGAAGAATTCTTATCTGTGCTTTAAAGTAAAAAATAGAGCGTCTCTAAACCTGACTCCTTACCTTTTCTACTTCTTTTCTTCCTTTTCTACTTTTCTACTTTTCTACTTATATCTTTAAATTATAATATCTCAAATAGTATTATTAAAATACTGGTTATCGACCAGACAAAATTTTATTTAATTAATTGCTTACTTAGTGGAAAAAAAAATATAGGTTCCATTTAACTTTCAAATGATACCCCTAACATTTACTTTTAGAAATAATTTTACTTATAAAAAAAATTAATATTTATTAAAGTTCATAAAAATATATTAACAAAATATATGAGGGGAGTATTTTTAATAAATAATATTTTATTTTGTTCGTGGAAAATGAACATCGTTTCAAAATTATTAAATAAGGAAATAAAATCTTTAAAACTCGATTTAATTACTTAGCGACTTGGTATTGACATGGAGTTGTGGTCGTTTGAACTTTGAAATTTGTAGGTGTTCACTGAACCACCTACAAATTCAAACAACACCTATGTAGTAAGGTGAACACTGTTCAACTTGCTATATCGGTGTATTAATAATGTTATTTAACTACAGACTATATAATACAAAATGGCCAATGAAGAACTATCTAAAAAAGGAGGGTTAACGAATTGCCAGCCTCGTGGTCACTTGTTCAGCATTAATTATTATTAGTGTATTATTTTACAACTACAGTTCAAATTATTTTGACTATAGTAATTTATTTTTCACCGAAAACTAAATGTATATACTATAAATAGTTTATTAAATTTAAAATTATGGTTATTTTATAGTTAAATAGCTTTGATAAATTACTATAAGTTTTATATTCCCTTTTCATTGTTATTTGAAATTTGCATAACAAGTTAGCAATTAAAAAATTAAATAAGTAAAATTAAACAGTATTTCTAAGTTACATTTTTATGGTGAGCTAGTTTATATAATAATTATACAAGAATCAAAAAATAAAGTAACTAGAAAGCCTATTATATAATTATTCTATATGACATTGCGTGATTAAACACTAGTAGCAGTGGTAGTTTTCTCGGTAACCAAAGAAGGTATCGCCACCCTTTAAATATAAAAACGTAATTTCGTCCAAGGCGCCTATTAAATGCATTTTATTTTTCAAATAAATTAAAATAATTTTTTTACTAAAACGACATAATAATATTTAAATTACATTGATGAATACAAATAAAGTATTTACACTTTATTTTCAAATTGAGTGCTTAATATTAGAGGTTTGAGGGTTATTATTACTTTCTTCCTAAAAAATGTATTATTAAATTCGCCATGTTGTCACAGTAAACATTCAGTAGAAAACTCTTCAAAAATTTCAATTAATCTAAATTATTTTTAAATTTAATAATTAGTAATAATTTCGCGAAAGAAAAAAAATCTTGTATTAGTATTTACATCATTCATTATTAAACCCTCGCTTCGTTTTATAGATATTAAAAAGCGTTAAATGGCTATGTCACTGCTTTGTAATTTTAACAATAACAAACTTATCGCTTCATATTTAGTACTCCAACTAAACTAAAATTTTATAGCTTGAAAATTTCTCTACAAAATTAATTTCAAAAGTATGTACTTTATAACTAAGTAAATTTGAATGCTTCACTTCACTTAAAAAAGTTAGTAATTCAAAAGCGAAATTCATTGTAATTGATACAAAAAATTTACATTTCTCATTATAATAAGGACACAATAGCATAAATTATGAAAGCATAAAATATTATGGTCCACGGTTTTATTTTTATCCTGTTTTTGCTAACTAATAACACCCCAGTGTACTATACGCATGGTCATTTTTTCGAAATACATAAACGTTCAGCGAGCATAATTGATTGTTTTAAGCTGAAACGAGTGTACATAATACTGCAGCTCGGGGAATTCACCACCATGGGAATCGTTTGGTTGTGTTGTTATTATAAACTAAAATCAGCCGTTAATTTATTAATCATTTCAAAAATCCTTTAGTTAAATTAATGATATGGTTGTTTCTTTTACAACGTGATAATTTATTAAAAAGTGGAAAAAAAATCGAAGACTAAAAAAAATGGTAAAATTCAAAAGCTAATAAAATCCACCTTTTATGTACCTCCAACAAAACTCACCTTATCTTTTGAAAAACCTTTAAAGGAAGAAGTACAAGAGAGAATTCCGAGTGCTTTGGATAAATGTGGCAGGGGAATAATAAATGGAAATTGTGTGTACGTATCATACAACCATTGTTTGGCTTTTAATTGGGTTTCAACGGTGGCCTAATGTAATAAATCTGGAGAAGTTACAAGAGAACTTTATGCATGCAATGTTAGCGCGAACAATGTATAAAATAAGTCAGAGCTCTGTCTACGAAATTGTATTTAATCCCTCATTTGGCCATTCAAAACACACTCGCATCTGTTTTTTCTGTTCTTTTTTCTATTTGTATAATATCTACTAACATATAGATCACTTTTCATTGAAGTTGAATTTTGTTCGATCACGTTCATAGTAATCTCTTATCTGATGTCTTTCGTCTTTGTACCTCAACAAAGAAGCGATCATTTATACATAGCCCTTTGACAGAAGAGGTAATTAAGGCTAAGTTTACAGGTCACGTCGGGGAAAGCTAAAAGGAAATGAACATTGGTCGTGGTTACTGTTACTGAAGCATTTATAAAATACGAAAAATTCTATGGATATTTCATGCTTTAAATTCTCTACTTTAGTACATTTAATAAAAATATTTAAATATTAATTACACTGTATTAAAGTACATTGCAGTTATTGTACCACACCTTTTATTTTATTTTCTCTAGAAGCATCTTTTGCTTAATTACTAATAAATTTTTCAGATTATTTTTAATGTTTGAACTTTGTAAAAATGATTGTAAGTTTTTATTGCAAAAGAAATCAAAATTCCAAATTATGATAGTTTTGGGTAAAACTTTATCCTTTTCACTTTTTATATTGGTGTATCATATAGTTTAACAGACATCAATGTCTGATGTTATAAAAATTATATCAGTTTTGTCTGTTGAATTCCCAATGGTGTAAGCAATATTACCGAAACAATTGCATAACAGTCATATCGAAACAATAAACGGGTTTCTACTGCTTTTGGGTTTAATCGTTGACAGTGGATCTAAATATTATAATGGCAATGGATACGTGAACAATAAGCTGATCGACCGAGAAAACAAAGGCTGCTGTAGCACCTATCATTTAACATATGCTCTGCTAGGTGCTGACCACATATATAATACAATATGATTACACATAACAATAAATGTAGAACTGAAATGATTCTCAAATCATAATAGAATCATTTAAATATAATACGAAAGCAAACATGATATCATTATGACAGGCAAACAATGTGAGTAAATAGAAATACTTGTATGAATATATTTCTAGACATAATATGTCTAGAAATATAACAAATAAGGATTTTTATTAAAATATTATTTTAACAATTGAAAACAACTAATGAATGTTGTCTCAGATTATATCACAAATTTATTTTTTATTAAAATTATATTATTTGAGGATAAAATACATATTGAGGTAAACCAATTATTTTGTTAGTACGACATATACCATAATGAAAACTGTTCTTTATAATTCAATCCCACGCACTAAAACATTTTACTTCATCAAAATATCTAGGGGTTTTTATGAATAAAAAAAATTATTATTAACTTTACATATATTATTCAAGTTTGAAATTATTTCATTGGAATTATATGTTATACTGATGTCTGCACAATCCGTATACAGATATATTTTATCCTGTAAATCTATATAAACTATATTATCTATTTTTTATTATATTAAATCAACTTGTTTATTCTTTTATTTTTGCGACCTACATTTCATCAAGAATATGTCTTTAGACTATATTTAATATAACGTGTAGTAAAGTTGCCTTTTTATAAGTTCAAATATTTTATTGTACCACTCCGGTGTTTTGCGTAGAAAAATAATGCAGTTCTTGTGAATTTACCAGAACATCCCCATAAAGGCTTTTTAAAAAAACTATTCATCTTTAAATTTTCATTATAACTCACATAAAAAGAAAAAAATTCTGATGACATCACATAGAAACCATAACTATAGTCTGAAACCTTTTAAGGATAAATAAAATGTATGTGCCTTTACAATATTTATTTACTTAAAACTGTATTGAATGTATAATAAATTATTCATCTTGTCGTTGCATATTTTAAAAGTTGCATGAAAAAATTTTTATAATCATAATTCATAATCGTCAAGATTTTATTATAAACTTATTACTGCATGTAAGCTGTAGCTAATGGAGTAACTATCACTTTATCTTAATATGCATTTATCATTAAATTATTAAACATAATTCTATTTAGAAACCACTAGCTGTACATTCGTTAGTAATAAGGCATAGGAAACTTATCTACAACGATTGTAATTACCCTATTTAATGATTTCAGCTCGTTAAACTTGCATTGCTTTTTACCAGTGCCATATTTACGGAAAGACATTTGATACATTTGTATAGAGCCCCCCAACAAATATTAGTTTTATACAATTTATTATTATTCAGGATAATAAAATGTTAGTTGATAATAAGAACGGTAAGAAATTATAATAGAAAAAAAATATTATAGCAAACATACGTTTTGATGACAATATTGACAAGGTTTTTTAAACAAAAAACTAGAAAATGGTTGTCTACCCTTGAATATAAATTGTCATTTATTTTTATAAAAGTACTAGGACTAAGTAAAAGAAAAATTGATATCTGTTTATTTATGTATTTTGTTTTATTAATTATTTTATATTTAATACACATAAAACCTTAGTAAGTTACGAAGAGAAATACAACTTCCATAAAAAACTATTTAAATATATATAGTGAACAATAAAGATACAATTTAAAGATCTCATTTTGTCTTATTACATTTATATAATGAGAAATTAAGTCGGTAAATTTTTATATCACATTCTTTAAAAAAAAATTAAGATGTTTTAATATACAGAATGATTGATTTGTCATTGACCACTTGATTTCTGCTGAAACAATAATAATATTTCTGAAATATTTGGCATATTCATTTATTTATTTCTTGATTTATAAGTGGTTAAACATTTTTAAAATCTTGCCCTTTTTCTTATAAGGTTAACATTTTTTAATAAAAAAAAATTCTCATTTTAGGAGTAATTGAAAACCGTAAATCAATTATTTTGTATATATTTGAACAATGTTCAATGAACATAGTAATAATAGTATTTGTTATTAACTTTTATTTTATGTATTAATCATTGTTTGCGAGCAAAGCGAGAAAAATTATTTTTTAGGGTACCACCCTAGTTTTAAATTGTACTGAGCCCACGGCTTGGTAAATTAAGCACTGTTTTTTAATTTAGAATTTAATGACCGATTCAATATTATTAAACAATCGCTTTACATTATTAATATTTAGTGTTTACGATGTTTAAAAAATTACACTTCATTCATATCTTCTTTAGCTGTTTATTAATTAATAAATAGTAAAAATGAATTATTCTTCTTCTTCTTCGCCTTAATCCCAACTACTTAGGGTCGGCCACCGTTATCCTAAACTTCCATTTGACACGATCTCCCACATCTTCTACGCTCACATCAGCTGTCCTCAAATCGCATTCAATAGCATACCTCCATCTCTTTTTTGGTCTTCCTCTATCTCTTCTTCCTTCAACATTCATTTCTATAACTGTTCTTACAGCTTTCGATTCTTCTTTCCTCATACCATGACTAAACAATCTAAGTCTATTTTCTGTCATCTTATCCACGATTGACGCAACACCTNGAAGTAAAAATGAAAAATGTATTAAAATGTATAGTACAAATGAATTATAGACAAAAAATATAGACATTTATGTTATTAAAGACATTATGTATTTATTTACACTTTTCAATTATTACTTCGTAATCTGTTGAAAATTATATTAATTATCTCTAAAATATAATACTTGTATTATTACAATTATTAACGAAAATTTCATCTCTATCACTAATAAAAAATAATTTTTGTTATGTAATTAGTTTATAAAAAAATATTTATGTAGAATCGTGTTCTGATCTTGATTTTTAATGAAAAATCGATTGACTTAAATCGTTTCACTGTGGTGGATATTATACATTTCTTCTACATTATAATTTAAGTAGTAAATACATGCCTCATAAAAATATACTTAAAAACTATAAAGATGAAATCAATAAAAATATACGTGTGTGTTTAAGTTGACTTGCTACGATTTTCACGCACCTTAATATATCGGAAAACTTACGATGAATGGAAATTTAATGTTGAACACGCTAATAGTGATTTGGACAATTTTGTCATTAGAGATAACGAGTTTTAAACTAGCCAACTAGTACAGAAGGAAACTTAAGTGATAACTTTTAAATTGTGGTGTCGCATTGAGCTAATGGTGTAAAATTGTTCGACGTTGAATTTCTCTTAACGTATTAACGTTTAACTTTACAATTGAAATCTGCATGAAATCAGTTCTTATATCTATGCTGAGTATGTTATCATAAGGAGTAAAATATCTAATACTTTGTCAAAGCCATTGATGGTAGAATGATTCTTATTCATGGCAGAAGATGAAAAATCTCTATGATAAAAATCATCATGTCCTTATACCCCAGAATTTTATATTAATATATAAATTTATGTTAATATATCAAGATGTCATTATAAACTATTAAATATGCATAAATAACATTTTTCTTATTAAACGTATTTCAAATATTTAGTTGAATAGTATCCCATTGAATTTACGTATAAATAATAACTAAGACTTACATTTTAATGTGCAAAATTTGTAGGATTACTTGTTTTTCATATTAATTATCCTTAATTACTTTTAAATTGAATTTCATGTATAAAATTTTTAAAATAAAAAATATATATGATGAAAATTGTACTGAAAAGTTATGTAAACGTGGGTTTATCCCCTAATCTCCTCACATTTGACTGCCCTGTCGCAAGCTTTCATAATGATATCCATTTAGGTCAACAATTCAACTTTCACTGACGTAATTATGACACTTCTAAAGTTTTAGTTTGTTTATATGGACGTCCGCTGGATAGCAAAGGGAATAGTGACCCCTGCCTTGACTTTTTTCTTGACTAATTTTCCTGTGTATTATAAAATTTTGCAAAGTAACAATTTTTTTTGTTTAAATAAAACATATATATTTAAATCCCGAGATTAAGAGCATTATTATTATTTTTATTAATGTCAATTAGGTATGGTTTTTATTTATGACATTTATAGAGACACTTAATTTATTAACATTACATGCTACTACCAAAAAATATTTTATTTATAATTTTTACTGTTTGTTATATTGTTATGATTTATATTTATATGATATGTTGTCATAGCATATATAATTTTTAAGGGGAACTAATACGTTAACTGAGGAGACTAAGCTCCATCTTGTTTCGTCGATGTCGAGGATTCCAAAAATGCGTGATTTTCTATACAAACACCCCGTTTCTATTCCTTCTTATTTGGGTCTATTGAGCGAATAGTGAAACCAAATATTAAAAAAAATATTTTGTCTCCATGAATATATTCTAAGAGCTCAATTGTTTGTCTAATAAATTCCCGAATTGTTATGATTAATGTACCGCTCTTATATGAAATTTATATGATTTTATTTAAAATAATTACTTAATGTATATAAAATTTAATTTAATTTGTTGTCATTACAATCTTAATTCATTAAAATTGTATGCAGTTATTGAAGCTTATAATTAATTTTCTAAATATATAAATTTTTTTTCTTTTTTTATAGCCTTTAGGTAAATATATTCTAATTATTTAAACTAAATAATATCCGTGATTATAAACTTAAATATTTATCAGACGTTCTGTTTACTTGTTTTTTCTTTGATATTCGTAATTTCTGTAAATCTATCTATCTCTTAATTATTATCCAATGATGCAAACCATTTATTATCAAGAAATGGCTGTCAAGGTATTTCGTTAGTCTTTATTGTAGTTAATAGCTTAAGGCTTTGACATCCTTTCCTGTCAGTGAAAAGTAATGGAGTTAGATGTGAACTTGAAGGTATTTAAGTTCCTTTTGTGCATTATTACCTTACTATTTTAACGTCAAAAGATGTTATTACCAGAACTTTGTTTGATCTATCTAAGTGGATTTATAAATATATATATATTATTTATTAAAAACTAATTTGATTAAGAATTTTATTTACTTAAAAAAGTTTTTTATATTATTACGTTAAATATAATAGTAAACAAATAGTATTACAATAATAATACCCGAGTTTTACTGGATATCTAATAATTTATTTCCATATTAAAATAAATTTTCTAGTCAAGCATACTACGACTCCAATTCTATTTAATTTATTGAAATAATGCAAATTGTGTCATCTATTAATATATTCCTAGTGTAGATCATAAAGTATTATACGATTAAATTTTGTAATTTTTTTCTCAAACGTTTGTTATTTCTAATTTTTTTCTATTTAAAATAGTTATTCAAATTATTTATTATTTTATAATATAAATTTTGAAGAGATATTTTAAATATAATCATTTGCATGCTCGTCGCGTTAAGTGAAAATATTTATGCTAAACATGTACTGTAGTATAAAAAAACANCCAAATTTGTGAAACTTTGTTGTAGAATTTTATAGAAACAGCAATATTTTTCATTATAGGATGACATATCCCTTCTAATCTTCCCTAACTTTAACCTCAAAACATCATATAACCATATAGTTTTCAAGTTAATTAATAAAAATTTGTATAATAATAATTTTTATGGGGTGGGTTCAGAATAATTTAACAAATTTTATAAATGAATTAATACCCTACAAATACATAATTTAGACTATTAGACACATATATAACTAAATTAATTAACTTTAAAAGGTTACATAAATATAATGACTTTAAATTCTGAAAAATAATGTAATTTGTATAACTGTAGGTATATTTTAAATATAATCATTTGCATGCTCGTCGCGTTAAGTGAAAATATTTATGCTAAACATGTACTGTAGTATAAAAAAACAAACTTAGAATTTATTGAAGTCTGGAAGAGTAGTCCTTGGTATATCTCTGAAAAAGATGTATAACTTACGAATAAAGTGTAGATTAACGTTCGTTTTATTGGCTTAGCATTGCAATGGCATAACTTATACTTTATCTTGTTGGAGTATAAATAAAATAATATTTCCGGTAACCTAACCCTTCCAATCGAAAGAAAATTATACGAATATCATTACAATACATTTTTTCGTCCATAGAGATCTATCTTGTCATCTCTTTTTATATACACTCTAAATAATTATCTAGTATGAAAAAGTACAATTTAAATAAATCTTAGAAACCGCTAATCTTTTTATTAATTTAGATTGTAAAATCTGAATATGAAATTCACTGGTACCATCTATTGTCTTATTTTGAACAGTATTTCATTAGAAATATTTATCGAAGATTATTTATCTTTATCTATTATATGTATAGGAAAATTAAAAGTAACTTAACTATATTATTATGGTTTTTATTTTTAATCATATTAGATATTACACGATTTGATCAATTTTTGGTTTATTAAAATTTAGCTCTTCAAATTTTAATTTCAATAACTAATACCTATCATTTGTGCACATTGTAATGGCAAATATCATTCGAATGACTTCTAATGAGTGTGCAATAAAATATATTCAATATTATATTTTTACAGAGCAGTGGACCTGATGGACCAGCGCCAGTCCACTTTGAACCACAGGTGGCCGTTCTTTGTGACTCAAAATCAGATGCACCATATTATAGCCAATACATGTCAGAAAATGGTCGATGGACGTCTGACACAAAACGTAAAGTTGGATGCTTGAAGGAAAAAGTTGATATTTTGGATTATTGTAAAAAAGTAAAAATAATTATTTTTTTTATTATATCTTATATTTATATTATTCTATAAATAAACAGTTAGAATATTTTGTTTACAAATACGTTTTAAGAATATAAATTTTTTAAATTAATAAATTTAAAGAGCAATTTCAAAATTATATGTTTTTGAAATTAAAATTTGAGTTTTTTAGTATAGTTAATTTCTAATTGATTCAATATATCCGTTTTTATTTTTACTTGAATCTAATCTGGGAAACAATTTTTAGGTTTATCCGAAGAATGACATCACAAATATAGTTGAATCAAGCCATTATGTGAAGATTGGTAACTGGTGTAAAATGGGATACAATAAATGCAAGCATACGGATTGGGTGAAACCGTACAGATGTCTTGGTAAGCGTTTAGTTTAGTTTTTTTATAATTACAGACTTTATGGCCTATCTTGTGGCCAACCCAATATCCATACAAGAACCGCCCACCTCAGCCTACAGCTCTTAACGATTCCAATAATTATTTAACATTTATTTATCATTATACTACAACTTATTTTTCAACAGAAGGACAATTTCAAAGTGATGCGCTTTTAGTTCCCGAGAATTGTATATTCGATCATGTTCATAATCAGAGTAAATGCTGGCCGTTTGACCGTTGGAATCAAACAGCTGCACAAGCTTGCCAAGATCGTGACCATAATTTAAGAAGTTTTGCCATGTTACTACCATGTGGAATTTCCTTATTTTCTGGCGTCGAGTTTGTGTGCTGTCCATTTAAAGGTAATAACTTATAACATAACAATTTAATAAAATGGACGATAATGTATATTTATATTTACTCCAAATAGATTAAATTTATTTAAAAAAAAATACATTTTAAAATAGAAATTATAATAAACTTATTTAATTTTATTCTAAACAATAAATTTGATTTTTTTTTACTGAAAAATTTGTTGTAATTTAAAAAAGAGTGATGTCTGTTTCTAAAAAAATCCTAAATTAATTTTTAAGCTTTCAAATATAAGAATAAAACAATTTTTACTTGTTATTACTGAACTTACTAAAATTAATTTTATAATTGTACTTGTATTAATTTATATGGTAACTCTAAATTTTAATATTTATGAAATTCCTTTCTATAGTTTCTTATATTATAAATTATTGATATGTTTAATTTATTATACATAATTTATTCTGATTTTATATTTGTTATGTAGATAAAATTCAATTGAAGAAAACTGTAACAACTGCAGCTGATAGTCTTTTATCATCTGATCAGTTTGATGTGGAAGAAGACATCGATGATGATGATGACGATGATGACGATGACGATGACATAAATGATGAGGAAGACGACGATGACGATTATGATCATTATGATGATACACCGATTCGTACACCTTCGACTACGACGACAACCACCACAACCACAGAACCTCCAACTACTAGGAAAATATCAACAACTACAACTATTACAACTTCAGAATCATCTTCCACTGAAAGTTCACGCACTACGCCTTCTGGGCCAGTAAGGAACTTACCTACGCCAGATACCTACTTTACACATTTTGATCCTAGAGACGAGCATAAGTCATACAAAGAAGCTTTGAACCGATTAGAAGAACTTCACCGCGAAAAGGTAACAAAAGTAATGAAAGACTGGTCAGATCTTGAAGAACGTTATCAAGAAATGCGATCCAAAGATCCACATATGGCTGAAGAATTTAAACAACGTATGACTTTAAGATTCCAACAAACTGTTCAATCATTGGAAGAGGAAGGATCAGCAGAAAAACATCAATTGTTTGCTATGCATCAACAAAGAGTAAATGCTCACATTAATCAGCGAAAGAAAGATGCCATGAATTGTTATATACACGCTCTTAATGAAAATACACCAAACGTAAGTAATTTATTAATATATTAAGCACTCTTTGCCTTTTATATTTCATTTTATAGTTTTTGAAATTTTAAAACATGTTCACTTTTTAGACGCATAAAGTACAAAAGTGTCTACAAAAACTTCTGAGATCTTTGCATAAAGATCGTCATCATACTATAGCTCATTACCGACATTTATTGGCGTCTAGCGTAGAGTTAGCCGAACGTGAAAAGTCCATAACTTTAGAACACTTAGTTGACATTGATCATATGGTTAACCAGTCATTGCAAATGCTTGATAGGTAAAACAGTATAGAATTAATTGATTATTATGATTTAAAATATTTAATTGTTTATTTATTGATTACTTTATAGATATCCATCACTTTCTCGTAAGATATCTCAATTAATGTCTGATTATATTCAAGCACTTAGAAGCAAAGATGATACTCCTGGATCTTTATTAACAATGACAAGAGATGCTGAAGCAAGCATATTAGATAAATACAAGTCCGACATATCCCAAGATGGTAATAAAGGATTAAATTTGGCAAACTAATTTTATATTAATTATTTTGCTTTTAACACCAACGTTTCAGATAAAGATCACGAAAGGTATTCAGCAGAGAAAGACCACAAAGAACCTAAGCGTGAACAAGTAGAGTCTAAGGAGGCTAAATTAGAAGTTGAAACCGCAGCTGAATTTGATGCTAATGAAAACATAACTCCTCAACGACCGATAACTCAAACTCCACAACCAACAGCTGCAAAACCCGAACAAATAGCAGCTGTTCAACATCATGATCATGACTCAGAACCTAAGATTTCACATGCTCAAGTTCATGATATGAGTCTCGGAGAACCGGTAATTAATATTTTTTATTTAATAGTGAATATCTATTAACAATTAAATTAAATACATAATTATTAAAAACATTTTTTAGTCATTCTCAATTCGAAGAGAAGGATTCCATCGAGAATCTCGAAGTGTGTATTTGACATTGGCATTTGCTGGACTTTCATTAATGGCCGCAATTTGTGTTGGAGTAGCGGTTATACGCCGACGAAACGCTAAATCACCACAAAATCAAGTAATATTTAAATACCCGTGAAAAACTTTTGTAATATTACTAAGTTTTTCATTTGTTTAAAGGGTTTTATTGAAGTTGATCAAGGTACATCACAAGAAGAACGTCATGTAGCCAATATGCAGATTAACGGATATGAAAATCCTACTTACAAATATTTTGAAGTTAAAGAACAATAAGTAAGCGGTAAAACTTAATTTTAATAAAATATAATTATTTTTTTAAATATATACACAAGAATAAAAATATTTTATTATCTTTATCCAGGAACGTAATAACATCCTTAGTAGAGAGATACGTACTTAAGGAGGCGACTTTAACCACCCAGCAAAGTTTTTAATTATATAATAAAATAATACATAAATTATAAAAAAGTGAATGTGCATGATGCTATTATATATATGTACACATTTATATATAAATAAATATACATAGGTACAATCAAATATAATACTATAGATCATATTGATTACAAAATAAACTTCTTATAGTCTAGCTGTAGTTTAAAAAGTCTCATAAATATAAAATCAATATTGTCGCAAATCCATCTGCTATTAACACATATCCATTATTCACTTAAAAATTCGAACAATTAATTTGTCATTCTAGTCAAAACAAGCTTATTTTTGTTAGTCATGTTTGACATTTACAGTACCGCCAAATCTCATTATCGAATAAAAACGTGTACATTGTAATTACCCTCGACTTATGTTTAGCGCTTTTTTTTTTTTATTATATTATAAGAAATAAAATGTATTAAGTTAGCCGTATTATAAGTAAGATTATTAATTTATAAAAAAATATGTAAAACGATGAAGTGAGTAAAATAAAATCATAACTGAACATCATTATATTATGTTATAGTAACATGAAATTAATTAAATCAATTTTACCATTTTTGTTTATAAACATTATGCCACATAAAGTCAAAAACATTTTATAAAAATGACAATAAATTAGCAAAATAGTAAACCTTATTTTAAAGAACATCTTAACACTCATAATAAGAAAAAAAAGAAAACAATTGTCATAAGCTATAATTTTTACTCACTTTCTTCTGGTGTATTGTACATCATGCTTGTTATTATCTTTTTAGTTAGTTTATAGTTATTTTATTTAACATTTTTAACATTTTTTTTATTGTTAAAACACTACCTATTAGAACAAATAAGATTATTCCTATGAGTTACTTTATTTTTTATCATCACTCTATAACATATACCTATCAAAAATTATAAATAATTATAGGTAGGATTATGTATAACTTAAGCTAGACAAATACTATAATAATAGTAATAATTATATTATAATTTATACTATTTTTTTGTAAAGTTAAGAATAAAATGGATAAAAAATATGTTTTTGAATATTATATTATAACTTATTATATTAACAATAAGTGTTTTTCCAAAATGTTATCATTACCTACAAATAATGTATGAATAACTAATTTATTTATAATAATAAAATTGTATACATTAAATGAAATGGTTGACTGTAATATTTTTGAGTAAGTTTTTATTTGGTTTTCATAAATTAAAATACTTGCAGCAGTGGCGTGCACAGAGGGTAGGTCGAGCAGGTCTGGATCACACCTATTAATATACGTTATCAAAAGGTCTCTGGAGAGGTTAGACTAGGATACTATATATTCAAACTATAATAATTATCACCATACCTATCCTAAGTTTTAGTCTTAGACACGTCTCTGATTTACATTATTATAAATAAATAGTACACTTTTAAATTAATTTTAATAAATAATTTACTATAAATTGTGAGGTATTAGCTGTATAATCTTATTAAGGTTGTAGCTAACATTCTACTAAAATAATTTTTTATTAGAATTTTTTCCTTTATTAATAAATACTATATCTGTTATAAATGTACAAAAAGATAAAATAAATATATGACGCATTGCTTGATGAATAAAACCATAAATGACAATTTTCTAATGATTTATTTATTTATTATTATTATTAAAACAAATTTTTATTGATTCTTTATTATTTTATTTAAATTTTCGTTCAGTAGAAGTTAGAATTTGTATTTCCAAATGAAAAATAATAATTATTAAAAAAAAACACTAGTCAAATTAATGCGAATGAGGATGGCTGATGTGAGCGTAGATGATGTGGGTCATCGTGTCGAGTGGAAGTTTAGGAAAAGAGTGGGCCGACCCAAGTAGTTCTGATTAAGGCGAGGAAAAAGAAGACGAAGACTGTGGTCAAATTGATAACTACTCAGATATGCATCGTAGCTAACATATACTATTATAGTATTATAATATTATTAATTACTACTATTTTACTGGAAAACCATAAAATGTGATATATTTGTAAATCATAATAAATTACTATCAAAAAACGATTTAATGGTTTTTACAGAAAAACATAAGTAAAAAGTATCTTAATAATTACTATCTAAGAAGCAGAATAGTTAAAGTCCATAATTGTAATTTTGCAGAATTAAAAAACCTTTGTTTTCTTATAAGTAGGATTGTGCGTTTATAAAATTTTTTTGAACTACTTCTGATATATCCAACTCGTAAAATATTTTTTTAGCAATATGCCTAACAAAAAATAATATAGTTAAAACCATAGAATTATCGAGGATTTATTAATATGATTAGTATTTTAATTGTACGATTTTAATTAAACGTTATTAAAGTATTAACTGCACAAATTAATATATAAAAAACTATTTTTTTCAACTTAAATTTTGAAAATGTTTCGGAAAGTCTGACACTTTTATATATATCTTAAATTAAAGCTAATGTAATATACTTTATTATGGTAAAAAAAAATAAATATAAATATAAAAAAAAATTATATTGATTTGGTTATTTTTAAAAAAGTTATAGCAATTTTAAGTAAAAAAAATTGAAAAAATTTCGAATATTAGCGATTTTTAAATTTGTAATTTTTTGGAGGTTTCCCCCATTTACGGGGAACGAGGGATTCTTTTTCAATTTTTGAGGGTAATGTCTTCGACTAGATACGATTTGTGATATTTTGACATATCATTGAAAGAAATCGGTTCGGTGAGAGCTGAGAAAAAGTGGTAACAAACAAAAAAAAAAAAAACACATCTTAGTAAAACCAATACCTTCTCAGCTTCGCATCGAAGCTAAAAAATTTCCATTTAGTGTTAAGAGTTACACTACTTAAAATGTAACTATATTTATATTTAACGTATATTACCTATACGTTTAAAATATTATACAAAGTTAATATGATTTTAAATAATCATATGAGAAATTTTAAAATAACAAATCAAAAATTTTCAAATGTTCAGATATTAAAGGAAAATACTTTATAACATAATTTAAGGAATTCATTACTTATAAAAAAATGTATGTAATAATCTGCAATGTAAATGATATATATTGTTCTAATAAATTTCAAGTTTTGTTATATAATTATGTACGTTATACAATATAAATAAGATAGAAAACGATTCTTTTACTGGCCAACGACCATACCACGTTGAATGAAACCAGTTCTCATCCGATCACTGAAATTAAGCAACGTCGAGCGTAGTTAGTACACTTGAATGGGTGACCGCTTGGAAACACTAGTGCCGTTGGCATTTTTTTTTTAAAAATGAATTTCTTTTACACTTTTACAATATAGTATAAATAAATTATGTATTTGCGATAGCATAAATAAGATGATAAAATTTATTTACAAAAATACAACAGTTTATACTTAATATTAGCTGTTATTGATAAAGTGTAGTATAGTGTGTTCATCGTTTTTAACTAAAATATACGAAATTACTGATTACACGAAGTTAAATTTCTATTTAGATATCAAGTTTATAAGAAATATAACCAAACAAAAAGTAAAAAAGAATTAAAAAATTGCCAACGGCACGCAGTGTTCCCAAGCGGTCACCCATCCAAGTACTAACTACGCCCGACGTTGCTTAACTTCAGTGATCGGACGAGAACTGGTGCTTTCAACGTGGTATGGTCGTTGGCAAGTGCACGGTTGTTTTCTATCTTATTTATATTGTATAGCATACGTGATATAATGACCGTTTCCCTACGATAAACTTCTATACTGCTTTAGGTTATAAGGGATATTTTCTATTTGGTTGCTTTATCATTAAATTATCTACAGAGTGATTTAAATCTGGTAAGACACTTATTTTTTCAGAAACTATTGATTATTTAAAATTTTTGTAAAAAGAAAAATTATTAAGTTTATAAAACTCTACAATAATATGAAGTTAAAAAATTTTTTTTTATCCCTTCAGGGATAAATAAGTTTATTTATAATTTTTTTAAATGGGAACCACTAATTTTGTTTTGATAATAAGATAGAAAAAAAGAATTACAAATCATTTTTTTCTGATCCGAACAACCGTTTACGTTTTATAATTGCTTAAAGATTTTGACTTCCAGGAAAAATGCTGTCATTTATTATGTTTCATAATATCGGTGGCAGTGCAACCGCTATTTTTGTTAGATCCTTTAGTCTTACAAAACCATAGACTTAGCTATTAATATTACACCGAAAACCCAGTTTGAATCTATTATTGTAATCACTCATTTAGTGTGTGGTACATTTTTATAGCTAATTTACCTGTCATAACATGATCAATAAAATTTGGTTTATGCAACAGCAAATAAAAACAATGACTTCTGTGTTTAATATAGTAAAATGACAATAGTAATTTGGCAAAAAATCACTTAACTTTAACAAGCTGTAACGGACGATCCGTTAATCGGATAAAAAAAATTATAAGAAAAATATTGTTTGTAATTTTTTTTTTATCATATTATAAAGTTAAAAATAAGGGTTCCCATTTAAGAAAATTATAAATAAGGGTTTTTTTCCTTGAAGGGACGAAAAAAATAATGGTTTGACTACATATTATAGTAGAGTTTTTTGANTTCCTTGAAGGGACGAAAAAAATAATGGTTTGACTACATATTATAGTAGAGTTTTTTGAACTTGATATTTTTTATCTATAATAAAATTAAAAATTCTCAATATTTTCTGAGAAAATGAGTGTCTTACCAGATTTCAATCACCTTGTATATTAAAAAATTAAGTTTAACATATAATAAAATTTAAAATTCTCAATATTTTCTGAGAAAATGAGTGTCTTACCAGATTTCAATCACCTTGTATATTAAAAAATTTAGTTTAACATAAGAAANAATCACCTTGTATATTAAAAAATTAAGTTTAACATAAGAGACAAAGATATATTTTATAAATAACCAATATATTTATACATATGTTATTTTATTATACATTCAAATTTGATATTATTACATAACATATATAATAATGTTTAAATTTCTTAAAAAGCATTACAATTTTTTTTTTCAATAACTGAATATCAGAATAATATTTTTAAATTATTTCTTCGTTTATTAATATGCTTATTCAAAACATGAAATTTATTTTATTAAATATTGACATAAAATAATAACTGAAAACACATAAAGTTATGATAGGATGTGTTTATAACAAAATTTTAAATAATTATTTGAAAATATAATTAAGAAATTCGAAGAATTGTGTATTAGATATGTAGAAACAAATATTTTTTTTGAAAATTTAAATATTAAATAAAGTAATATGTTGAGCAAAAAAAGAAAGAAAAATTATCCATTTCATTATATGTATTAATAATTATTTAAAGTCTTATGAATTTTTTGATAAAATGGCCACGTCTGCCATAAATATCAACGGCTCTCACAGCAAAATAATACTTGTATCCTGGTATGTATCCAGCCAAAAAGTATTGCATTGGATTTGAAGATGATGGAATATCATTTATGAGAATCCAATAGGGAGAGTTTTCATAAAGATTACTCCAATAATATAGTTCATAATAACAAATGTCCTCATGACGTTTTTTTAATTCTANATAATAACAAATATCCTCATGGCGTTTTTTTAATTCCATCTCCCATTGAAGCATCAGGAACATTTCATTTTTTTTTATTGTAAGACTGATTGGCGCTGGTGGGATATTATTCCGGCCAGGCTCGTTTTCAACAGGCAACGGTGGCGGATACCTGAGATTTGTTCTTCCCATAGATGGAAAGTATGTTCTGTGTTCTAATAATAACGGTTCTTCAAAATCACTCACGCATTCCATTTCTACAAAAATATTATCAATTTAATCAAATATTGCGAAAAAACGTGAAAAAATTAATTATCTAGTAAAATATGTTAGGAAGTAAAATTACGGAGTGCAGTTATTTTCTTAGAAACAATGTTGATTATTTAATAATAAGTTATGTAATCATAGAAACAAAACTGCAAATAAATATGTGAAAATGAGTGCAGCTAATGTTATTGGCCTATGAATATAAATACTTGTAAAATGTTCTTATTTAATTTCTAACGCAAAACGAATTTTTAGGGGGTTATTATATTAATATTATTTATACAATATTATATTAAAAGATCAAAAGTTCTAAAAAATTTTATGCATGGAGAAACACTATATGTTATTGCAACTCTATCGCCAATTATCAATCCGAATTAAGGGGAAAGTGACGCCCCGTGGCCAACGAGCTTATCTAGTGGGACCCTTATTCTCGTATTTTACTAGTCTAGTCATGATTTGTCACAGATTTGAACAAATTACGTTAGAAACTAGTGTTTGGATTACTTAATACTTGTAATACTTTGAATCTAGTGATAAAATATGTTATAATTTTTGTAATATAAAATATTTTTAAATAATTATTCGAATTTTGTAATAAAATATTTAATTGTAATATAATGTGTTTTCAATTGTAAAAAAATAATTGATGCGCTCATGTCTTAATACTATAAGGAATAGTTTTCATTTTATGATACGGATTCATTTTTTAATTTACATGTTAAAAAAAGAAGATAATTTCAAAAATAGTCCATTAGATTAAAAATTTACAAATGTTCATCAAACCATTTTTTAAGTTATTATAAATATAAGTAAAAAGCTATAAAAGTACTAAAAATATATGTCAACGGCACGCAGTGTTTCCAAGCGGTCACCCATCCAAGTATTCCAAGTAATCCTAATTCAAAAAGAAAAAATTAAACTTCCTGGTGTACTTCATTTCATGATAAATAGTGCTTACCCTAAGTCTTTTTAAAAGTGTGATTGTAAAATAAAAAGTGAAAATAAAAACTAAAAAAATGCCAACGGCACGTAGTGTTCCCAAGTACTAACTACGCCCGACGTTCTTAACTTCAGTGATCGGACGTGAACTGGTATATTCAACGTGGTATGGTCGTTGGCGTAGGACGTAAAGTTTTCTAATATATTTAAAATCATGAAATATAAATGTTTATCCATTCATTTACTTTATAAAAATTTAAAATTAAATGATTGCAAATCACATTTTTTACACGTTAAAAAGTATTAAATGGTTATTAAGATCTAATTATTTAATTGGCTTAAATGCATTTTATGTTAAGTTATGAACTTTCAAAGTTTTCAACCATCATTAACAAATTTTGTTATATACTCTGTTCTTTTTGTTTTTTTGCATTAATTCATTAGAAAAAGTATTCTCGATGATGTAGTAATCGAATTTTATTTATTTAATTATACTAAAAAAAATATTTATATGTGTGTAGGTACTTAAATAAAAAAATTTACGTCGCGCCGCGCAATTCAAACTGTTGCTGAAATGGTATTGCTGATACATTTTATACATACAGTATCAGTTTCAATTCTAATTATTTATAAAATTTTTTGTATTTTTTAAATTATGATAATGCATTTTTATATTTGACAGTTGGTAACAAAGATCATGATATACTGTTTTAATATCAAATAGCATAATTCTTTATCTATTTAAGTTATTTTTTTCTCACTACGAATCGATGGATGTACAGGCACGTAGCCAGAAAATGTTTATTGGAGGTGCCAACAATTTTGGGCCCTTGTATCATTTTCCATAATTTGTTTCCCATGGAAATATTATGGGGGGGGCTCCCTCCACTCCTCCTTAGGCAGTATCCCATTCTATGAATCTTAAAAGTTCAAAATTTGTGTTTATTTTTAAAAAATTGATGGATTATTCCAAAAGTTACATGATCTGCTATTTCCTTATTAATATCCTGATTAAGATAAAGAATGAAAAAGGGATTATAAAAAACTTTATTTCTCATAAAAAAATTGTGCTGATCCATACATTTTTCAAAAAGTTATAGCATTATAAAGTTAAAAATGTAAAATACAAAATCGAGAATTTTTACACAAAAATAGCATTTGGTAGCCATTTTCACCCTGAAGACAAAATAAAGTCCGAAATTTTTTTAAATAAAATAGTACATTACATTAGCTTTAATTTAAGATATAGATAAAAGTGTCAGACTTTCCGGAACATTTTAAAATTTAAGTGGAAAAAGTTAATTTTTGTGAAAAAGTTGTCATTTTAAATCCCCCCCTTGGTCAGGTAATTGAACAAAGAATTATATTGATCCATACATCTTTCAAAAAGTTATAGCATTATAAAGTTAAAAATATAAAAAATAATTTTTAAAATAAAAGTTTAGAAAAATAAAGTTGAAAATTTAAAAAAAAAATAGTATTTTTTTAACTACGATAGCCGTTTAAATGTAGAAAATAAAGTGTCGGGACAAATTTTTTTTTTCATTTTATAGTACATAAAATAAGCTTTAATTTGATTATGTTTGAAGGACGCAGTATTTCCGGAACATTTTCAAAAATTAAGTTGAAAAAGTTAATTTTTGTAAAAAAGTTGCTATTTTAATTCCCCCCCAATGAGCAGGTTAAATGTTAAATTTTCAAAAAAATGATATCAAATGAAAGGGAAATATCTAAGGTTTTAGTATAAAAAAAATTATGTTGATTTGTTGATTTTTGAAAAAGTTATGGAAGTTTTAAGAAAAAAAAGTGAAAAAAATGACAAAATTTGTCGATTTTTAAATTTGTAATTTTTTTGGATATTTCCCCCATTTGCGGGGAACGAGGAAATTTTTTTCAATTTTTAAGGGTAATGTCTTCAACTAGATACGATTTGTGATCTTTTGACGTATTTTTGAAAGAAATCGGTCCTATGAGAGCTGAGAAAAAGTGGCAACAGAATAAAAAAAAAATAATAATAAAAACACATCATGGTAAAATTAATACTTTCTCAGCTTCGCATCGAAGCTAAAAACTATTAATGAGCAAATTAAATTTAATACATTGTTAAAATTTTGTAAAATAATTAAAAATAGAAAGTTTTATGTGCATCATTACAATTTTTTTTATATTAATAAAATGAATAAAATATATGATTTTATTGCTGATTTTTTTTTTCTTTGAAAAAATTAAGTTTATGGCTATTTTATTATTTTTCACAATACATAATAATATAATACATTAACATAAAAAAGTTGTTATATTTTTAAGATCTCTATGTTTTATACATAACACGCTCGTAAGAATCAACAAGTTTTTAAACTTTTTAGCTGGAATTGTTATGTACGTGGCGACCTATCAATAATGTAAAATTAAACAATAAAACTTCTTAAATACTGGTGTGACCTATACTTAATAAAAATTTTAGCTAAAAAATTGAATTTATTATTATTATTAAGTATAATTATGAAAAATTAATTTTCAATTAAACAAAATCAAGTACGACATACTGTATTTTCTGTATTATCAATAATTATTAATAACATAACATAAAATAATGTGCATTATCAAGAAGTAAAGTTTACAAACTACCGGATTATTCTTAAGTGATCATTAAAAATCACCAAAGAAAGCTTTAATCGATTTTTAGCTTTATAATAATCAAGACTACTTATTTTTAATTGTTAAATTTTTGCCCATCGTGTAAAAAAACAATTCCGGCGTTCCTGAAGGTAGTAAAACTTTGTCTTCGCATAAAAATTAGGTGGTATTGCTACCTATCTCATTCTTGTCAATTTTACAAGAGAGCATAAAAACTGTTTTCTGCGAAATTGATAATACCTGTCGTAATTTTTTTTTTTAATTAGTGAGCTATATATTGATTTGAACAAAAATCTGAGTTTATTATTCGATTCCTGCGAAATTTTACTTATAACAGTGTTATGAACATTTTGACCAAAATGATAATTAAGTGATGTTCCTTCTTAAGCAAAAAAATATTAGGTTAGAATATAAAAATACTTTTAAGAAGTGGTAAATTTTAATTTGACTATATTTTAACACATTCGTACTTATTAAGTAAATCAAATGAACAAAGGAACTTTAGTATAAATTTTATAAAATAAACTTAAAAAACAAAAAACTTATCTTAAAACAGGTTTTGAGACCATATAAAAAAAAATCAATCAGTCCCGTCCCAGACATTGCCAATTGGATTTTAGATCTTTATTAGCCTTCCTTTTATCGCTAACACACTATGTTAAGAGTAAATATTTTTAATTCGATAACCTTGAAAACCCTTAGGTTTTCAACCCTCATCCTAAATTTTATCCATATATTATCAGGGTATAAAATGAATAAATTCACGAGTACATTCAATTTTTACATGAATGTGAATTTAAATTAAATAAAAAAACTCATTCATCAAATATTTATAAAAATAGATAGGTTTTCAATTTTGATAAAAATTAAGTATTATTTTCATCCTCCTAACATATTAAATTATTTATTTATCGAAAAACACTCTTAAAAAATGAAAGTTATACTAATTTTTCTTTTTTAAAAATAAATTTTTTTATTCATTATTATACATTTATGTCTCATAACTTTACTTTTTTAATGGCCACTTACATATCTAACAGGCTAAAGTTATTTTTTAAATTAAATATGAATAGTTTTTCTTTAAACTTGAAGAAGCTATATCCTTTTAAATCGTACCATGAGCCAATTCTTATCAAGTTCAATATTTGTTTTATGAAATAATTTTAATAGATGAATATCATAAATACATTTCATAAAAAAAACCTGTTACATGTAATTTTACTATCATAAAAAAAAAATAGATTTTTTCTATCTTGATAAATCTAACAGATAATTAAATCATTTTATAATAGTTTTTCATTTCTATAATCGTGTTTCATAGCAATAAATTCAATGCTCTTATCTGTAATGTTGATTGTACATAAATATTTTGATATAAATCGTATCACGTCGAACATAGAAATTCGCTTTTTACTACGATATCCGATATCGTTCAACTTGGCTACGGTTTGTAAGTAAAAATGTTTAATGGTGGGCGGGCGGGCGACTTTTACCATTGGCGCCCTGCAAAATGTTTAAAGGAGTTGGCCGCACTGTTAAAATTTTGTAATGAATTCCTCCCGACAAGACCCGCCGTCGAACGACAATGAAGGGAAGAAGCGAGAAGGGGACAAAAAAACTATTAACAGGGAAAATATTCGCTTTGAATAATAACACTGCACTTAGTTCTACGAAGAGTTAATTTTTATATTTGCAGTTGAAAAAATCGAATTACTTTGTTTTCTAGAATTAAATTTTCTATTTGTTTTATTTAGCTTCTATTACTGCCTCCTTCATCGTTGGTGGAGCTTGCAAACAATAGAGCCTAAACCGGCCAAACGACGTACCCCCTTCGAAACGTCGCAGAAAAAACATTACCTGTTCTTAATTGGAACTCGTAAAATTGTAAGTACGCAATTATTTACATATTTGTATCTTTAATCTCGATGTTATCTTGCAAATTATACTAAACGCTATTATCAAAATATTAAGTATTAAATTAACATCCCCTGTTAATAAACATCAAATCGTTTACTTGACATTAATTTTAATTTATTGTAAATATTCTAATTTTTAAATCTACTATTACAATTTATTTTATTAAATTAAAAATTTTATGAAATATTAAGTTTTTGTTAAACTATATGTATTTTATTATAAATTAATTTCTCTAAAATGTTGGTGCAATATTTAGTTTCTTTATTTTTAGTTTGTAATTCATTAATTTTAAGATAAATGTAGTTTACTATTGTTTATTTATATAGCTATAAATATTTTTAGAACTAATATTCTAATATACAAAAGTAATTTACTTGATAAGAATATCAGAAATAATGCAGTATCAAAATTTAATAAATCTTGATTTTTGTCTTGTTAAGTAACTTCTATCATGATAAGATTCCTTTTAATGTTCTTGTGTCAGTTAGTGTAACAATTTACTCCAGCCAAAAGTTTAAAATAAGTAGAATATAATTACATTTATGAATTTGTTTTTTTTTATTGAGTTCTAATCAATAGTTTATAAAAAAATTGTAATTTTTTTTAAAATATTGTAAATTTTAATACTTAGGGTATGAAATCTGGTATTTTACTTTTTGATTGCAACATTAGTGATTTGATATGTAGAATCAAATAGTTATTTATTTATTATAACAGAAAAACTTATAACTTCGTAGAGTAAAGATTTACCTTTGTTAGATCATGCCCGTCATAAAATGTTACTTTAGTAGAATCAAAAATATATAGCAGCATATTTAGTTTTAGATTTGTATTTACTTACATTTCTTAAAGATACCATTCTAAAGGCAAAAGTAAATCAATGTGTTCATTTTGAAATCAATCTATAAAAGTTTTACTTAAATTGCAACAACTAGTCAATAATTTTTATAAAGGTCATACCTTACCTTCTACTATATTTTATACTAATATAATATACTATAATGAAATACAGTTAATACCACATATTTATTAATTACAAATAATTCCTTTGTTCAGTTTAAACAATGAACATTTCTTTTTCAGGTTGATTTAAAGAATTCTTTTTTGAACACAAGAATATCTCATTATAAAATTTGAAGTCTTTTAGACTTCAGAATTCTTCCATGATGGAATGGAAGAATAATGCACCAGAAGGGTATTTCTTATGAAATAATATTTTGTTTTGTTTTTAATTTTTCTTATTTTTACAGAAAAAATAATAAAGCTCCTAATAACCAGAATAGAAGAGTTGCGGGAGGAAATAAAAAAGCCAATGATACTGTGGAATATTTTGGGTATGTGTCTTAAATTAATGTAATTATTATGGTATTGTTTTAATTATAGGTATTTTAGGCAGGATAATATAGAGATAGTGCCTTTTCATAATAAAAATAATTATATAAGAATATAATTAGTTGGAACAGTTAAAAAAAATTTTCATACATATCTCCTCTAATATAAACCCTGAGAATGCACCTAGTATTGGTGCAGTGGCGTAGTAATAGATTTCTTTTAGGGGGTCTATCACCATCATCACCCCCATAACTGTGTCATTGTATTTGCTGCTGAATATTTAAATATTACAAAAAAATTTGTTAAATTAAAGAAATAAAAAGTCCTCAATATTACTTTTTCTTTTTCAATTAAGTCGTTTACTATAACAGAATCACTCTATATTTTAAAAAAGTATAAATAGGGATTTTATTACAACAATTTCATTTTATTATTGTTAGTTATTATTATTAATTTTTTGTTATAAGGTTAATTAAGCTAGTATTTTTTAACTTATATTTGAAGTTTATATCAATTGTATAAAAGCTTGATTTTGTTAAGTTTTGGTTTAACTATCAACAAGTAAATTGAATATTAAACATATGAATTTTATAAGTTTAAATGATCATTTTATTGATTATGTTAATAATTAAAAATTTTGACTATTTGATAGATTGCCGTTTTTTTTCTAGGTCCTCTCAAAAATCAAAATCTAAAAGAAAGCCTAAGAAAGAAAGTAAAATGATTAATATTGAAGAGTTTGTTTGCACATATGGATCAGGTAACAATGTATCTAGCTCAGAACCAATCAAAGCTACGCCAACATTCCGTGAGTTTCTTTATATTTTTTGGCAATTTCTTAATTATTATATAAAAAAAAATCTGGTTTAGCTGTTACAACTAATGCATGGGCACGAAAAAAAGGATCCGAATTGTTCGCTAAAAGCAAGGATGATAATGAAGAAGAAAAAATGTTGAAAATGGCAATTGCTGAAAGCATCAAAAGTGCTGAAGAACATTCTCGCTCCAAAGACTCTATGTGGTAAATTAATTTTTATCTCATATAAAAAATACTTAAATAAAATACAGTAAAGAAATATTAATTATTGTTTTAAGTAATGATTTACTAGCAATCCAAACCAAGCATAAATTTTTGAAAAAATATATAAAAATATTAAGATGCAGTATCTATTAAAAATTGTTATATAATTTCATTGCTTTTAAAAACATTATTATATTTCTTATAACATATTTTTGAAATATTTGTCAGTACGCGGGCATATGTTTAAATTTTTAAACTTGTAACACATTTTTTTTTTATACAAATTAAATTTAAATTATTCTACAAGATTATTAAGATTTTTATTTATTTATTGTACTTTTTTTTTTTTCTGAATAAACAAAAATTTTAAATATTTTGAACTTAATACCTTTACTATCTTATTGCCTCAATTATGCACTTATGAGAATTGGACTGTTTTATTTCTAATGTCAAGTGTTGCATTACCAATGTTTCTTAAAAATTTTATTTAATTTTATCTTTTAATTAGAAAATTATTATTAAAATTACCATTCATAATTTATTTAAAAACCATTTCATAAGTTTATCATCAAATTTTTCTTTTTTTAATTGTTACCTTTCAACATACTATTAGTTTTAATGTTTTTGCTACAAATTATTTTGTAGTATAAATTTATTATAAGTATATGGACTATTATAAGTATATTATAGTATTGTCAGAACAATTGGTACTAAAGTTATATACATTTCTAATAATCAATTATTAATTTAAAATTTTTTTTTTTTTAGGAAAAATGACCAAGATGTTGTTATTGGTTCAGAAGATGTTACATTTCAAAAAAAACATAACTCCCAAAATAAAAAAAACTCGAGAGGTCCCAAAGAAAATAGATCTATTAATTGTTGGAACAATAGTTCTTTTTCTAAAGAAACTGATGATTACGGATTTACATCAGAACACAACAAGATTAATAAAACTTCTAAGATTGGATCTCTATGGGAAGATGAATCTAAAAATAATAGATCTAAAGAGCGTAAAGACTCAAAAAATAAGTCAAAACATAATCAGAAAGATAAACCTAAAGAAATTAAGTCCTCTCCTACTGATAGTCCATTAAAACCTGAGAAAAAACTCAGACAACGGGGTGATTGGAAAGAAACTTTCATTAAAGACAATTACCAACCAGAAAGGAATGTAAGATCAAATGATATTGATGATCAAAGGCCTCAACCTCAACCACACGATTGGAGTGTGCTGACATCAGGATGGAATAAGCCTGAGGAAAGAAAAGAAGAAAAAAAACCATCTAATATGTGGAATGGTGATATGGGTATCAGTGTTACTAAAAATAAGTGGGAATCTACTAATTGGTCACCAGAGCCTGTTAAAACTGAGTCTATAGACATTTGGAGTAGTGATCGTCCTAAAAGCAATTCTATTGTTTGGAATGATTCAGTTGAAACCAAAGATGATATTATAGATTCAAAACTCGTTCAGCCTGAACGAACTGAAATAAAGTCTTCCGTATTTGGCTTGACTGATTCTTGGGCGCCAATTACTACTCAAATTAAAGAACAACCTAAACCTATAGAGAGTCCTAAGTTTATTGAGAAAAAACCACTGCCGGCTCCGGATTTCAATAGATATTTGTTAGAGGCTTTGAGTCAGAGTTCTCCTTATTCTGTGTCATCACATACAGAACCACAAATATCTCAATCAAATACAGATAGCTTGTACACGAATTTAGAGTCTGTACTTCCAAAATCCTCCAATTCAGTTTTAGAAACAAATAACTCTCCAGAGTTTCTATCCAACCTGCATTTTTTGGCTAATATGACTCAGATATGTGATAGGTTGGGTCTTAATAATAAACAACTATTATCAGACCTACCAGTTGGTGCATCCAGTAGTAATGTTGAGTCAGATCTTCTTCAGCAAACACCTACGTTGAACCAAATTCAACAAAATCTCAATTGGAATCAAAAATCCAATCAAAAAGTTTACCAGCCATTTCAGCCAGTGTTGCCACACCAATCTGACTTTATGTTGCCTAACCAATTGTTGCAATCCCAACAGCAGCATCAACAGCAGCAACAACAACAACAGCAGCAGCAACCACAACAACCATCTTTTATGCCTGCAAATTCAAGCAACTTCAACATTGCTGGAAATAATGCTTTCCCAACATTAAATTTAGATTTAAATCCTCAATTTAATAATCTGATTTACCCAAGCCCTTTGGTACCTCCTCCTAATGGATTATTTCCTTATCAGCACCAAACAAACATTGAAAGGTTGGCTAATTTGTCTTTAACACAAGATAAAGTTAGCTTTCCTATGTATAATTTGGTCCAAGATAAACAAACTCGTCAAAATGATGCTTTTTCTTCTGTTCGAGAGCCAATTAAACAATCTAAACCTGTACAACCTAATATGTTTGTACCAAACACGTTACCTAACTCATACAATTTTAATATTGATCCAACTCCCCCATTGTTCCCTGCAAATTTATTTTATGCACAGATGCCTCAAGATGTAAACTATGTGCAGCCAAATCAGCAGCAATTCCATAATTTCAAGGACCAAAATGTACAACATATGTTTGGTAACCAAAAGTTAGAACATCAAGTACTGAGGGACAAAATGTTGAATGTTGGAAATCCATATTTGAAAGATTAATACATATGTAGTTACGTAATTTTAATACGTCATCTAGTCAATGGAAATACTTAGGTTTTGATACCTCTGTAGCATTGAACCCCATATATTGTATAAGGTACAGTGTTTTATTTTCGCTTAATTTTTCCCACCAATTTCTCCTAGAGTGTGTGTGTTTTTTTGGCAATAAATACTTTTTACCCATTAATTGCATCGATATTTGTATCGATTATTTTGGGTAAAATTAATGAATTGTGTTAATTTTTTCCTCTTCCTGTTTGCAGTTTTGTTAATCTTAATTAAGTACATATTAATTTTCAAATTGTTGGAATCATTAATTTATGATGTTCATAATTAAATAGGAAAAGTTTCCTTTATGTTATTAGGAAATAGGAAAACACAATTCATGTTATACACATTTATAAAAATGTAATATCTATATAAATAAAATAATTATTGTAAAATAAACGTTTTCATTTCAATTAAAAAATAGAAATGCTTAATTTCCTTTTTGAAAAAAAATAATCAATTGTTTTTTTTAAGTCAGTTATGATTAAATAAATTTATACTATATAAATAGAATTAAACAAAAAAAAGTTGAATCAAGTACATCAAATGTAAATTAATTATTTCATTACATTAGATTAATTAATACTAATAATTGTTTGTAGAGGTATTTAAATGTTAAAAACTGTGGTTTCAAAAACAGCTGATGTTATTGATTACACTGTTTTATGTCATAAGATGTCTCTACTTCTACTGCGCGAATCCTATCCATTTTAATATAACTTATCCTTATTTTACTTTAATAATTACCTCACCATTTATTTTAGAAGAACTTCAACAGATTAAAATAATAGTTATAAAATTATTCCTATAAATTCCTAAAGCATATTATGTCTATGACTAATATTAAAAAATAATGACTGTGTTTAATATGTGTAACTATGCAGATTTTTAGGTTAAACACTGCATAAAAAAAAAAAATGGTAATTTTTATACTAGTATAAAGTTTTCTGTTATATTTATTTTTAATTTCTTAATAAATGTAAAAATCAGTAGTTGATTAAGCGGAGTCTAGAGTTCGATTCCGACATTATACGAAAATAAAAATTTCTACTTTCGAGTAGAAAAAAGATGTTTTTGTATATAATTATTTTTAAACAGAAATTTATATTATATGATAATTAATTATAATTTTTATTTAGTATAAAATTAGTTATGTGGTTATATTAGTGAAATAAGTGGCGAGCGACTTTGTGAAATTGGACCGGTCAAAAATATACCCCAGTTTCTTATAATCTTAATGACGCCCTTGGATAAATTTATCCAATTGTAAATTTCATATTCTTTAAGTCGTACTCAACGATTTTTATGATGTACTATACAGATTGAAACAGATCTAACTGACAGCTCATATGACTTTCTAATCAATAATTATATTTTTATTATTATTTTAAATACATTTTGTATTTATAGACAAATCAAAAGCATTTTTTTTTTTAATATTTATTTTTAATAAAAAAAGGAAATAGATTTTTATTATTTCAAAACAGCCGTTTCTATAGAAATTTTCTTACAAAAAAATTTTGATAGGTCCTATAATAANTATTTTAAATACATTTTGTATTTATAGACAAATCAAAAGCATTTTTTTTTTTAATATTTATTTTTAATAAAAAAAGGAAATAGATTTTTATTATTTCAAAACAGCCGTTTCTATAGAAATTTTCTTACAAAAAAATTTTGATAGGTCCTATAATAACTTATGACAAGTAATAAATAAGTTAAAAACATTTTAATACACAAAGTGGGTATGTAGCACAAATAGGTTCAGCTCGTACTAATGTATATTTATAACGCATAGTCTACCTGCGTTACACTTATTTTATGTATTAAAATGTTAGTAACTTAATAAGTATCTCACTCTATATACTAAATCGTAATTTGTTCCATTAAGTAAATTTATTTTTTAGCCAAATATACTTCAATATTTATCAAGAATTATTTGATATAAATGAACTTTTTTGTTCTTTATATAATTATAATAGTATTTCTGAAGAAGAGGTATTACAATTACAATAATTTATTATGATATCAATTTAGTTTCCTCACATTTATTTTATAAACAGTTACACAAATAGAGTTGTAGGAACCCCCATCAAAATTCAATGTTTTCTTTTTCTTCAATTTTTACTCAAAATATAATACATGCTATCTTTTCTCTCAAGAGTTTATGATACCATTGATATTCATTCATGATCTGTATCTACACTAGTAGTTGGATTACTGTCCATAATAATTTACTGTTTTAAGAATTTTTATTAACATTATAAAATTCTGCCAAATATTAATGTTATTATAAAAATAATACGTTTTAAAAATAATATTTCTGGTAATTCTACTATTTAAATACTGTAATAAATTGTACAAGGATAAACTTTAAAATTCGTGTTATTTAATTTTAGCTAAAGTGTATGTAAAGTAGAAAATTGAATTAAATACGATAATCAGTTACATTGTAGAATTTAATGCAATAACGGTTTTTTAAAACAATATGATAAATATCAAATGGAGAATAATCAATTATTTACTGATAATAATTCTTTAAAAATAAAAATAGTTCAATTAAACACTAGAGGGTGACACATAGCCTGTCTTCAAACACTATATCAATAACGGTCAGATATAACCTAGTTTCATCTTATCATGAAATTTCTTTGAATTTAAATAGCGAGTAGTAATGATAAGATCCGTTGACATATTTACCGCGAAAATATTTATAATGCTTCTAAAGCAAAATAGCTACAAAAAATATCGCACGACGTTACATTCTGTTAGGTAATATTTTCACATTCTTTTATTATACAATATTCAGTTCTATTTGGTCTTATTATTTTTTGAGAAAAAATTCCGTTTTTTTTACCTACTAGCTATATGCAATAGTGATTTGTTATATATCTAAAACAAAATATGAACAGACGATCAAGTCTTAACTTAACTGGAGACGAGACTTTGGCTGAAGAAGAATTTCAAGCATTTAAGAGACAGTTAAAGACTGTTCAAAATATGATTGAAATTTTGAATGAAAAAAGTTAGTATTTTTAAATATACAAAAATTTATAACAGGTTGGCTTTATAAAAAAATTAATTTTTTTACGAATTATATTTAAAACATTTTGAACTAATCATTATTTAGTTGTTATTTAAATGATTGTAAGTATTGTACATTAATGGTGTTAGATTACAAATTCCAAATATAGAGTAAAACATTATTTTGAGAATTCTAAAAAAATTTTCATATTATTAAATTGTAATTTAATAATAAGATACAAAGATATAATTTTGTAAATTAAGTATATATTAAGATATTTATAGGGTCTATACATTAATTGATTTTTTCTTTTGTGACCAACCAAAGCACCTTGAAATTCAAGCTACATCACATTTTTATATAGAAAATAGTACTTGACAATGAGCAAAGAAAAACTTTTAAAAAAAAATAATTTTTGTTTAGGCCCAAGGAACAATGTTTAAAGTATCTAATGGTTAATTATCTGCTGCTTACGTAATAACAAGTAATATTTTAATATGGCTTAGATAGTTTAACTTTAAAATATGAGTGATATAGTATTTGTAATTAAAAACTATTTTCGAAAAACATTGCCTAATATATTAATAATTAGTAATTGAAATTTTCAATTTGATTTGAAACAAGCATGATCACTGGTGGAATGACCCCAACTTATCAAGGTCTAAGTAGCGCAGGCTTTCTACTAAACAATATCACTATTTTTTTGTTTGTTTATACATAGTATTTTGAAATATAAATAATAGGTCTTGATGAATTTCTCCAACTTCCCAGTATCTCAGTCTACCATAGTGCAAAATAAATTAATGATATAAAATGCACACAGTTTTTCATGAAGTGGATAGGAACTATCATCTAAGCATCTAAATGTGTTATTCCTTTTGAGTCGTAATTAATTTTTATAACTACTCATTAAAACAACTCATACCAATTAATCACAAATAATTTTGTAAATTATTTATTCCATTTAAATTCAATTTTACATCAACTACTTTAATTTTTACTAAATTAAATTTAACATAGTTATTTTTTTATGTTGCAATAAAATTTTACCATCGTTGCTAACCAAAAGTCCTAAATATATGTATATATATATTGTAGTGTGACCCTTGGTAGTTCCTCTAAAATAATATAAACTAAATAGAAAACCTCAGTAACTAAGACAGATATATCGTAGTTAGCTTTTTCAAGCAATTTAACCCCTAAATAGCATGTATTAACATGTCAATGTTATAGCCTAGTGGGCTATACTTTCAAGTATTATACTTACAATATGATCACGTATATTTGGTCGTATCATTATGAAAGCTTGGAACTTTAGACAAATTCATGTTTGTTAGAAAAAACATATTGATAATTGGNTTGGAACTTTAGACAAATTCATGTTTGTTAGAAAAAACATATTGATAATTGGTTTGATACAAATTTATTTCATAATACCCCTATTTCAGACAAAATTTTGTTTCACATAGTATTGCATAATTCATAATTTTTTAACAAAATTGTATATTATAGTTATTTATAATATATTTTTGCATATTTAGTAAAAGAAAAGTTTTAATAAAATTAATTTTTGTACAAAAATATTATTACTTGATCTCCTTTATTTAACCCTTCTTGTAATAAAAGAGCAATATTAATTGGAAAAATATGTATTATACTTAATAATAGTTTTATATTCTATTATAATATAATAGAATATAAAATTCATTTTCCATATATTTTATGAAATAGGTTTAAACCAATATAACTAACATCTAAAATTTTCAACACATTATATTTTATCATCTCAGAATAGAAATGTCATCAAATTTTTGTTTTATTAACACATTAAAAAAAAAAACGGTAGCACAGTGGGGTCGCGGCATAGTGGAGACATTGCATAGTTGGGTTCAGTCTAGATTTAATCTGACAGTGATTAAAATCACTATCATAAGAAACGCTTCGATGCAAATCTGTAGATAGTGTTTAATTTTAAAAAATTGTTGGATAATTGCAAAAGCAACATCAACTTCTATTAAAATAAAATACAAAACCCATAATTTTCATACAAAAATAGCATATTTTTGAATATGGTAGCCATTTGCGTATAGAAGATAGGTCGTCGGGACAAATTTTTTTTTTTCATTTTGTAGTACATAAAATAAGCTTTAATTTGATATATGTTTAAAGGACGCAGTCTTTCCGGAACATTTTCAAAAATTAAGTTGAAAAAATTAATTTTTGTAAAAAAGTTGCCATTTTAAATCCCCCCCAATGAGCAGGTTAAGTGATAGATTTTCAAAAAAATGATATCAAATGAAAGGTAAATATCTAAGGTTTTAGTATAAAAAAAAATTATGTTGATTTGTTGATTTTTCAAAAAGTTATGGAAGTTTTAAGAAAAAAAAGTGAAAAAATTTCGAAAATTAGCGATTTCTAAATTTGTAATTTTTTTGGATATTTCCCCCATTTGCGGGGAACGAGGGAATTTTTTTCAATTTTTAAGGGTAATGTCTTCAACTAGATACGATTTGTGATCTTTTGACGTATTTTTGAAAGAAATCGGTCCTATGAGAGCTGAGAAAAAGTGGCAACAGACAAAAAAAAAAAAAACACATCTTAGTAAAACCAATACCTTCTCAGCTTCGCATCGAAGCTAAAATACTAATTTGACAATAATTTGTATCTGACATTTGATCAATTTTTTGGGAGAGATTAAAAAGTAATTTATATATTATTAAATAATATATAATATATTTTTTTATTTATATTATTTTCTTATGAGATATTATATAATATGTAAAATATTAGTTGACACTAAAAAAAATTGTTTTTTTTTAAATTAATTTTAAATCACTAATAATTGAATTTAAAATTAGATATGTGCTACCACTTAATTAGTATTTCAGAGAAAAATAAATCAAAATACTTAAAAATAAACTATATAAAATTATATTCTTCTTGAAAATATGAATTCAATGATATCAAAATTCTATTATTAAAAAAAGAAACCTAGCACAGTGGAGACATAGCATAGTTAGTTCCAGTATAGATAATATCTGACAGTGATTAAAATCAATATCATAAAAAATGCTTCGTTGCAAATCTGTAGATAGGGTTTAATTAAAAAAAAATTATGGATTATATAAAAAGCAACATGATCTCCTATTTCCTTATTTATATCCTGATTACAAGTTTTATGATTTATAAGTGTAATATATGAATAAATAATTATTATAGCAATTACATATAGTATGATAATGATATTTAATAATTTAATATTGTAATTTTTTACAAAAATTGTATTTAAATTATCAACTTTGATGTCCGTTTTCAGCATGAAAACAAAAAAAGTCCGAAATTATTTTTTTTATATTGAAGTATATTATATAAGCTTTTATTTAAGATATATATAAAAGTGTCAGTATTTCCAGAACACTTTCAAAAGTTAAGTTGAAAAAGTTGTAATTTTGAATCCTCCCTTGTGGGCAGGTAAAGGGTCAAATTTATAAAAATAAATATACAAATTGATAGGTAAATACCTCATAAATCTATAAAAAAAATTTTTTTATTGATTTGGTCATTTCTAAAAATATAATGGCAGTTTTAAGTAAAAGAAATTGAAAAAGTGTCAAAAATTAGCGATTTTTAAATTGGTAATTTTTTAGCTTATATTTTATTGCATATTTAACTAGTTATTAATGCATTTTTATGTGCTTATTTTGGTATTTTTTAGCATTTAAGTTCTGAGCTTTGGTTATCATAATGTAAAAACTAAATATGAAACTGTAAAATAGTATTATTATTGATATTCTGACTAAAATAAAATACACTAAAAAAATATAGTATAAATATGATCATGCTGCATTTAGGTGTCATGGTGTATATGTTTATTGTTGGATTGATTCCATTTTTTCAATGAATTTTTTCTATTAAAAAACAATTTAATAAATATTTTATTTTTATTAAAGTTGTTGATAAAACTTTGGGAGTCGATGATTTAACAGATATGGACAAAGAAATGAAAATAATGGTAAACCTTGAAAATAAAATAACATCAGAGAAAATGAGTAAGTACTCTGGGTAGTTATGATTTTGCCTAGTTTAATTTTTGTTAATTTATGTTTAAATGCAATATGTTCTAGAATCGTGTTACGTACCATATAAGGCATTATCCCTTAAAATGACTCAAGAGTCTTATCGTATTTGTAGCTGGCTAATGGAAAAAGAAACTAGTGAAATGGACAACACATTTGATATTAACACCTTCATAGATAAAATTGCATGTCAATATATTTAATATAATAATAATTTTATTAACTTAATATGTTATTAATTAAACTAGATTGAATCGTGTAGTGGTAAAGAAGATCCTTTGGTTCATATAGACAATCTTTTTAAAGGTGTTGTAAAAAATATTAATTATTTTGACTTACACGTGTATGGTAATATTAAAATAGAAGAAAATGAGTCACAGCCAATGACAGAAACTCAAGTAAAAAGAGAAATTAGAAGATCTCAGAAGCGACAACTAGAAGCCCAAGTTACTCCTGATGTGGTAATGTATACATTTTAGCTTCGATGCGAAGCTGANAAATTTCGGACTTTATTTTATCTTCATGGTGAAAACAGACATTAAACTTAATAAAAAAAATACGATTTTTGTAAAAAAATTCTTTTTTATATTTTTAACTTTATAATGCTATAACTTCTCGAAAGATGTATGGATCAATATAATTCTTTTTTTTGTAGATGCATGATGTCTTTACCTATCATTTGGTATATTTTTTTTATAAATCTGACTTTTGACCTGCCTACAGGGGGGGATTCAAAATGACAACTTTTTCACAAAAAATTGACTTTTTCAACTTAAATTTTGAAAGTGTTCCGGAAAGTCTGACACTTTTATATATATATTAAATTAAAGCTAATGTAATTTACTTTATTATGCGAAAAAAAAATTTCGAACTTTATTTTATCTTCACGGTGAAAATGGCTACCGAATGCTATTATTGTGTGAAAATTCTCGATTTTATTTTTTAAATTTTTAACTTTATAATGCTATGACATATTGAAAAGTGTATGGATCAACATTATTTTTTTATGAGAAATAATATTTTTTAATAATCCCTTTTTCATTCTACATACTTTATCTTAATTAGGATATTAATAATGAACTAGCAGATAATGTAGCTTTTGGAATAGTCCACCAATTTTTTAAAATTAAATACTATCTAAAGATTTGCATCGAAGCGTTTTTTTTTGATAGTGATTTTAATCACTGTCAGATATCATTATACTTAATCCATCTATACCACGTCACCACTGTGCCGCGACCCCCCTGTGCTGGGTTTTTTTATTTCTATACAGTTAAATCAGTTAGTAATTTCAATAAATAGAAACTTATATCTTATAGGATAAGATATTTAAATGATCCTCCTAAAAAGTTTTGTAATAAAACATATAAGTGCTAACTTAATTATGTGTTTGGTATAAACAATATAGAGATAGTATTTCAAAAATTACTTAAATATAAGTTACTTTTAAAGTTAATGGCTATTTTATGTACATATTCAATACACTTGTTTAAGAAAATAATTCTTAAAAAATCTTTATGACTCTGGTTATTAATATTAGAATTAATCTATAGGAGTGGGTCTAACACCAAAAAAATAATTTTCTTTCTTTTGGTGTTTTTTACCTTTAATGTTAAGTTAGCTTGAAAATGGGAGCTAACCTTGGGATACACCAGTCAATATTTTTTTTTTTATAATATTTTTAATAAATAAAAATATAATTACAGGTAGACAGTGAATCTGGAGACAATGTATTACAACAAACTCTTATGAGAGTAGTTAATTGTTTAAAATGTGCTGTTGCAGCTAATAATGGAAAACCAGTTGGGTTTTACAAATTTGCATTTGATCCATTTAGTCTTACATATACGGTAGAAAATCTTTTTAATATAGCTTCACTAGTGAAAGACAAAGTAGTAAAAATTGAAAGATCGGAAGGCTAGTATTATTTAGCTAATTAGTTATTTTTTAGTATATATAGATGTAGGACTAAAACAGATTTAATTCTTTGCTTTTCGAAAAAAATGTATATTTTATACAGAATGTTAATTAAGTAAGGAAACAGGTCAATTATAACATACAATGAGAACAACAGAAATCCATTTCCTTATTTACTGATCACTCTATATAAAAAAAATATTGTATAAAAGTCTTGCATACATTGTTGTAATAGTATATATAAATGAATAAATTCTACAATACACCTTTCTTTAAATTAAGACCGTCTCGAAAGGGGCATCTTCTTCATCAATAATATACAGCTCTGAATCAGAACTGTCTTGTTTCAAATGGTTCATTTAGTCTGATACTTCAGTAGTTTTGATTGGTGTTTCATGAGTACCTAATTTGAACACAGCTTACATTTTATGTCCGCAGTAACCAGTCAAACGATAGGATCCTAAGTATTTCTTAGCAATTTTTGATATTGGTAAAATTTGGGTTCTTTTAACAGCTACTGGATCACCAATTTTGTAATGTTGCAGGTTTTTATGTATCTTAATTGTTGTTCTCATTGAACTTTTAATATGTTGTTTACCTTCATATTTCTCTTCTTCAAAATTATCGACATAACTTTTTGCATAATCTTGTTCAATAGCTTCACATATAGAAAATTACTGAGGATGGCGTATTTTAACTGCTAAAATCAATTTAAAGGGAGTCATACCAATAGAGCTTTGATAGAAGCTATTAAAGCCACCTAGACCTTAGAAACTACTTTATACCATTCGTCAGACCTATCAATATTTAATTTAGACACAAATAAAATGATTAAATTATTTAACTGCTCAATTTGTCTATAACCTCTAGGAAGTCTAGATGTTATTACTAGATGTTATTACAGATGTCCATTACTAGTCTAACTAAATTCCAAATATGGTTCTAAGATTGTTCATATTTTTCATAACTTCTATTGAAGTAGTTCTTCGAAATAGCTAGCAAAACTTACAAAAAGGCATTTATTACAACAAAAATATATATAAATCCTATAGAGCTATTGAATATTCTTTGTTTACTAAATCTTCTATTTTTTATCACTCCAAAATGTCTAATATCATGAATATCTTTTATTACTTCTAGTTGTATTGTTCTGGCAATAAGTAACATAGCATTATTCTTTATTCAATTAGGTGTAAAGTAGACAACTTGTCTGTTAAGTGTTTTTAACAAATTGTTTGTCCATTTAGAAATGGTGTACATATCATTATCTGAAAAAATTGACATTGATTTTTCTACATCTCAAAATGATGGTCAATGGTCACAAACCAAAATAAACTGATTAAAATTGTTCCCCAAATAGCCTTGCAGTTTTTTAGGTGCTATTTCTTACATGCAAAACTAAAAAAATAAATATCAATTAATAAAATTTAATAATGTATCATAGCATACATCTTAAAAAACAAAAACATTACAAAAAGGATAAATTTGTCTCTGTTTTATCTTGGAAAAGCCCCCAAAATGTGGGATTAAAACAGATAAAATTCTTTGCTTTTGAAAAAAATGTATATTTTATATAAAAAAAATATTGTATAAAAGTATGATATCATATTGTAATATATATAATATATATATATCTAATAATATGTATAAATACCTGCTTAAAAAAAAAAGATACGATAACCTTAAAGATAATTTATATCAAATATAGATTCAAATTGTGATCTTAAAAACTATTTTTAAAAATAATAAATTCTGCATAGATATAAAAAATTGGGCAATAGTTAACATAAAATTAATTTTTTATATTTTTACAATATGCTGGTTACATTTTTATACTTATTAATATTTTTGTATTTAAAATTTCTTAAAAATATGAAATAATTATGAGATGCTAAATAAGTTAGAATACTTAATCAAGTCATTTTTCTTTTTTAATATGAAATCATAGAAAATTATTTGTATCAGGACTCTCAAATAATATCAATACTTTAATAAAGTATTTGGATTTCAAAGATATATGGTTAATGATGTTGATTATAGAATTTTCAATATCAATGTTTAAATCATTATTATATTGAATATAACATTTTTAAATTTTTATGTATAATGTCTTAATCAAATATGAAATTGTTATAAAGCATAATTCCCATGTGTGATTTTCATTCTATATTTACGTATATTTTGCTATTAAATAGTCATTATTTACTAGCAAAATATACGAAATATAAACTTCCATAAATTAAAATGTCGGGAAATTGTGTTTTAATGTTAAGTTTATATGATTTCTATTTAGATTATATATTTTAAAAACTATTTTCAAAAGATTTTAAATGAAGTCTTTGAAATATTTATGTTAGAAATAAAAAGAAAATGCTACTCAATTAGTGAGAATTTAACATAACCTCATTTTTCAAAATTGTGGAGTTACTGCACTTCATAGTAGTAGAGTAGTTTATATAATAAATATTATGTTATCAGGATATTATTATTTTTCTTCAATATTGTGATAAAATATTGCAGAAAACATTACTGTATCAATAAAATGTAACATTTAAAAATTCTAATTTTTATGTAGATTAACAATGTTCTATATTTTATTGACTTTGTTGTTTCAAAAAATTTTTAATACTTATTAATTATTGAAATATTACTATTCATAATTTATAGATAGTGATTTGGGTGAGTTTATTTCCATTACCTTAGCAAAGAAAAAAAATAATGATAGCATAAATAATAAAGATGACCATGATTCTACCTTGTTTACTATAAATCATACTATATGGAAGGTAAATTGAAATAATAATTATGATTTCTATAAAAAGTTGAAGCATTATTAATAGTTAAATGTTTAAAATACTTAACAATTAACTAATTTCATATGCTGAATTTAAAACTTATTATTAAATAAAAACTTATGTTTTATTATTATTATCATTTTGTAGACTTGTGTAGAAAAGTACAATATCACTGAGAGAATGATTGATCAAGATGGTTGATAATTTTGTTTTACAGTCCTAACTTTACTATTTAACAAAAATTGCAGTGTATTAAATTAATATACATAAAAAAAGTTTTACAGTTATTATAAAGTTACCTTTTTTTTAGAGTTTTTGTTATTCTGTTTTTTTTATCTTATTATATATTACTTGCTATATAAATATTGAGTTTTATTTTTATTTTTATATGAAATAGTTTTGTTTAAAAATTAAATATTACAAATAAAATAAACAATATAATTTTGTATTATCAATCCATAAGCTTTACTGTAAAATTATTGAATTTTTATATTTTCGGTTTATTTTTTTGCCTGTTAGCAATTTTTAGTAAATAATTAGTTGGTTAATTTGTTTTTTTTTTTAATTGATACAAATAATGATGTAAAAAACAACTTTGATATGTTTTGTCTAGAGCATTTGTTTCAAATTATATAATGTAACTGAAAATTATGATCTTATTTTGAAAAATAGGTTTTCTAGATACTCATTATAATTTATTTAGTATACTATCCCTCATTTTTTTTATTAAGTCTTTAAAATTTACTCATTAGGATTTTATTATTTTTTTGTTATCCATTATTATATCAAGTTAAAAAAAATTAACTCTTATGGTAGTTTTGAGTTTTTAATTAAAAATTGAACTTGACCACTTACATAATAATATAACCTTATCAAAAGACACCGCCTATAATCTGAATCGTATACAACTCGTTTGAAATTCAATTTAATGACTGGTGATATAAAAAATATTTTTAATATTTTAATGATAAAGTATTGAGTGAATATTTAAATATTTTTTAAAATTATTTGAAATAATCTTTAAATACAAAAAAACTTATTGAATTTTAAAATAATTTGTTTAATTTGAAAATTTGTTAATTGCATTTTAAAACATCTAATTGAGAGCACTTTATTCTCCGTAACTTATACATAAACACAAGGTATGATTATGTACATATGAAATTTTCGTTTGTTAAAATTACAAAAATATATTAAGAATCAGTCGGTAACAAATCAATTAGTTATAAAACTAGCTTGTGATAGATACGTTAGTAGTCGTCGATTAATTTTTATCTAGAGAATAATAAAAGGTAAAGGCGTATTAAAGTTTTTTAATGATAAATTTAGAAATGCTGTGAAATGAGTTAACATGGTGTGGTGGTTAAACTTGAGACAATTACTATTTTACACATTTCATCATAACATTATGTGAATAAATATTTTTTGTTCCTAAACAAAACTTTTAATAATTCTACTAGTACTTTAGATTGATACGACTAAAATTAAAATAGATATTTAACTGTTCCAAGCTTAACCACCGCTCCAAATTGATCCATTTGATGGCATTGTAATCATTGTATCGTTAAAGTATGATATTTTAGATTACAAACACAAACGTAAATGAATTTAAAATTGAAGGGTTTGAAAAAATATTTATTCAAACAGCATGAGAAACAATGATTTTTAAAAATTTAGAAAATAATAAGTAAATGATATTTTAAACATTTTTTTAAACCATTATTTAGGTTTTATGGAAAAAAATCAGTCTCAATGGCAGTGCTGCAAACTAGGGGTTGCGTAGTCCTCTCCAAATTATGAAAATTACATTTTAATTTATAAAGAAATACTTTTAAGAGTACATATTAAGTTAAATCCTCAATCATTTATTTTAAATTTCACCAATGACTGCAACTACTAGCCTGGGGACCTGTTTACCGATAATTACTCCGTTTTTCTTCCTCGCCATTATTTAAAAATAGTAGACACCTTTACCTATATTCTTAAACCTTATGGGCCATGTGCATTGCACATCCAGTTTTTGCGGTATTATTCAATGTTTCTTAATTATAAAATTATATTAGGAAATTTAATTTAATTTTGTTATTTTTAAATATCGATAAATACAAATGATTGTTTGTTATGATGATCGAGTTGCGTGACCTGAGAAGATAAACCAAATGTAAATTTATACTGAAAATATTAATATACTAACAAAGCCTTACACAATACCCAAAGAGATACTGAACTTCAACAGGGAGATAGGACTCTTTGAACATTTATAGGAATGTCTTAGTATGACATTCTATATATATATATATATAGTGTTTGGTATACAAAAAATATCAAAAACACTTATATGAAGAAACAGTATTAATATAATTTGGTAGGAGATGCGCTTAAAAGTCATGTAGGTCTGAGTGCATGAATAGTTCTTGCCCACCTTTTAAACAGCTGAAACTATAAACTTAAACCTTGCACAATAGTAAAGTTATAGTTCACCAGTTTGTCACCAACTGGATTTATGTTAGTCAGTAAAACGGTAACTTCCAGTATTCTTTACAATACTTTCTTTCACATGAATAATTCTTCCTAAATTAACATATAATTAATATTAAATTAGAACTTATCAATGTATTTGTTATTAAATAGCATAATAGGTTGTGTGTTTGATTTTAACAAATTAGGATAATATCTAATCAGAGGTAATCCTGTGGTGGATGGTAGTCATTCACCCAACCAAAATTGCCAACTCAACAATAATCAATTACATATTTAATTATAGCAAACTTCCATATTTATATGAGCAAAAAAAAAAAAATGGTGTTTTCTTATTCAGAATACGAAAAATCTAAAATAAAGTTAAAATAATAAGAGTAAAAACACAACGTTTATAATTAGAGCTTTCAGACAAGACTATTTAAGAAAAACTGTTATACATTTTTTTAATTATTTCATTGTTAAAAAAATATGACATCCACTTTCAATTTTCTCAATCGAGAAAAATGCCTAAACTAAAATGCTGACTTAGTAAAATGTATGCAATACACCACCCTTAGAAAAATTTGTAAGAAGTTCTCTTTATCTAACAAAACCTCATGAAAAAAATATAATTAAATGGATGTTATAGGAGTTGAGTGTTAAATTATAATTGTAAATTAAACAATTATTTTTTTAATTTTATTACTTTAAAGTACATTTTTGTTAATTCATATTTTCACAACCATTATAACACAATAATCAGAATTATTAAGTAAATAATAATTATCTACTAGAGTCCCTAAAAGGCAGAATAAATAAAAAAGTTTTCTGCTAATATTACAAATATGTGTTATTTTCTGCGATAATATTTTTATTTAATCATTATAGAAAACACAATTAAAAAACATTTTTTAGAGTTTTTTCAAATTCCTCTCCCCAAATAAAAATGTTTATATTACAATTTATATAGATTTTTAAAGATGCTAATTTTAATATTTTTAACTTTTAAGCTCCTCATTTAAATATTTATTTTTAAACTGATTTTAACGAATGTTTTGTTACACTTAATATTTGAAAAATTTTACTGAAATAAATGCCCCATATTCACTCTTAATAAACTAATCCTGTTATAAAAATAACCAAATCCAAAATTTAAAAAAATATTTTTTTAAAGTTTGACAAATAACTATGACAAAAAAACCGAATTGATTAACTGCAGTTTATTAACCTTTGTTTAAAAATATCTCGTCCTTATATAAAAAAGGAGATAATTTATTCATTATATTACACTATTTATATTGATATAATTTGAATATGTAAAACACTAACACATATAATAAGATTCGAATTATTATTTATAAGAAGATGATTTTAGGTAAATTATTTTATTGAAAATCCTTTACACAATATGTCAAAAGAATCACTTTATGGTTATCTGTGAACAAACAGGATTTATGCAAATGGTTACAGCATCACACATTTCCTAACTACTGATTATTTAAATTTAGTATAAATAGCTGATTGTTTCTTAAATGTATAATCATTCAACCCAAAACCATTCAAATAACAACATGAAATTCGTAAGTATTGAAAATTTAAGCAATTATCTTTTCCAAAATTAAATTAAAACGAAAATATATCACTAATAATTTTATAATTTTTATGTGATAGATATAAATTGTTGTAGTAGAAACATAATATTAATAAACGATACAATATAGATTTTGTTATTATATCATTAAATAACTTTTTAAAAAAATACTAATTGACAAGGTGCAATTATTAGGTAAAATATTGTACATAACAATTTAAGTGGCTTTTTTAGAAATTTATGATTCATTTCAATTTATATCAAATTATTATACAGAATGATTTATATTATTACATTATTATACAATGAGAAACATAATACAAATTTTATTATGCGTAATAAATATATTTAATTTCTTATACATTTGGATTTTGGATCATGGAAAATTATTGGGGCATCCACAAATAGAAGGTTTTTGAACCACCTTTACTTTAAACTAATTTTCAACTTACAGGCAGTCGCTGTTGTCGCTTTAGCTATCGTAGCCCTCGTCGAGGCCGACGCAAGTAGCAAAACTAAAAAAACTGAAAAACCCGAAAAGAGAAGTATTGGCGAACTCGATTCAGGATTTGGCTCTACCGGACACAGTTATGGCTCCGGACTGGGATACAGCAATGGTCTCGGTTTGAGCTCCGGACTGGGATACAGCAATGGTCTCGGTCTGAGCTCCGGATTGGGATACAGCAATGGTCTCGGTCTGAGCTCCGGATTGGGATATAGCTCTGGTCTTGGTCTCAGATACGGTTCCGGATTAGGTTTGAACTCCGGATTGGGATTGTCCGGCGCCTCTTACGGCTCAGCTCTCTCCAATGCTGCTATCGCTGCACCAGCTGGTATAGCTCTCGCACCAACCGCCGGACCTACCTACCAAATTTCAAGAGAAGTGCACGTCATTAACCGTCACGCACAACCCGTCTCTGCTCCATATCCAGTACCAGTAGAAAACACCGTAGCCGTTCCAGTACCGTCTCCAGCACCATATCCAGTGGATCGCCCATACGCAGTACGTGTTCCCCAACCATATCCTGTTCCGGTCGAAAGACCCGTACCATACACCGTAGAGAGGCCAGTCGCTCAACCTGTTGCTTCACCATACCCAGTGCCAGTTGTACGTAACATCCCAGTGCCAGTTCAACAACCTGTCCCCGTACCACAAATCCGTCAAATCCCAGTACCAGTAGCTCAACCTTACGCCGTCGCCGCCCCAGCACAAATCGCTTACTCCGCAGCTCCTCTTGCTTCTACCTATAATGCCGGTTACGGAACATCTGGCCTCGCTTCCGGGTATGAATCATCTGGATACGGTGCAGGATACGGAGCGTCTGCTCTTAGTACCGGATATGGATCATCTGGTTATGGTGCATCGAATTATGGCGCTGACTACAACTCTGATGTCTCAGCTTCTTCGTCATACGGTAAACACGGTTGGCACAAGAAGTAATTTGTTGATGTCTCACCAACTAGTTCCATAAAATTATAGTAAATTGTAAATATTGTGTTCAAAAAAATGTTCAGCTTTTGTACAATACTTGTTAGCGATGTGTACCGAGTACATCTAATTATGTCTGTTTTATAGACTATTACGACTGAAATAAATTGGTCTTATCAAATCATTGCTTTGTTCATTTTTATTCACCTTTTCATTACGTAGTAATGATTTCTATTGTAATTATGTGAGTTGGCATATCATATCGATTCAAATCAAATCTTTTAATATATTTTTTTTATTCCAGTATTTGCAACTCAACCTTATACCGTCACCGCATTACAATCAATCGTTTTTATTGTCTCAGCTTTTTATTGGCATACAGAACAACTTCTTTTAGTTCAATATTAAACGCTAGTAACGGCTAATGACACATGATATGGATTATTAGATCTTAACAACAGTTTTTCAGCCGTTTCAGTTAATTATTTTCTAAAATACGTATAATATTTAGCAAATTGTTAATATATTTCACGATTTTTTTATTTTATATTTAAATATAAAAAAAAATTTTTATAAGAAAATTGAGTTACTACACTTTTAAAACTTTATATTTTCCACTCAATAAGAACAACTCTATAACAACTTTGTCGGCATTTTTAAGTACAGTTTTAAATCAAAAGCTTAAATGAAAGCTTTGTATTATTGCATAAAAACACAATCTAGGGAAGAATTGAAATGAAATTTAGACAACATAACGTTATAAAACCTACTCTACTCTTAAAGATTGGAAGATCGTTACAAAAAAAATATTTCTTTGCAGGGAAGTGTTTGAATATTTTTTTTCTTATTAATAATCCCCTAGGACAAAAAAAAAATAATACCTCTGAATTTATAACACTAAAAATTATAATTATTGAGATTATATTATGTATGATTTAAGTTAAGTTGTATGAAAGTGTAACATTTTCAATGGCTAACTTTTTTTTTGTTTAATCTGCTATATTCATTACTCGCTCTTGTGTACGATAAATAAGACATAGTAAAATGTACATATTCTCAGCTTCCATCGAAGCTTAAATAAACGTTTTTTAACATTGACTAAAAAGTATAAAAAATATAATTATAAATAATAAATAGAGCGCGGAATTGTATGCGTTTAAAAGTTTTGTTTAAGAAACTTTGAAGGGTCCCGAGTTTGTGAAACTTTTTGTTGGATTATATCGTAGCATAGAAATATTTTTCATTTTAGTGGGTACTTATCCAAGTAATCACGCCTAGAACTAGAAAATCAGTAAAAATATATTATTAAATTTTCAAGTTAATTAATAAAAATTTTATATGTTCGAAATAACTTAACAAAATTTATAAAATCATTTAATTTCGCGATTTAATTATAAATATACTCTTGTTTCTTAAGATTACTACTATACTTATATTTGTTTATATTAAATATGGTGTAATATTCTGTATTCTGAATTACAAAATTAGGCATGAACGAGTTAATGAATTAAAGTTGAGTTCAAGTTTTTAACTTAACGAAGATATTTAGATTTTTCTTTAACTTAATTTTTCTATAGTTCTTTATAGAACTAATTAACGTATATTTTTTTATTTTTCATAAAATACCTTTTTTTCAATAAAATACTAATTATAATAAAACGATTTTTTAATTAACTAGAAAAAATTTTGAAATATATTATTATCACTACACATTATTGTTCCATGGCGATACCACATATCTTAATTTTTCAAAGTTATTCAAGAGGAAATAAAAATACTCTACTTTTGTATAGCGAACAATAGAAATACGTTGTTGAAATGTAAATTATCTCAAGAAATAATAGAGATTAATTATTTAATAAAATCATAAAATTGTGTGTATCACATTTTAAACATGTTCCTTAAAAAAAAATCTTAAATTATCTAGAAACGCTGTTTTACTAAGAAGGCGATAATATAATGTAATTTTGATTAGCTTACCTAATAATAAATAAAGTTTTGGTAGAAAAAATAACAAAAATATGTGATATATTTTATTATATTTGAAAATTATTTGTTTTGTTGTATAAAAAAAAAAGCCTTCCGAGCATTTTTATTATTGATTGTTATAATTAAATAATAATAAATAATTTTTTTTAAACATCTTCGAATAAGATGTTTTTGCAAACCTAATAGTACTTACACTAACTTATCATTATCGTCTATATAATGAAATGATGTCAACATAACTTAAGCATTATTTATTAAAAACAAAAAAAAAAACTTTTTCTAATAATTTGTTGAATTGTTTTAATTAACTTAATTTTAATGAGTTTTATAAAATCGATAACTTGCCCTAGCTATACAAAAATAAGCATACATAGTTCATTAAGTATACAGTTCATTTAAATTTTTTTTTTATTATTTATATGTTATGATAATAAATAACTTAATCTTGGATTTATACAATTTTGCTGGATAAATAGGAACAATATTATGACTAAAGTGTTGACATAGCAAAATTATATCAGCACACATTTTATTCTTTAATTTAAAATTCATAATCAGGTAAATAAATCACCTATTTTTTATGTCAATAAAATGATCAATTGTAGTAGTGACAATTAATATTTAACCCGTATATAAGTAGTTAAATTTTAGGAAGATTAAAAATTAAATTAAATTTCAAATACTATTTTTTTTCTACACTCAAAACTGTTATACGCTGGATAAAGTAGAACATTAATATATTTTAGTCGTTTGAATATTTTATATTACATAAAAACTAGTTTTTTATTTAGTGGTAAATGTTTTAAAAAATTGTATTCAAGACAAATTTAAAGATATTGAATGTGAATATATATCTTTATTTCTAATAGTAGTACAGTTAAAAAAAATACAAAGGGTTTGTGAAAATCCTCTAACATGTATAAACAATTCATTTTTATATAAATTTTTAAAAAAACTATTTATAACACATAAAATATAATAAATATAAACGAATTCTAATAGCAGAATTCGATTTATAAATCATATCTCATTTAAAAACGATTAGTACTATTTAAACTTTTTAATAATTTGACAGACTACCTGATTATACTTTTGTAATAAAAACTAGATAACAAATAATGTTCACGTAATTTTGACGAACATTATTTAATGTTATTATTAGATTTTATATCGTAACCATTTTACTTATTTGAAAAACTGAGGTGTACTATATTTGTTTTTGACGTCATCTTCATGATTGTTTATAGAAAATGAAAAAAATCTATTAAATTAAATATCTGTTTTTGAAGTAATATATTATTTATGTTAATCAGTAGTATAAGCTGATTTCTGATTAGATTTTGTTAAAGAATACTTAAAAACAGGTGCAACATAATTAGAGTTAGAATTCTTGCTGAAAAAGACAAAGACGAACAAAAATATTTAAATATTATTATATACCCACCGCAAATTTGATACAGACTATATATTAAATAATTCACATCGTTTGCCAATATAACTCAAAGATCTTATTATTTTTAATTCCCTAAACTTATTTTTATAACTTGGCCTATATTTTGCAAGTACCTTTGATTTAATTTACTTAATAGAAACTACCCTATATATTTAACATGGTAAAATTACAGTTTTGCAGAGAAAATAATTTGTTTTGAAATCACAATGTAAGAAATCTTATACACTTATATGTGTATTTAAACATAAAAAAAATACAAAAAAAAACCTATTTTTGAAAATCTATTAATAACATGCAAAATAGATTGAACCTAAACGATTTCTAATAACACAGTTCGAAATTAAATAAAGATTTTAATTTATGACATCTAGTGATACAAATTTAACTTATAAATAAATAAATGTTCCGAATAAAATTTATAATAATTATTTATGCATTTAAATCACCAGATAACAACAAATCAACCAAGATGAGTTCAGTAGTGTATTTTTTTAAAGCCCACGTAGTTGATCAACTGATGTTCGATTTTTGGAACAATAATGGTTTTCATGTTGGAGGGAAACAATATCGCGTCTAATACGAGTTCTAAAAAAAAAAAGCCACTACTCATCATTAATATTTTTAATGAACATTTCTGTTGTAAAATATCAATGAAAAACAATCAATATTTTATCGAAACACTTCTTACGCTTAATATTACATTAGATAATTATATGTCGACAAAAAAATAATTGTAATTAAACGTTTTTTGGCAATAAAAATTTCATGGAAATAAAGTGTTTCTTAATGATTACTGTGACATAAGTGCAATATGGAACGAATGCAACAATCTAAAGACGATTTATCATGAATAATTATACAATTAAACTATAATGTTGAGCACGATGACGGAAACTTATTCAATAATGCCTTCTATATTATGCACACCGGTTTGTCACCGACTGGATTCGTTGCTTTCAGTACAGCGGTGCCCTTCTTTGAAATATTGTATACATATTTTAGTATATAAAGATGATTGGAGCTTCAAATTGACATCATTCAAACTAAGAGAATCTAAACAACAACATGAAATTTGTAAGTATAAAATATTTTTGTACAAGTGTCGGCTGCCAAATTGTAGCGCAATTACTGAATCAATTTTAAATAGAGTTTATTAAATTATCAAAAAATATACAAATTAAACCGTTGTTCGTTTTATAGGCAGTCGCTGTTGTCGCTTTAGCTATCGTAGCCCTCGTCGAGGCCGACGCAAGTAGCAAAACTAAAAAAACTGAAAAACCCGAAAAGAGAAGTATTGGCGAACTCGATTCAGGATTTGGCTCTACCGGACACAGTTATGGTTCCGGACTGGGATACAGCAATGGTCTCGGTTTGAGCTCCGGACTGGGATACAGCAATGGTCTCGGTCTGAGCTCCGGATTGGGATACAGCAATGGTCTCGGTCTGAGCTCCGGATTGGGATATAGCTCTGGTCTTGGTCTCAGATACGGTTCCGGATTAGGTTTGAACTCCGGATTGGGATTGTCCGGCGCCTCTTACGGCTCAGCTCTCTCCAATGCTGCTATCGCTGCACCAGCTGGTATAGCTCTCGCACCAACCGCCGGACCTACCTACCAAATTTCAAGAGAAGTGCACGTCATTAACCGTCACGCACAACCCGTCTCTGCTCCATATCCAGTACCAGTAGAAAACACCGTAGCCGTTCCAGTACCGTCTCCAGCACCATATCCAGTGGATCGCCCATACGCAGTACGTGTTCCCCAACCATATCCTGTTCCGGTCGAAAGACCCGTACCATACACCGTAGAGAGGCCAGTCGCTCAACCTGTTGCTTCACCATACCCAGTGCCAGTTGTACGTAACATCCCAGTGCCAGTTCAACAACCTGTCCCCGTACCACAAATCCGTCAAATCCCAGTACCAGTAGCTCAACCTTACGCCGTCGCCGCCCCAGCACAAATCGCTTACTCCGCAGCTCCTCTTGCTTCTACCTATAATGCCGGTTACGGAACATCTGGCCTCGCTTCCGGGTATGAATCATCTGGATACGGTGCAGGATACGGAGCGTCTGCTCTTAGTACCGGATATGGATCATCTGGTTATGGTGCATCGAATTATGGCGCTGACTACAACTCTGATGTCTCAGCTTCTTCGTCATACGGTAAACACGGTTGGCACAAGAAGTAATTTGTTGATGTCTCACCAACTAGTTCCATAAAATTATAGTAAATTGTAAATATTGTGTTCAAAAAAATGTTCAGCTTTTGTACAATACTTGTTAGCGATGTGTACCGAGTACATCTAATTATGTCTGTTTTATAGACTATTACGACTGAAATAAATTGGTCTTATCAAATCATTGCTTTGTTCATTTTTATTCACCTTTTCATTACGTAGTAATGATTTCTATTGTAATTATGTGAGTTGGCATATCATATCGTTTCAAATCAAAAACAATTTGTGCAGTATAATATAATGTTGTAAAAATAATGACTAAATATTATGATACGAATTTCATAAAACCAAAACGATCAGACTATTATGATTTATTTGTTCTTTTTTTTTCTTTAGTAACGAAATTTCTGCTTTAAATATGATAATAAATATTACATATACATTAAAAATTAACTCAATTCGTGAACATATGCAATCAAAAATTAAATTTTACTTATTCATTTAATAACGTTTTCATTTGACCTGGAGACGTTAAACCCGAAAATTATTTAGTATCTATACGTTAAGTCCTATTTAATAGTAGAATATTGAATAGAGAAAGCTCTCATTTTAAAAATAATTCTCTCTTCTAAAAATGTCAGTGTTTGAAATATAGATATGATGAGGAATGAGGCATTATTTTACCAAAAATATTTAATAATAAATACATTTCTTTCTGATAAACAGCTAAACATATTTTCGATATTTCATCATAATTTCATAGTTTGTGTTATTTCCCTACTTAGTCATTATTTGACCGATTTTGCATATGAGTGCTAATTGTATTTAATCTAAGATATAGCATTAAACAAACTATTGCATTTTTTTAAAAATATTTGTGCAAAAATAATACAAATTTTGTGACTAGTGAACATCAAATTAGTAAAATATAGTTGACCTATATCGAATTTTTTCCAGGTATTTGGTTAGTGTTAATAATTGTAGAAACTTAAAGGAATAAGATTATATTAAATGTGCATATTACGCGTTTTTAATAACTGTAGGTATATAAAACCCAAATATAAGCTCTTATGGTTTCTCTTGAAATTTTTTTTCTAGATTCTTTATACAAAAATCATAATTTAATAGCTCATTTTAATGGGCTATTACATATTTTTTATATTAAACTCACTTCTTACTTTTGTTTACTTTATTTTAATTTTGGTTTTGTTGCAGTATAATATAATGTGTGTAATAATGCTTCTTATTACGTTAAATCGAAAAAATATGACAAATACAATAATTTTTTAAAAACATCTTTTGCATTTTTAGTTCATGTTAAGAGTATAATCTTATAATAAGTATCTCCGGCGAGTATAGCTCATACTGGCACGTGTGCACTCTGCCTGAATTACGTACTTACTTAACGTATTAAAATAATGTACTCAAAAATCAAAGCAAATTTTGTTTAAGTGTTAAATAGATCATTTTTTAAACGTAAATTAATATAAAACTAGTAAAATTTATCTTAAGAAGAAATAATAAAAATTATCTGTAATCTCGTTTAATAGGAGTAATTCAAATATATTTTGTACAGTTACGAAATAAAATAATATTAAGGTTGTTTAATGTAATGTATGAATAAAATAAAGAAAAAAAAAAAGTTTTATCGTCTGTTTGTAATCAACCTCTAAAGTCAAATTCAATGTAATTTTTTGTATATCTGTTTCGTTTAATTTATTATGTTTCATATATATACATCAAAGCGTACAACGATATTAATTTTAACCAGAAATCAAATAATACTTATCTAAAAAAATGTCTTAACTATAATCTACTGGTTTCATGCAATACTTTATTTCATTTTTTTTCAATAAAAATTGTATAAACTAATAAATAACTTATATTTTTGGGGCTACAAATAAAAGAAAATTTAAAAAAAAGTAATTTATTTTATAGCAAATTTAAATTTGTTAATTCAATTATTAAACTAAAAAATTATAGTTATACTAAATGAGCAAATATAAAGAAAAATGTTTTTAGTAATCATTGAAAAGGGAAAATATTTTTTTATGATTTTATGACAAATTATAATAGATTATTTAAATAATATTTTAGTTTTTTATACATTTTTTTATAAACACAAATCGTATGACTACTACTTTTATTGTATTAAAGTAGTTATTATAAGTTTCTCAAGTGACTAGATAAAAATAGAGTACGTTATTGTAAACTAAAAGAAATTTGATTTTTTTTTTTTAACGCATTTATTTGAATTAACATTGCATACGCTACGATATTATGGAATGAGTTATTTAACATTTATGATGACAAAAATCAAAAAGATCTTAATGAGTAACTATAAACATTATGTACACAGTACAGAAATCACAATTTTGTGAAATATGTGGTACTAAAGTTACTTTTTACTTCTTGTGCCAGCCGTGTTTGCTGTACGAAGACAATCCTCCGAGTCCACTGTATCCCAATGATCCGTAAGTTGATGGAGCCCATGAGCTGTAACCGCCGTGGAGGGCTGATGCTCCATATCCAGCACTGAGAGCGGATAGTCCGTATCCCGAGTTATAGGAACTGTGTCCAAGAGAAGCTGATGACCAGGTGGCTGGAGCGGCGATAGCAACTGAATGCACAGCTGGAACGGCGTATGGTTGAGCAATTGGTACTGGGATTTGTTTGACGTGTGGAACTGGGATGGGTTGTTGAACTGGGACTGGAATGTTACGGACGACGGGAACTGGGTAAGGAGAAGCTACTGGGTGAGCGACTGGCCTATCTACTGCGTATGGTACTGGTCTTTCGACTGGTACTGGGTATGGTTGTGGTACACGCACGGCGTATGGCCTGTCTACTGCGTATGGGACTGGAGATGGTACTGGAACGGCTACATTGTGTTCTACTGGTACTGGGTATGGGGCAGAGACGGGTTGTGCGTGGCGGTTAATGACATGCACTTCTCTGGAGATTTGGTAAGCTGGTCCGGCGGTAGGTGCTGGAGCAATGGCAGCACTGGCGTAAGCTGGTGCGTAAGCTGCGGAAGATAATCCCAAACCTGATGAATATCCAGACAATCCAGAGGCCAAACCCAATCCGGAACCGTATCTGAGACTGGAAGACAAACCAAGTCCAGAGCCCCATGTGGAGCTCAAACCGAGACCAGAGCCCCAAGTGGAGCCCAAGCCGAGACCAGAGCTGTATCCTAATCCTGAGCTGTAGCCCAATCCGGAGGCCAAACCTAGTCCAGAACTGTATCCCAAACCAGAGCCATAAGTGTAATCTGCTGATCCGAAACCTGAATCGAGTTCACCAATACTTCTTTTTCCAGCTTTTTGTGTTTTGCTGTTAGCGTCGGCCCCAACGAGGGCTACGATAGCCAAAGCGACAATAGCGACTGTCTGTAAAATAAATATTATAATAATGTTACATTAAATTCATATAATACATTATTTTAATGTCAAGCATAATTTTTTTATATTTTATATTTTAAGTCTTTAATGTCCATTAGTGTATATTCCAAAAATATAAAACTATTTTTCATTGCTGATAGTAGTTTGTTTAAAATTCATATAAGTAAATTGATGATTATTATCTTTAATAGTATATGACTTACGAATTTCATGTTGTTCTTTAGATGATATTAGTTTGAATGATGGTTAGTTGCTTCTCTAAGTAACTATTTATATACCAACACATTAATAAGACGTAATAGAGAAGGATACCGTTTTTTTGCATAATTCGAGTTGGTGGTGTGTCAGTGCGAATAAAAAAAATTATATATTATGCAATTTATTGAACTGGATTTAACCTTGATTTAAATATGAATTATTCAATAATGTCTAAAAATGTACCACAATATAATTAATTATGAAATCTGTCTTTAAACATTTTTATTTCTTTTTAGTATTAAATTTGAGTTAGTCGGTAATTTCAATGGAAACTTTATGATAACAGTTCCTAAAATATAATAGATTGATTTATTAAAAATTGAAAAACATATATTTGAAATATTAATAATATTTATAACATATAAAATGTATTGTTATTATTGATAAGACATTAAACATAACTGCTGCAAAATTATGTTTATATAAAAAAGAAATAAAAATTTAGGGTTGAATCAATGCCTTGTGTATTTATTAAAAAAAAAATTTAACAAATAAATAATTCAATTCTTAGTTAAAATAATAAATATTTCGACTCCGTTGGTCAATTAAGTCCGGAGTATATATTATTTAGACACTGGAGATTAAAATTTTAAACATTTAAATAGTTTGACAAACATAAATATTATAGATAAAACTATAATTTTTTAGTTTAATAATTGAATTAACAAATTTAAATTTGCTATAAAATAAATTACTTTTTTTTAAATTTTCTT